>NC_064671.1:85438829-85744077 GCF_943734685.1 Anopheles coluzzii
CGAAACTCAATTCTTGAAAGAGTTCTTCAGCTTAGGATCAACTAAACTCAGATTGAGTGAGTTAAATCGATGTTCATGGAGTTAAATCGCTCGTCCAAGAGATATTCAATGCCACGTGAGTGAGTTCCAAGTCAGCCCAGAGTGTTCAATCGCTAATTGTCACTTTTCGCTCCGAAGCGTAATTTAGCTCACGATTTTTATATATCATTGTGAGAGAGTTTCTAGCCATAGTGGATAGTTAGTTAACTCATGATTTAATTCAACTCATACGCTGGGAAGTGTTATCACACAAACCACACAGCTGTGACTCAATATGCATATCACTAACTTCTTCATGTAAATCCTTAACTTCTTCATGTAAATCCTTAACTTCTGACGAGTAAATCTTAAAAAAAGCAAAGAATAACAAGAAACACTTGATTAAGATCAATGATTTACATAAATAAGAGTAATATCTTAGACCACTTGCTGTCTCATGTTTAGCTAATGAATGTTTGGCTTTGTAGATTAAGTATATTGAACAACTATTGTTCCCTCTTCATTAGAATTGGTTCCAACTTCAAACCTCATCTAAAATGTCAAGAAGTTCCACACCTACACCATATGCTAAGCATTCTCCTATTGAATCGCACACGTTGGTTGAAGCGATTGCGTGCTACGACAAATGCGGAAGCTTAGACTTGCCTGCGTATAAGGAGCCGCCAGCTGCCCAACACGGCACAGCGTACGCATCGGTACGCAAATGAAGTCGCTTTGCTGGTTGGATACTTCCGGAAGTATCCGTCTCGTCTCTTCGCTGGATGAGGTTTGGTTTTTCGATACCCCGAGTGTGCCACTACATTGCCCTTCGACGTACACTTACAGGCGTACTACTTTATGAACCTCATACCCATCAACTCGTGTTGATGGTGCTGTTAGAGCATAAAAATGAACAATATACAAATATATATAAAGTTACCGGGACCTCGGGGGCCACGAAACGTTACTCCTACATGCGATTTGTGGGCTGCTTTTTTTTCTTTTTGTTTTCGTTCAACGTGTCGGTGTGCCGGGCCGAGTGCCCCCGCCGGCAGTACCGCCGCTGACAAACGGCATAAAAATTAAGCAGCTGTCAGGCGGGAAATCGGTAAAATAAAGACGCACAGCACAACCTACGTACCGCGTCCTTTCCACCTTCTTGCGGTTTGAATTGAGTAAAAAGAACACAAATACATATACACAAACGAGCTGGTAATAAAAGAGCGCCAGGATATCGGTAAGGTAAAGGCGAACGAAAATTCGAGGCCCCCGGATCCCGGCGGCTTCACCTGCTCCTGTGTGCAGGCGAATGCCGGGGATGCAGATTTTGCACACACTAGCGTTGGTGTGTTTTGTTGTTGTTGTTGTTGCTGCTCCTGATTCTGATGTAAAGTTGTTCACCACAGATGGGAAGAAAAGCCCCCTTGAACACATAGGGCCGTATGACGTCGGGGATTTTTCCATGAAGGGGGAAAGGGGAGGGTAGGTTTGATTCAATGCCGAGAGACATCTAAAGGACAACCGATGTCTTGAACCCCGGTAGATTGACAACTATTGCTGCGGCTTTGGAGCCGGTCGGTTTTCTATGTTTGAGTATCTCTGTTCGTATGTGTGTGCGTTTTTCAATGCTTTATTTCAGAACTGCAGGTCGGGCAGGTCGGCGAAAAGACAATGCATTGAACCAGTCTCAAACGTGCGAGCGAAAAAAAAAAGGTAAAACACGCACACAACGCGCCATCCGGAGGAGCAGCACACACAACCCAGCATCGAAGCTTGTGAGCAGCATAGAGAAAAGAGTGTGCGGCTGCCAAAAAAAAAAAAAAAAAACAACCGCCTGGCCAGCCGGGCATCATCCTTCCCCCCTTTTTCGCATCGCCAAACTGTAAAACGGCGGCGACCGGCGGCAAACGTGTCCCAATAATAAGCATATCATTTTTCATATTAGCTTCCTTTTTCCCGAGCACAAACAAAAAAACGAAACGGCACATAACCCCCGACCACACCCGGCATGATTGGGGGCATGTTTTGTGTGTGTGTGTGTGTGTGTGTGTGTGTGTGTGTGTTTTTTGTGTATGACGTGTACATATATTCACATGTGTCTGTTTTTGTTGCTTCGATTTGTGCATGTTCTCTACATTCTAGTGTCACGGCTGTGTAGTTTTGGCTGGTTTGTGGTACACGCATATTTGCACACCGCGTTTTGCAAACTTGCTTCGAGCGCACAGTGTGTGAGGCCCGTCTGTGGATGTCTGTCTGTCTGTCTGTGTGTGAGCTACTCATTAGGGCTGGACAGGCGTTTTGCCTGGTGTGCCGAGGTCACGCGGAGGGCCCCGATGCGTAAGTATGCGATAATTGTAGCCCTTTTATACTGCTGCTGCTGCTGCTGCTGCTGCTCCATTCTACCCTTCCTACGAGGTGAGGCGTCAAATGATACGGTTACATTGTTGTAAGGCGCTGGGCCCCTTGTTTCGGGAAGTGTCGGAACAAGCGAGCGCCCGGTGGCGTTTCCCCTTTTTTTCTTACGCATATACACACACACACGAACCGGACGGAACACGATCGGGATATCGGGTGAACCACATGCGTCAGCTATGTGGCGGTGTAAACATGTAACCTTAGCGAATAGAATAAAAACATTGCCGAGTTCTCCGAAATGCTTTCCCGTTGATTGTTCTGAGAGATCTTGGTGAGGCTTTAGAGCATATTTCAACGCCTTCTAGAGTAGTTTGCACACCTTTTCGAAGGTCATAGGCATGTTTTGGTAATTTCCAGTTCCTACCGAAAATGTACTCGTGACCTACAAAACTATGATGGGATTTGAGATTTCCACTTGGTTTTCTTGCAGTCAAACGGGATGACAATGACGGTTATAATGGAAGACTTACTGGGCGGCCGCCAGGGACCCCATAAGTTTAAAGACCCCGTGGATGTTTCGTCCAGCATATGTAACAATTGATAGAGCAGTTCCGGGAGTTCATTCTAAATTATCCTGAGGATTCAAAATCAAATTCTAAATCAACAATATAAATCAAAACTCCAATGTTTATCTTCATTTCCGGAGCATGTCATAGTATAACTCGCTGCAACTCGCCGTTTTGGACCGAGCCATTCCAATTTCCCGTGAGAAAGTATAAGTACACTCATCGCTTTGCTGTCGTGATCGTATCATGCTCGAGTTCATCACCCCATTGCCATTGTTTTTATGAAAAACGCTGTTTCAGAATCAATGCACTAATAAGCTCTTAACGCACGCATATCACGATCGTAACCTTAAAACAATACCAGAACCGTCACCGAAAAAGCTCCTCAACAACTTCAACCAGTTTCTAAACGAGCTTGAGTCCCGGCACTGATTGAGTTGTCCCCCGCGTGAAGTTTGATCAGAGCCCCGATCGATCGTATTTAAATGCCACCTTGTCGACAGCAAATTAAACAATGCCTTATATTGTTTTACCTTTTTACCTTCTACTAACAAAACCAAAAAAAAAAAACGTAAAAAGATGCCCAAAATGATGCACCCCAAACCCCTAAAAGTGGTGTGGCTCCATATGAGCAGAGCAAACAAAATTTATTGGCACAATCTCATTCCATCTTATTAGCACCACCAAATTGGCATGTTAAGCTCGCGGCCGTACGGTTTAGGTGGAGCGTAAGTTTTGGACCGGGGTAGACCCCGGAGCATCGTAACCGCAAGATAGTGGAATGAAGAGAGCACACCAAGAAAAAAAAGGAGGCACTGTGGAGTCCGTGTTTGGAGTTGTGTCGAAATTTTGTTGTCGATTTAGAATCTGTAACGGAAGCGGGGATGCATGGTTTCACTGTGCACTGTGCTGTGGCTCATCAATTTGTTATGATTTAAGGCGCTGTGGCAGAAAGCCACCCAAACGGAACGCCCGAAAGACCCGACAGTCATACCGAAATGGCTCGTACCTATGGGCACTTTTTGAACAACCCAAAACCAAAGCAGCGACGTGGAAAGCAACGGTGGGCACGATCGATTTGGTTGTGTTTTGGGGCTTTTTTTGCTACTCTACCCCCTTGCTGTCGTTGAGCTTCTCTCCCAAGAGAAGTTGAACGATCCTTGTTGTTTTTTTTTCTCCTGAAACGATCCTGCAAACGAGGGAGCAGCTTGAAAGCAGCCTTGAAGACCTTCGATACCTTGTGTGAGGTATAGCAAGAGAAGGAGAGACAGAAAGATCGAGCGGAATGAACACAACCCAGGGAACGGATCGAAGCGAACAAGCAACAAGGCAGGAACGAACGAATGAACGAACGGACGAACGCACAAAACCCTCCATTATCGTTATTAATATTGGGTGCCTGACTGTTGAGATCATAATTACACGTTTCATGGTGTTTTGTTTATATTTCAAAAATATATCTTTCCACCAGCGAGCCAGCGCCACCAGCGCTGTTATTACAGCAGTCGACTGTCGTCGTCGTCCCTTGCACCTCGCGCCTTCGTCCGGGGTTGGTGGTGATCGAGGGCTCACGGACTTTCTCGTGCACGTTTTTCGCCTAGTTATCACCTTACGCTGTTGTGCTGCTCTCCGAGCTGCTGCTGCTGCTGTCGAGCAAGCTTCCCAAGGTGGGTTTGAGGATTGGTAATTTAGTGAGTTTGTTGTTGCAGTTGTTCCGGCGAATCCTGGTATCCGTTACTGGTTGGGGATGGTTTTCTTGTTTTGAGAGGTTCTCGCCTGTGCCCACCATTTATCACCCACACTCTTTTGGTTTGAGGAGCTCTGATCATACTGAGATTGGAGAATTGAGTTGATCAGTTCCGTTTTCTCATCGTCAGGACATCCTTTTGCTGAAGATGAGTTTGTGAGAGGATTTACATTTCCAGTAGGTCAAATAAGCTGCATAGGCAATGATGTGAGAAGAGGAAGAGTTTGAGCAGGCAACTCTCTATGCAGGCAACAGATGATCCTGTCGTCAGTAAATAAAGATTTTGTTAAGCCATTAAATCTTTTTGCATATAAAGGAGAGCTGTCAAGTGAATGATCACCATCGAGAATTGAACTCAGGTCTCCATTTAAGAACAGTTATTAGGCAGTTCGTTTTGACAACTTCAGTATCGAGACGGACCATCATCAAGGAGTGTAGAACGGGATTTTAATGTAAATGTGCCTCCAAATGCTTTGCTATTTTTCTCTTTTATTATAAATCAATGTTGTCGTATTTTTGGATGATAATTTAGCGAATTGGTTGCTTATATCTGTTTTAAAATAAAGTCAGATACTTGTTCCTCACTATTTCTCAATGTCCTTAATTTTCTTCTCGTCACTGCAACAGATTGCAATAAAATTGACATTACCAGGCAATGCCTCTACCGCCATTATCGATTACTCAACAAATCGTGTTTGACATTTGCGAGGTACTTGAGCTAGGATCAAAAATCAATTGCCGCAACCAGCTGGCAGCAACGCAGCAGAAATAAAACACTCACACAGACACTCACGCAAACACGCTGCTGCGCGTCCCACATCCGCAACCGGCAGGAAATCATAACTTTTGCCACGTATTTTATTTGACTGGCTGCACTTAATCAGATTCCTAAACGGTTGCCCGATCTGGCCGCTGCCGATCCCTGGGTCGTTTTTATGTCCGTCCCGAGATTTATCTCGCGCGCGGGAATCATGGGGTTTTTGCACAGGCAGGTTCGCATAGCGCCGCACGATTCATTTTAATGGGCAGCTCCGCCACCATCCCCCCCCCCCCCCCCCTGAAAACCCCGCGCAGCCGGCTGGCAATTAATTTATATTTATAGTCGGTGGATTAGAAGCCAAGCTGGGTGCAATGTGCGTGTGTGTGTGTGCACCGGTTGCATTTTCGCGCTGCACTGCAAACCGGTGACAGAATGTGATGGGTTTTAGAGGGTTGAAATCTGTCTAGTCTCGCGCGTATCCGTCGCTCGGTCATCTCCTCCTTTGATGGTGAGGCGTGTGGTACATTTTCATATTTTATTATTGACTTAGTGCGGTCGGTAGGTGAGTTAGCTGGGAGCGAAAGATTATTTCAACCGATTGGCAAACAGGTGAGACTGTTGACTATGAGATGGACGGGACGGATGGCTGTTTCCATTCCTTCGCGTGTGGTTGCCATATTTCTTCACCGGAGACGTTTAATTAGAGCTGAAATGCGGATCGCAATTGCTTGGATTGAAGTGTATGAAAGAGATATGGGGCGCAACTGGATGGTAAGTGGACTTTAAGGGTGTATAGTTCATGTAGTGGTATTCCAGATAAGATAAACAGAAAGCGGTTGGGAAAAAGGATTATTGCGAAAATGATATTTTATGTTCAATCGTGAATTCAGATTTTTCACAGATTGATTAATTTTAGATGTTTAGTTTTAGATTGACATGCTATGCTTATTTTAATGTCAAATGTTTTAAAAAGCTGCATTCAGCTTTATTTAAATATAAATTTTTCTTTGTTTATCAAGTGCAATTTGTTCTTTCAAAAAAGAGATATTTCGAGATCCAGGTTCATTTTTAATGGTGAGTTCATTTCTTCAATAGAAATTGAGTCGAAGTTTCAATAGAATAAGCCAGTGAAATTTAAAAAAAGCAGCTTATCACACCAGCATTGTTATCAATATCTCACGATGAAGTGGCATTTGGAAAATTGGAACATTTTCCCACCGAAATCCGTCGACTCCATCATTGCATAACGCTGAGACTTCATCTCATCTTGCAATTCCCACTGGACGCGATTAACAGATTATGCTTTCACACCCAGTTCCTACCATTCAGTTCAGCGGATCTCGTTTCATTTTCCTCGAACCAAACGGTTTATCTGGTTCGGTAATTATCGATATAGAGTGGCAGAGTGACTTTCGCCTGGCGCGAGAGCTACAAAACCCTTAACGCTACGTACCGCTTAACCATTAGCGATTATTGCTCCCAGGAGGGTGTGATAGAGATAGAAGGGAAATGCAAGATAACTCCGTGGTGTGGGAAGCGCATTACAAGTTCATTTAGTATCGGAGTCCATTTACTTGATGCAAAAGCAGTATCCATCTTTTGAATGGAAAGAAATAACAGCCTTTGATAGCATTAGAGACATTAACGTGAATTGAAAGACCGCTGCTTTAAGAAAGGAGACATGTATATTGAGAGGAGTGAAGAAAAAAACAAACACAACCATGTTGATAAAAAAAATCGTGCAAAAAACATACAACCCAACCGTCTTGCTGCTCCGTCTCCTATAAGTAACGCTTCGGGGTCGGTCTTTTGCGCCCATAAATGGACCCTCCCGCCGTCACCATTCAAAGACACACACATACACACGGGCAAGTCAATGCCAAAAGCCACCCTTCCCGCTCTTGGTGTGCGCTCCAACTTCCCTCGCTCAAGCGCTTTCATCCCTCTGGCCTATGATCAGGTGCAAATCTGGTGCCCTCCGTGTCGGGTTCATTTTGGATTCAATCGCTGCCTTTGGGCATCGCGTCTGAGCAAACCACCCTCCCCTATGGTCGTCATGTCCGCTGTCCGTGTCGCTCAAACTATCATAACGCTCGATTCGTTCGCCTCGATGGTGGTGATGATGATGATGATGTTGACCATCATAACGCCAACGAGCGAACGAGTGAGCGAGCGTGTGGCGAGCGTTGGCATTTTATGTCACCGTGCGCGCATACACACTCACACACCAGGTTGACACGGTTGCCAATTACATACCATTCTTGTGTGCTGCGTTGGCATACACCCCCGTCCCATCCCGTCCCGGGCCTTTGTATGCTGGCGGAGGTTCCTTTGCGAATGGTTATTTATGTTATACTTTTTTTCTCTCTCCTTCCCTTTTGTGTAACCGGTGTGTACACACCTTACCACAAACGACACCAAATCACAATGTTCAGCCCGCTGCCAGGTGGCATACAAGCACAGGCACACGGTTTGCTGTATGTAATTTTACAATTTATCAACACTTTATTAAACTGAACCGAACGGTTAGCGAGCCTTCGGGCGTCTTTTTTCCTTTTTGCCACTTGCCATAAATAAATTATCACAAAACACACACTCGCACACACCTTGGATGGGTGAAAATTATGCTTATTTTGCTTAGACCGTCCGCTAGCTGACTGACCGCTTGCCGTCAGTGGACTTTTATTCTATTGAGCTCTTGGATTGAGGGGAGCAAAGTAGTGGTGTGATCTCTGGAGTGCACCTACGACTCAGATTGTTCGTTCGAATCTGACTCTGGCAAAATCGGAACCACTAAACCCGACCGGAGTTGGAGTCGTCCAGAGTTGGAGTGCACTTCTTAAACTGGATTTTTATAAAAAAAAACAGCGTTGTGAGTCAACTGGAGCCAGAAGCAGTCAGAGACAGAGATGAAAAGTCTGACCACAAAAACATTGCTCTGGCCGACTCCGGACAACCCCGACTGTAGACGACTTTGGCCGACTCTGGACGATTCCGGATGACTCTAGATGACTTCAGATAACTCCGGACACCTCAGACTTTGAACAAATTCGATTCTTGATAACTCTGGACAACTCCGGCCGATTTTGGACGTCTCCGGACGACCCCGGACAACTTTGATTCTTTATGACTCTGGACGACTCTGGATGACTTCGGAAGACTCTAGATGATTTCGGATGACTCCAGATGACTTCAGATGACTCCAGATGACTTCAGATGACTTCAGAGGACTTCGGATGACTTCGACTCCGGACGACTCCTGGAGATTCTGAAAGGCTCCAGACGATTCCAAACGTCTCCAGATAATTCTGGGTGGACCTACCTTCCGGAGTGGTGTCAACTTTAGACTTTTATCAACTTTACCCATCACTACACCAACGACTAAAGGCGTCATAGCACCTGTCAATGGTTGGATGCGCCTAGTGCATAATTTAATCCAGCTTCCGTCTGTGTGCGTGTTTCGTGATTTCTGTTGTCTTATCCTCGCTCGAAAGCATACACTCCCGGCGGGCACAAGCTCCTCTGCTGCCTGCCGGTTTTCCTGATAGAGGTGTTTGTGTGTGATAGTAGTCTATCCGTAGAGGTGTCGAGCATAAGTGAATAACTCGTTCCGGCCCGGGGAATGTTTTTATGTACCGTTTTTCTTTCGTGACGCTAGATATGGCGAACGCATAGATGAAAAAGTCCCCAGCAACCGGCGATGGAGGTAACGCGGGCGCGATAATAATCATGCTAGAGTTGATTGAAAGGAAACGGCAGGTTCGCCGAGGCTACGCTCTTTATTTGCACTGATTTGTGGTGCTGCCGAAGCTGGTTATACTGTGCTCATTAGATAAATGATTAATTGCACGATGAGAGCGATGGTTTGTTGTTACAATAAGTACTGCCTTTTTCTTTGGTGGAAGCTGCATTATTCATTCCTATATATTTTAATACAATCAATATGCGTTTCCAGCTATAACATTAATATTCAACTTGAATGCTGATAACATGGTATTTTGTGTATGCGTCTTAATTTAGCAATTAATTACATTTGTCATCGATTGAGTGAGCTCGATCTTATCGGTTTGTTTGCGTTTTTTTTGTTTGTTGTTGTCAAATGTTAAATAATTATACCACTCCACTTGACCCCACAGGAACGACGAAACATGCAACGAAAATTCAACTAAAACATTGGTATTGGTTTTGATTCGATGAAAGGTGCTTGGTGCTTGCTGCACCTTCCTTTGCCAGTTGTCTGTCTTCCTCCTGCGATCGCGTCCGCTTATTACGAATGCATAAAAGGGCATGGGCAGCGAAAACAGATCGAACGCATACGCGAGTCGGACAGGCAGTTGCGACAGAACACACCGGGGCCCCGGGTGTACGCGTTTTGCATTTCAGATAACGGCCTCGAACGGCTCGGCTCGGACAATTAAATTTGGATAAATATTAATGAAGCGCAAAACGTGAAAGATTATGTTTTAATTGAGAAACAAAGCAAAGAGAGAGAGAGAGAGGAAAGACAACAAGCGCACACTGTGAAGCGACGATGCGGTGAAACTAATTAACTTCTTCGCTGCCGTTCGGAGGCCACTTCTTCGAGGCTGTAGAATGAAGCGGTGAAATTTTAAATAATTCTTAAGTCGCGAAGCAAGTGCAAGATGTGCGCGCAAAAGCGTCCTGCGAAGGGTATGTTCGCGCTCGGGTTTTAATTATAATTGATCAAATTTCCTCACGTCGATGCGGACGCTCACGACAGGATAATTGAGCCTGGTGCAGTCTTGGGTTGGCCAAGTTGGCCTCACCGGCTGGCTGTGGCTCGGTTGCCATTTCGGGGTGTAGTAATGGGTGCATCGCACAGACCGCAGGACAGAAATTGACCTACCCGGACCTCAATTCGCCACCTGACACTGGGAGGCCTCATGATCGAATGACAGTGATCGTATGATCGTTGTTCCAATTATGCTCGAATGATGCATTGCTTAATTTTTTATAAAAATCCTTGTTTATAAGTTGTTTTTCACCTAAAAGAGCAAAACAGATTTTTATTAAAAAATAATTTCAATTTACAAATCTCAGCTCACTTGTGTAATGAGTCTCCAAACTACAGCTACCATTTGTCTCGGGCTGATCGGAGACGCGGGTATGATCGAGAACTTTTTTAACAAATTGTGATAAATTACAGCTAAATAAATTATTAATATTATCCAACGAGCCGCAAACCGAGGGTCACATTTTGATGTGGGTCAGCTGGAATGGGATGGAAGAAACTGAAAGGAAAACCAGAAGAATAACACAAAATCCAAAAAAGAAACAGACAGCGAAAGGATGTTTGGGCACCAATGTTGCGTGTGTGCGTGCGTGCGTGTAATTTTTTTTTTGGTTATTTTTCTTTTACATTTTTATTCGATAATGATGAGCCCCTCGATGATGAGGGAATGATAAATCGGCAATCGGATTTTTTTTTGTTCTACGCACGCTCGGGGACGGGGAGGACTTGAGTCGAAAAATAAAGTAAAAACCGGGGCAATGAAAACTGGTTTGGCGCCAAACACACGAGCACACACACACATACACATCTGTGCGGATCGGAAGCGAACATCGGGGGGTCGAAATGGTTTGGTTCCGTGGCGAGGGCAAGAAAAAAAAAAACACATGAGGAAACGTGCGCGGTAGGCAGAACTCGGCCGGTCGAAAAGGGAACTGGGAGAATTACCGAAACAAAACAGACGGGGCGGGAAGCTGGCAGCAGCAAAGCAAGAGCTCTAAAACTATCAACGATAATTTATAATACTCAAATTATGTTATTTGTTTAAGAAATTATTCACCAAAGCATAGAAAGGCAAGAGGAGAACGTTCGTAATCCGTTCGAGCGAGCGGGACGACCCAGGGGCTGGGGAAGGGTTTTATGATGTCAAGGATACGTGCAGCATAATGCTGCCTTCCCATTGCTACGTTGTTGCGCTCGGTGAAGTTCTTGGGGTGTTTTGAAGTTCTTCCGACGACGAGGAAGACCTCCGGCAGCACCTTCCCAGTTTTGCACCTGTCATCGGCGCACAGTGCGCCAGCGGGTTTTTTTTTTCCTCTGAAGGCTCCGTTTCCGTTCGGTTTTCGTGTTCCTTTCTCCACTTTGTGTGTTTGGTTTGGTTCCGTTTTCTAGGCATTGTCTTTCTTTTTATATTATTGCCTTTATCACTCACAGCTTGTTATCTTGTGTTTTATTTCCTCACCCAATGTTACTTTTCCTACTGAACGAAATGATCGAGCCCCCTCCTTATGCCTGCCTTATGTTTATTACATGTTCCGTTTTTTTGTTGTTACTGCTTCGTTCATTCTCGCTGGTGGCCTTGGAGGAGTGAAGCTCGTAGCAGCGGCAGCAGGACGGCAGCGCGGTACAAATTGTACCAGCTGATAGTGGATAGCCGGTTGGCGAACGCAGTACGGGTGACACACGCAGCGTTCTGGACGTACCTCTCATTACGCTTCCACGCTGGCTTTCGTTGCGGATTGATTGAAACATTAGCATTTTGATCATAAATTGATTGGTTGATTGTGTGTGTGTGTGTGCGTGTGTTCGTTTTTATATTACCTTCTCCGTACCGTGTATTTAACCAGAGGATAAGGCCGAACTGTTATGCAGCTTTAATGACAGCATGATTTATGTATTTCTACTGCATCGGTTTTAATTTGTCGTTGTCCCCCCAAAAGCCCACTAAGACTGGACTCTTTTACGTACGGTTTATAATGGGAAAGCTGTTTTTTCTCTCTCTCTCTGTCAAAAGAAATAGTTCAAATTAGAGTTTCTTAGTGAGCTTAATTGATTTTGACTAATCCTTAGAAGGTACACGATCGTGACTGTCTAATGTGAGACAGCAAACGAACTGGTCTTAGACACACGTGTGAACGAGCTAAAACGGTTGCGGGCATACATCATTAGCGTCTTGTTTAATTTGTGCTGAGATTACAATATAATTACAGCTTGTACGTGCTGAACGGTTTGGCTAGCTGGCTTTACTTTATGCTTCACGAACCAACGACCAGGGAGCTCTTTAGCCACAAAGAGAGATCTACAAGTCTTTACGGTCTATAACTGTATCATTAAATAGGTAGATTTCCACCGACATGTTTGGCTTTCTTTGCATGATGATCTTTAGTACTTGAATTTTCTATAGAGAGAGTTCAATATTTCATACTATCCTGATTGTCTGAAAGGTAAACTTCCTCCAATAACCTTCGCGAGCAACTAACTTCCCTTGAGAATGAGAACGATTCAGACGATTGACGCCAAATAATTAGTGCATCGAGGAAAATGTCAGTGCCATAAATCTTGGTCCGTCCGTCCGCGTCCACTTCTTTGCATGTCAGCACACAAATTATTATCTCCCCGTCGCTGCGTCTCACTCGCCAACTCGTCTGACCCTATAAAATTGCCAGTGCTCTTGCTGAACGCTCCGGAACTCCTTCCAGAAATCCCTCACACAAATTTCAGACACCCAGATTCCAACCTCTTCGGGACCTTCGGGGAATGCTTTCTGAGCGCTCCTCAAATCTCTCGTTCACCTTACACTCACACACACACACACACACACACACACACACACACGGTTGGGTGGGAAAAGGAGCGCCAGACAACATCACCGTTGCCCCCGAAGCGCTTTGCCTGGACAAGTTGGGACCAATCAGTAAATCAATCAATTGCTCGCAAGGGGCAGAAGTTTGGTAGACCAGATCACTGGACACTGCCAGCGAAGGGAACGATCATGAAGGTGGAGGGGGGGGGGGGTTAGGGGAGCGAAGCAGCCCATCGTAAATTATGAATTAATTTCTGCACGGTACTGTAGCCGTGACAAACAACAGCTGAAGCGACGACGCACGTTCTGGTGGCGTTGCATGTGAGCAGCCACGGCAGCTCCAAAACAGGGTGTTCTCGCGGGGTGTCGAACGTACACGAACGGGGCACGTCAACTGGATCGCGCGCCGTTCGGCCGGGTTGCTGGTTAATTTATTTAAATGACGCACGTCAACGATGTGCCGATCTCCTGCCGGATCGCATGGTAATTGCAGTGCTGCTTGTGCTTTGCCGTGAAATTATTCAATCAAATGTGGGACGCTGGACGAATGAAGGACACGAACACACGAAGCTGTCAGAAATCAGACCGACGAAACAGCCAACTTCTTGTGTGTTGTAAACTGTACTCTAAACAGCGTACAGAAATTGTAACCAAAAGTGATACAAGTTCTCGATCAGCGAACGGGGAAGGAATTTCCATCCACGAAAATGGCGTCTTTTGGCCCCCATAATTAGTACCTCCTGGAGGTAAACAAACAGACGACAAAATTAACACCACTTAAACAAGGAGTGCCGTGATAGCAATCAACCACATACCTACCTCCGCTGAGCGTCACGTATTTGCATCTCAATTAATCGCCCGAAGCAACCAGGAATCAGCGGACGGAGAAATCCTGACGCGCTGTGTGACGCTGTGCTGCATTCCGTGGACGAAATCGCTAAAGCGAAGAAGCCAAGATCCATCGATCCAGCACGTCCAGACGTACAATTGTAACAAGGTGCGTCCGGCTCTGTTCCATTCCCTTAGTATTTGACTTTTGTTTGGTTTTTGCGCAATGAAGCACCAAACAACGGGAGGATCTACCGAACTATGCAAACGTGTAGAACACGAATTTCAAGTAATATTTAAAGGAAAAGAAAAAAAAGC
This sequence comes from Anopheles coluzzii, assembly GCF_943734685.1. Lineage (NCBI taxonomy): Eukaryota > Metazoa > Arthropoda > Insecta > Diptera > Culicidae > Anopheles > Anopheles coluzzii. Next base: position 85,452,975 of record NC_064671.1, read on the forward strand.
GAACGTAACACAAGTACAATCAAGAAGGATATTAAAACAATTGCCACACAAGAAACAAAAACGCAACAACAAAAAAATCGCACTACGCCGAAAGGAATTAAAAGAATGTGTTGGGATACGAAAGCAAACGGAGCAAAAGCGCATCTACAAGACGCGCTACCAGACGCTGTAGCATGAATATTCATAACCTATAATAACTATATCAGCATTACTGCCAATAACAATAACCCAAACAAGCTGGAAGCTCTTCCCGAAGCACCCCAATACCCCCCACCATCATCAGTATGATTAGCGAAAGGACCTCTGCACACGGTTAAAGGTAGGGCCTCCTGCAAGCGAACGGAAAACCAAACAAAAACTTCGTTCTCCCAATGCACCACGCCACGCAGGACCATTGAAGAGCCACCACAGAGCACAGAGGATGCCAATGGGCAGGGAGGGGGGGGGGGGGGTGAAGAAAGCGTAGCGAAGCAAAGCAAATAACCAAACGGCGAATGGTCATCGATGGTGGTGTTCATCATCGCCCCACTCGTTTTGGGGCGTGAACCTACCACAACGCTTGCGTCGCGTACCCCTCTTTTGTGCAGGAGAGCCTCAAGCGCCTACGAGGCCTCTACAAGCAGGCAGTAGAAGTATCACGAATTATGATTCGGTGGTCTCGGAATCGCGACGCCAGCAAAAAAAAAGGGTGGCCCGTTAATCATGGCGTTCGCTCGTTCTCTTTCTCTCTCTTTCTTGTACACTCCTATTTCCCAAAAACCGGAAGATACCGTCGCAGTGGAGTCACTGCTGCTGACAGAGGGCGTTGTGGCGCGTTAATCACATGGCCAGTGCAAAACGCAAGCCCGATCACTATCATGCCCTGGTGCTTTCCTCGTTCAATAGTACGAGTCGAGTATAGTAGGGACCTCGTGGAGTTGGTTGGTGTTTTTTTGTTGCTCTGCCTCATGTTCGAACACTTTAGCTTGTTGGTGTTGTCCGGTGTGTCGTTTTCGGGGCCCAGAATCGGGGACCCTCGGGGCAGATGGTGATAATGACGGGCTGTGGAATCCTGAGCCAGTTCCTGTGTGTGTGTGTGTGTGCAAGCGAGGAGTGTGTTCCCGTTTTGCCGTACCATGCTCGATTAGGATGGTCCTCGGTGTTGGTGGTGTTCTGGACCCGGGGGTCGAAAGGGGAGGTTTCGGAAGAGACCGAGATCGTTTCAAATTGATTTTGGCCTGCCTTTTGTTTGTAACCCTAAACTCTCGGTCGTTGCTTGTTTACTTTCTTAACGAGCTGTTGCGGGCACAAGGTGATGAATTTCCACATCATCATCATTGGCGCCCTTGTTGTCCTCGCTGTCTGTGCGTTTGGTTATGGAATGTTGGGTTGTGTACCGTTAGCGGGCTAGCCTATTCTATTCATATTAGCAGCAAAGGTCCCAAGCTGAAAGGGGTTAATGTTGCATTAGTCGGTGAGGTTTAGATACCGTAAATGTCTTAATATGTTGTTCAATGATGCTCACCTTTCGGGGTGATCCTGCAAGAACAAATTAGTACGTACAATACTTCTCTTCTCACTCGCGCCAAAGACAAAACCCGGGTTTCAACCATCAAAAACGAACCGTTTCACTTCACCAGCAATTCATTCACTCTTACAACAGGCAGGCAAAAGATCACCCAGGCAAAGATCGATTGAGCTCTAGCCTTTCTCAAGCCTCACAAGGTGCATCAACAGTCCAACATTAAGACAGCCCACACGAAGGTAAGCCAACACCACCGTCGCAGCGGTCTTCCGGACGAGCGAGTTCGTGACGACGTGAAGGGTTCGTTCGTCCGGAGCGTGGCCGTTGGGCTGGCGCCTTACTGATCGAGATTGAGTGATTTCTCATCCACTTGCCACCCTCGTCGTCGCCCGTCCGCACGGTCAGCTTCTTTCCTTCTTTCTCACGATGCCCAAGAATCCACCCCCAGGTCCAGTACCGAACCAACCAGTCGCTCTCTTTCGGTCTCGCTCGGTTGAAATAATTCAAATTGTTTTATTTAAATACATCATTATCATCGCGACCCGGGCATCATCACCAACGTCATCATCTTCGCGTCGTCGTTGGTGAAGATTTCGGCTCCACCATCCCCCACAGCCCTCGTCCAAGGTGCAGCTGGCCACGATCATTTCAGCTATAGAGACGTTCTGGATGACCGTTTTACACTGGCGCCTACCAAGATCACGTACGTCCGTACCAGCAAGGATGGTGTGGCGCTAAATCTACAACTTGCCCCCCATCTCCCAACCCTCCCCCCTCCCCGTGGAAAGAAAACACCTTCTCCACTCTTCACCCCGACGACAGTAAGAGAGTCCTCCCCGGAGGAGACGGAGAAAAACATGAGAGAAAAACAGCAAGAGAACGTTAAAAAATAAACATTACCTCCACCGAAGTGGCTCCTCGATGACGGGGCCCCATTATCGTGTACTCCACGGCGTTGCAGGTCCCATCCGAAAAAGCCCCCGCGGGCTTGTTTCGCGTTTGCCCGGGATACTGGCAGCAGCAGTGGCTAATTTGGAAGGTGATCTGTTGGCTCGGGAGACTCCGCAGGCTCGCATTTTTGCAAGCGTGCGAGGTGTGATCAGAGATGAAGAAAGAAAGAGAGAGAGAGAGAGGGCAGACGAAAATCATGATCATATTGGCCAGCCAGTTATAATTTTCCCTCCAGAGGGTCGTAAACGAGAAACCACCGGCGATGCTCGGACCGTTCCACGAGGGCTCCACGAGAGGGTTAAGCAAACATTACAAATTATGAAGTATTCATGTCACGATTTTCTTCCCCAAGTTTCCCTGTTAGGGCCCCGAGAGTAGTGTGTTGTGTTTTTCATTCGTTTTTTTGTTTTGCACTCACTGCTGCTGCTGCTGCTGCTGGGCCCGGGTAATGGGTCCGGAAGATCCGCTGGGTGGCAGTAAACATTGGACTGCATGATCTTCGGTTGGGCTGTGCGCTTTTTCTTTATGCAAAGGCTTACAGCTTTTGCTGCATGTTCTCGACACTGCTGCTTCTGATACGCTTTCCAGCAAAACAGTCCTATCGATTAAAGCGCTGGTCTTGTGTGGGTTCATTAGAGTGACGTTGTGTCCTCCTGACGAGGTAATGATCTTTTTGTTATATTTGTTCTGTATTAAAAAAAAGCAGCACTGCAGACGATCAAAGTGAAAAATGATCCCCTTCAATGCGAAAACTCGCATCATAGACACCGCCGATTGGAAAAAAACGCCTGTCGGCTACTGTTGGGGCCAGCTCAATGGCCTCTGCGAGCGGTTTTTAATCTTATCGAACACCAGCCAACTGCAATCGACGTCCCTCCGAAGACTATCGCAATCGGAACCTAGCGGAAGCTGTATCAAATGGACCGTGAAAGCTGCTCCTCCAATGGTGCCATGTTGACAAACCTCCCGTTCCCAAAGTGTTGATTGCCTCCGTACCCTCTTGCGTTCGGTGTTCGGAGACCTTCGAGCATCTCTTCTCCGGTGTTTTTTTTTCTGCTGACTCACAGCATTCCCAGATTATGTGTTGTGTGCGCATTCGTTATCAGTGTCGTATGTCGGTGCTGCCTGTCACCAGGGACATCGAGCGCTCTTGTACCGAATGGTCTGCGATGAGATTGTGCCGTAGTTTCCGCACTGACCCGCCAGTCGGCTGAGGTCGCGCTGACCTCGCGGACAGTTTTGTGGGGGTCAGATTAGCGGCGCAATGGGCGAGCGCAGATTAGCAGCGCGTTTCGCAGTGCGCTAAATAGACAGCCTGTCGCTGTCGCACGGCACGCTACGTCCGATGAAGGCAACGAGCGCTCCCATATTGATCCAGGCTTCGTGTGTGAGTGAGCGCATTTTTTTCTGACGATGTTTGTCACTTTGCGCTCTAATTAAAGCTTGGTTCGCGTCGCACACAAATCGCGTCGCAGCAGCGCAATGCGCGAACCGCACGCGGTCACAGTTGAGCTGTGTCACCCGCTGGTGCACTGCACTTTTTGCTGTTGCGGTGGTGGTGGTGATGGTGATGGTGGTGCTCGCTGCATCCCGTCACCCACCGATGCAGTTTATCAACCGCACGCGTGCACTTGTTGTCGCATGTTCGGATTCGGGCTATCATCATCTCATTAACACTGATTTACCGTCCGCCTGTCCGCCTCGGTGGTGGTTGATGCATCCGCCAAGTTGGCCAGATTATCGGGCTTCCGCTGGTTGGTGGTGACAATCGACCGCGCTGTAGTAGACTTGCTGCTTTTTTTGTTGGATGTTTGTTCGTTTCTAGTTAACGCAGTTGTCAACGTCTCACATTAATTTTAATTTAAGCAGATAGTTGGTGTATGAGTGTTTTTTTAAATATCAAGCATTTTTTGTACGGTCACACTTTTCCTTCTTCGACACACTCATCACACTTGTTGTGACAGTTCGTTTAGTGTTTTCTTGGAAATGAGTTTTCTTCATAACAACAAATCAAAAAAAGGGTGACAACAAGCAATGCGTGTCGCACAAAAAAAGAAGTGTCTTAGCGATATCAGGCTTCCATGGAAAAGGGCAAGTACTCACTGGAATTCCGAGAACGATTCATCATCGCGATGCAGTTTTGTAAGGCGTTTGCTGCGGTTTTGTATGGTTGAAGTTGTCTGGATTAGTTACACAGTTAACGATCCGGATTAGTTACACAGTTAACGATCCGGTTCGTGTGCATGTTACACCAGCCCAGATTGGCGCACGATGCGATCGTGATAGAAATGTATACACCCGCTCCCCCGAGGGAACATCCACCGCTGCTCCCAATGCTTCCAACTACTGCCAGCGTTTGTCATTGGAAATGAATTAGGGAGGTTTTGGGTTTGGACCAACGAGGAAATCGCATTTCAACGCATCATCGCGCTCATGGGTTTATCACGCGAGCTAGTGATTAAGTCATATCGCGCCACACAATCATCACTGCTAACACACACCACACAATAAAAAAAAAACATACTTAAACACACAGAAAAAACGAGAAGCTGTTTTGATGGCCCCGAGCATCACCTTCCGGTCATGCTTGCGCTACCGGGAGTCCGGAACACTCGCTCGTTTGACACTCTCGATGAACCCGGGGTGGGGAGGTTCCGGGCTCGGGGAGGGGGAGCGAGATTGGGCCATCATCGTTGGTGGCGTGCTGGCGACTATGCCGTGGTGTTAATCTGGTTATAAAAGGGACAGATTTGTTTTTAATTTTTGTGCTAACAGTGTGGTGTGCGCGATGCCTTAGCCGTGTGCGATCGCAGCTCGATGAAATATAGGTTCCATCACACTTGAAACTAGATGGCAATGATCGAACAGTGCGGGGAATTACATTCAGTGCATCATTGTTTCTTGATTTCTTTGAACATTTACCGTACATTTTTGGTTGCTAGAGCCTCTCTCAGACTCCAACATTGAAATTAACTGCTTTTGGAATTAAATGTTGAAAGGCTTGAGCCTGTTTTTCAGAAATATTGAACTTGTGTTTTCAGTTTTTTCCTTGAATCTGATTTAAAAGAAAAAAGTACTTCATTTTGTGATATTTTTTAATATTAGTACATTTCTATTACCATTAGTAAGGTTCTTAGTAAACTCGTTAGACAAACTTGGACGCAACATTGCAAAATGCTTAATTCCTGAGCATTGATTTCTACTTTTTTCATGAACATAGAAGCTTCAAGAAAATGTTGGTGTTGAAGGGAACTTTTCTTCTATTTTTAAAACATTTTAAAAATTGCCTGCTATTTCCTTCTAACAGACCTTCTTGATAGAATAATAGTCAATGATAAGGCATACAAATATTGCAAGGCCAAGCAATTAAAATTAAAATCCACTCTTTAGTGAGATTAAATCTATTCGAATATCTTGCACTGTAAAACTACAACTTAAACTCGAAATTGTAAATACCTATCTGTGGAAATCAGTTCACCGCATGTTACTTCGCTGGAAGAATTCAACCGGGCCTACCATTAGTGTGACCAGCGTACGGTGGAAACGGTTTGCAAACGGTGCAACGACGCGTGCACTAATAATTGGGTGTGTTAATTGTTATGCAGCTGGAATTGCTGCGTAGTGTTACCAGAAAATTAAGAATCTTTGCACGTTTATTTATTCAACCTTTTCTTTTTTTTTTGGTTGGCGTAAAAGTAAAGTGATTGTAAACGTAAAGTAAGGCTGTAAGACGGGTTTTGGTGTAGGCCATTTTGTTGCCTGTTGCGGCTGCTGCTGCTTGGTGTAAAATTGAGCAAAATTATTATTCCCTCCTTTCTGCACACACACATTTAGCAGCAGCAGCAGCACCATCAGCGGTGGGCGCTAATGCAAGCTAATCGGGGCTATTTGTAGGCAAGCGGCAGGCGAGCTGGAAATGATAATTAGACGTTTCACGGGCGTGGAAGTATTAATAAAATCACCAAATAATTGTGTTTTGTGCAAGTGTGCACGAGGAATTCTGGTGAGCGTGTATGAGCTTCGGCTTGAGCAAAGAATATGGCAAAGCTTCATACAACAACAGCCCACCGCAAACCTTTCCGGTAGTGGTGGAAATATAAATTAAAAACAATAACTCTAGTGCCTTCCCGCCCAGTGCCGTCGCTACACGGAAACACGAAAGTAAAACACGCGTTCCATCATGCTTTCGAAAAAATGTACAATTCTTTTGTGTGGTTTTTTTTTGTGGAAACACCCCCGAAAATATGTTTCCTGGTATCTTTCTTCTTGTCGCATGGCTGGCTCACGCAGCACCTGAGTGCCTGAGCTGAACGTGTTGGCGTGAAAAATGATGAACATGCGGCAGGGAAGAGATTGATTTATCCCGCGCCAGAGCTACATCGCCAAACATTGCAAGGGGGGTTTATCTCGCGCACCTCTGGCGCGGATAAGCAAAATGAAAACTTGGAACTTATTAAAAGCGCATGTTGATCGTCACACCAGCTACCAGCTAACTATGCTCTAGCGGGTCGCTAGACACTTTGCGTTTAATCCTCAGCGTCTGCGTTGCGGGTGAAATAACCGAAATGCTCGAAATGCCTCCACTCGATCGTAACATCGTTTTGTGAGACTACACCCCAAAATAAAGAAACAAAAGAGAGAAAAAAATACAGCAAACAGTCCTCCATCATAGCGAGAAAATTTAATTAAGACAAAACACAAAAAATCAAAATGGATGGATGAGAAAATCCATCCATCCCGCGGCCGGGGAAGCTTCGGAAAGCGTCCGACCACATCGGTTGGCCCTCTAAACTAGATTCAATTTTCGGGCCCTGCGCTACCGCCGTTCCTCCCATCCACCCTTTAGCTTCCTGTAGGTGGTCAAATGACCCCGGAAGAAAAGCATCCGACTAAAAGTGTGGCCGGGTGGGCAGAGTGTCCGACCCACCACCAGCACGCACGCACCACCACCCAGTTTGTTGCTCATTAAACAAACAACCAAAAACCACTGATACATCCAATGGTTGGCATGGGAGCCTCCTTGGTGGAAGCTTTTCATGGAGGGGGGCCCGAAATAATTTACGACCGTAATAATGTACACATTCGTATGCCGCCCTGGGTCCCGGGTCGCAACACCGGCAACACGGCTGTACCACGGCTGATAATTATCATGAAAAGTCTGGCGTTTTCCACACCTATAAAATCACTCAGCGGGCACACACACACACACACCAGGGTGGCACTGACCGGAAGATGATTTCCGATGCGATAGGTGTGGGACCGGGTCCGACTACGGGTTATGGAGCCCGCCCGACAACTTCCTCGGAAATGGGGGATTTTTTGTTGCTGCTTGTTCGCTGTGCTTAGATCTATTCCTAGAGCCTCGTCGAGAAGGGAAGTTTTTAAGGGCGTTGTAACCTTTCCATGCACGCCCGAATCACCGCAAGCGATCATCACACCGGTCAGCCATTTTTGAACACACTTAAAACTAACCTAATAATTCTCGGTCGGTTGGCGCTGCGGGAGTTTGTGTGCTCGGAGGGAGAAGCGTTAATTAAAATATGCACCGCCATACACTTACAGCAAACCGGGGGGAAGGTTGCTAAAAATACACACAAAAAGGCAAGAGGTTTCCTAATAATTCCTGGGTTAGTAATCTCACCGACACACTCCCTGCAGCCTTTCGGGAGATAAGTTTTGGAGGGTGTACTAAAACAACCATCTTGACCCTACACACCTCCAGTTCCGCACAGCGTGCCTCTTGGAAGATGAAAACGATAACACGCCATCCTCTCGAAGGTGTTGTTGGAACGGCGTTTGGTTGGCGTGTGAGTTGTTCACCAGGGCGTAACACTCATGCGCTCTCGAGTGAGTACACTCGCGCCACGCCGGTGTCTGGTGTTGATGGACCCATCCCGAATCGCCCTCACCACCGCCTCCGAAGCGGAAAACAGCTCCCTTGGTCCGAATTTTGACAGCTCAGCGCCGCTCGCCTAGAGTGGGATTGTGTGTGTGTGTTTAAATTTAAGCTCCGAATGGATGATTTTTACGATCCCAAGCCAAACCCGGATGGCGGATGGCAAATAGACTAGGCCTACCTTCCACCGGTAGGAAAATAAATTCAATAGACACCTTGAAAGTGTACACCGTACACAACGGAGTTACGGAGTTACATGCCCGTTCGCTATTTCTGGACGGCTTGTGCTTAATGCGACAGCAAATGTTCCTCCCTGTACGCCATCTTGTGGTGAGAATGGGTGTAAATTACCACCGAAGCTAGGAACGCGTTCGTTTGCGCACCGTTCACCGATGACTTAGAGCGATAAATTCCGTTTGACGGATTGTCGGACTTTTCACGGATGTGTGTCAGCGGATGATGAAGCAGAGGAGGTTTTGCCAAATCTGTGTTGACATACACGCGCGCGGTTTTGGAACGGTTTCAGTAAAGCGATCTTGAGTGAAAGAAATGGAAAGATATTCAATTTCACCACCGTGGAGTTGAGATGAAGAGTGCGGTGATAAAAACGGTTATTTTGGACTCAGAAAATCAGATATTTGAGCATGCAACTTTTACGAGCATTGCGTTGATGCGAGCGATGCGTTAAGGAGTTATTGCTTAATTTTTGACGGCTGGTTAGGACCGAGGATGATGATGATGATGATGGGTTTTATACATTTTTGAACATTTTTCAACACAGCTTTCAGCACGCAATCGACTAACGACTGTATCATATGGTGCTCTCATTTTTTTTACAGGCAAATGTTCCCGCAAATGAAGTTTCGCGTGTCCGGGCTGGACGCAAAAGCCAAGTACATCCTGCTGCTCGACATTGTGGCGGCGGACGACTACCGGTATAAGTTTCACAACAGGTAAGATTTCTTCGCGCATGTTTTGAGTGGCGCGGAAAGCGGATTTTTTTTCAGGAAGAATTTGAAACTATCTACCAGGATGCTCAATTTCTTAGTCACTGTGCCGTTTCCTTTGATTTTATCCAATAATCGATCATTGAATTGACTTCTGATGAATGACATAGCTTATTTTATGTATGATATAGGTTTTCTGGGAATAAACATCAGTTTCGCTTGGGACTACAGCATATGATGTTAGCATACGTCTACGATGATATCTATGTGTTAGAAGATCATTTGGATTTTAAATCAAAGAATATTCATTACCATGTGGACTCTTTTCAACAAAGTCATTTGTAGGAATCATTCAATCGCAACGCCCTCTGCTAGATCGAAATCCTGAAGATGATAGTACATCTCCCATACTTCTGCTCATAGTCCAACGCCAAATCCATCAAGCAGGTCCATCAATTGGGTCAAAATTCTTGCACTTTTAACGAGACATGAATGGAGTTTTGTAATTTTGATGGCTTTCAGAGTTTCCTTCCAGAAAAGTGGTGTTTTGTTCTTGTTTTTTATAGTCAAATTAATGAGAATAATATTGATCATTTGCTTTAAGTCCTCTAAATGTAAAGGATCTGATGTTGGAAATATACTATTGAAATCTATACTAATAACATTTCTTTTCCTCTCTCACATTTTTCTCTCAGCCGGTGGATGGTGGCGGGCAAGGCCGACCCGGAGATGCCCAAGCGCATGTACATCCATCCGGATTCGCCCTCGACCGGCGAACAGTGGATGCAGAAGGTGGTCTCGTTTCACAAGCTGAAGCTTACCAACAACATTAGTGATAAGCACGGATTTGTAAGTACTCTTGAGCCATTTTTAACTCACTTTTTTGTGTGTTGGTGTGCATTCTTTGTCCGTGGGGAAATTAATGTCTTGATTCCAACGACCATCAAATATAGTAATCGTTTTGCTCGCTGCCGAATCAAAAAGGGAAAAAACATTGAAGTCCAGCTACAAAAAACTTTACCGATCCAAAAACACACTCTGTACAGTAGCAAACGACCTCTAGGTTGCGTCGCACGTGTACATTAATGTCCGCTTTATACGCACACACACACACACACACTCTGGTTTTACCGCTTCGCTTCGCCCGCGTAGACAGTAGCAACCGCACACAGGGGACCCGGGAAATGGCCAACACCAAACCAATGGGCGCGGGCGCGGGTGGGTGAGTGGGGTTTTAAAAAGAAAGCGCGTCGTTTTTATGACCGTTACCCGGCTGTCGGCGGACCTCCCTTTGAACTCGGGGCCGAACTCGAGTGGCCCACAGGACACGAGCAGTGCCCGTCCGCCGGTCTTTGCTGTTGTAGCTAATGGATCACCAGCATCACCAGCAGCCGCTCCCGCGATGTACGGTCCGTGGCGTGAAGGTGAAATAATGGTGTCCTCTTAATCTGCGCTACTACGCGTTTAGCTTAATCGACAACCAGAAGCACCAGCCACTGGATTTGCCTGTAGTTTGGGGCGGTTTTTTTGTTGTTGCGTGTATGTTGTTTGGGTTGTTTGCTCGTTCCTTTTTTTCCCAACCAATTCCCTTTAAACACTACTGCCCGGACTGCTCTTGCCGACGGATCCGTAAGCAAACGATGGTGACAATATGCAGCCTATGCTTGCCGAGATCATGATTGTACGCTTAATTGTGTTTACTATCAATAAATAATACGCCTTAATCGGCGTATGCTCGCCAGCAGGCCCCGAGGAGGACGCGTAAGAGAGGTTGATGGTGGTGGTGTTGTTGTCACCATCGTCGGAATCGCTTTGCGCGTTTACGCACACACGAGGCGGCAAAAGATGAAAGACCGGAATGACTTTTGTTTACACAACAATCAAACCCAATAAGTGCCGAAAGGGAACGATGGTGCTCTGTTGGCATGCTTAACGGCTGATGTAGAGAGGTCCATGGGAACGCAGTGAGGATGCGCCCAAGATGCCGTGCGTAAGCGGACGGATACTAAGTACGCTTGCGCATTAATTGTCGCGTCATGCGAATTATTGCGCACGAGAAACGCGGTTGAGATACAGGGCCGCCGATTAGCCGTTTGAAATTGATTGAACAATATTGGAGTGATTAAATATTTGCTTTTGTCTACGACTGAAGTTTGCCTTTATTGCTGAGGGAACGTTCGATGCTTTTGTGTGTGCTATTTGTAGCAAGAGAGCGATGAAGAGAGCACTATGAGTGAGCTTGGCAAAGGATTAGCAGCTCTTCATGTAATCGCCGCTGCTTGAGACAGGCTGTTGGCGTTTATTATTTTCTTATGCCACCCTGAGCGCCTGAAAACTAATGATGTCCAATCCAACGGTGTTGCGAGGAGATTCTGAACAGCTTACAAAATTATTCACCACTAGCCGTAAAAGTAAACACAATCCGAGCTCTGACCCGCTGGCCTGGCAGGTCTAGCCCTCTCTCCCCCGGTGGTGCTACTGATAAAGTGGTCACCGGTTTTCTCGGTGTGCCAAATTTGTCTAAATGGCCTGTCAAACCGGTAGCACCAGAAGCGGCGGCGATGCGCAAGCAACGAACAAAACAACCATTGCCTCCCATCGGACGCAAATAATCAAACGAAGACGCGGACGGCGCGGACAGACAGACCAGACCAGAGCAAGCAGCCGCACACCAACCCCAAAAAAAAGGGGTTTTCGTTTGGTCAGCAAATGTGGTGCGCTGTGTGCTTTGTCCGTGTGCCAACGTTTGGGGCCCGCTAATCGGGGCGGTGTGGACGACAAAACTCAAACGATGGACCCAACGGGGTACGCAAATGTAGACGGCAAATGAGGACACACATGCACGGCGGCCTCGGGGAAAAGCAAATAATAGACCATCGGGAGCTCTTTTTTTTTGTTCGGGAGATGAGATGAAAAAAAGCACACAGAAAAAAACAAATCACACACACACGCACCAGAACCTGAAGCCGCAGAAGCGTAATTAAAACAAGCGTCCGACATAATGGATGATAAAGACGGATCCGCGCATGAGATTTGCGCGAACATTGGGCAATGGATTTCTGTTGTTGTCTTCTTTCCGTTCCCACTCCTTTGCGCGTGCTTTGCGGTTGCTGTCCATGTTTGATGGATGGTTTAATTTGCGGAGCCGGATAAGGAAATAATAAGGCAAACAATCACACACACACACACACATACATGAAGGTACACACAGTACAATAGAGCGTATGAATTTGATAGGGAATTAGACTACCGTAATCAGCTACTGGTTTTTGTTAATTTTTTGTATGACATGTGACTGGTTAGGCCGTGCTCTGACCAAGTGCATTGGGATGCATCATGCAAAATTTGTTTTTTTTTTGCTGTGTGTGTAGCTTTTTTGTGCGTCTTTCCGCTTCGAATAAAAATGATAAGCACAACGAAAAGCGTGTTCGTTGATTTAAAAATGAAAACTGCAATGGTAGACGCATTGTCAGTTCCTACAAAGATCAGCCATTGTACGTTTCCTAGACTCAAATAAACTTTGGTTGGAAATGATGCCATGATAGATTTGGTTGTTTTGTGTTGTTTGAAGAAAGAATCACTAGAACATGTTTGATGAATCTTGAATTCTGTTCAACAATTATTTGAGACTTTAATCAGACTTCAAAATATTGAATAGTTCTTAATATACTTCTAAAAAGTGGAACTAAAACGAACGAAGTACTGTAACCAACCTGTCGCTGATGCTCTCTCCCATCCCAAACTACCAAAACATTGCCCAAAATGCCGCGTGGGTGCGAGCCTGGCCTAGATTGTGTCACCCTGTTGTCCTTACCATTTCCTAATTACTGACAGCTGGACAAAGGTTCGACCCCGCGCAGTGTCGATGGAAGAACGGTTGACGTCTAGAAATTAGCCCTTTAAAACCGACCGACCTCAACCGACCGGCGTATCAGTGGAGCGAACCTTTTCATTATCGCCTATCTGTCTCTCTCTCGGTGCTTACCAGCCATCCGGTAGCCGAGGACACTGATAGTAAAATAGCGATAATCGCTTGTTAGGAAATTATCCCGACATGCCATTAATCCAGCCTTGCGGCTGCCCCCGACACACACAGCCTTCAGATAGGACGTTTGACCGATAAAAAAAAAAACACATAAAAAACGGCTAGAACAGTCCCGCCACCCGGTGGCATCTGTGGTTGATGAGGCGGTTTACTGCTTCAGCGACATCGATCCGATCCGATTTACCCGGCCAGCCCCGGGCCACGAAAAGGACCGAAGGACGACCGCAAAGCGTACCGGTGGAGGATAAGGGCACAAACATGCAGAAGGGAACAGAACACGGACAGCCTCGGAAACGGTTCACTGGTTCGTTGAGTGACAGGAACTGCAGAAGGAGGCTTCTCTAGGCAAGGCAAGCACGCCAGGCAGCGACAAGAAGCAGCTCACACACGGAGCCGCGTACAAGACTGAAGGATCCTTCGCAAAACTGATGAGACCGCTCCCGGTGCGTTTCATGTGTATCCTTTTGCTACGTGGCTACGATCAGCATGCGCACACACACACACACACACATACACACACACATAGAAAAAAGTACCCCAAGATGCTCACTCTATTAGAAGTAGAGCATCGCAAGAAGTGGCTAAAGCGTTCAGCGCCCCAGAAGTCCTTACCAAAGTCTCGACTTCTTCCTCCTGCCTACGGCTGGTCGGAGGCGCATAGTTGAACTTCTAGCAGCGTTGTAACTTTCGGAATAGAAATTTACCTTCAGGACGCCCTCTGGAAATATTGAAACCACGGAGATGGTGTATCGAGGGTGAACGGAGTGTCCCGCGGCCATTCCGGTCCCCGAAACCGTGCACAATGAAATGTTTTAGAAAATTAGGATTATTATTTAGACATTGATCCCATTGTTCCCGTTCGACGGTACTCGACTTTTGCAAAGATTCTTCGGTGGGGAGAGGTAAGGGCAGGATTTGCAAAAAAAAAACCTGAAGAGGCTATGCTTTTCAGGGCACGGTAATCGAGTCCTAGAAGAGTATAGAAAGCCGGAGCCGAAAGGTCGGCAAAGTACAAACAGCAGCCACATCCACCAAGCAGAAGGTATGGCCCCGGGATCAGTTGCTGCGGTGCGTTTTCGGGAGTTATCGGGAAGGGGGCTTTAAACCTGGCGAACAGGGGCCCAAAATTGGCTTGCATGGAATTAGGTCGAGCGAAGTGGCTGTAAAAGTATGTGTTTGTGTGTGTATGTGTGCTCTGGGCCTTCCGCAGGCTGCCTTCGAGCACTATTGTGTCGGCAAACGGTTGACTGATTTTGCAAGCGGCGGGTCCTGTGGAGTTTTGCACGACCACAAGCCCGCGCAAGTTGCGCTTGAGCAAGAATTCTATTTAGATTTAGACGTTTCGATAATATTCCCGTGAGCGGAGAAGAAAAAATGATAAAAAGGTTCGAGAAAACCACAGAAAGGCGCAAAAAGAGAGCAGCGTTTGTTGCTGCTGCTGCTGCTGCTGCTGCTTTTGACATATCTTTGAAAGCTGTTGCACATGGAGACAGGGTAGTGTGTGCATTCGCAGGGAAAGGATAATGCAATGAAGGAGCCAACCTGATGTTGGTATGGTAGAGCGCAACCGACCCGGAGACCCGAACGGTCCAAATTGATGATGGAATTGGGAGATTAAGGGTTTGGGTCGCTTCCATTATCTTGCGGCTGTAATGCAGCAGCGATGACACAAGCAGCTGGTAAGGAGATAGAGATGTTAGCAGGAATCATTGATCTGGATCTGGAATTTCGTAAAACCAATTACACAAAAGACATAGCGTTTGCGACTTGAAGCATTGATGTTTTGGAGTATCTTTTGTAGTTCTAGAGTATCTTCTAATCTTGGAACTGTTAGACATTCTTCTCTCTAATGCATCTTCATTTCAAACTACTCACACAACAACAAAAAACCTACCAAAACACACACAATCCCTCGCAAAGTGTAAAGTGTCACAGACACCCTCGACCTAATGCGGCGCTGTTGATCGATTCTTTGGCAGTGCCGGGAATGCTGCCTCAATCGCATCCCAGCGACCGTGCGGCACACAGTGGTGTAAGTACATTAAGGCTATGTAAATAGGCAAACATACCGCTTGCTGGAGAAATGAAACAACTCCCCACCTTTCCCATCTCCTCCCAAACGGCATCTCGGGTTCTATTTGCCGTATCATTACTTCCTTTTTAAAAGCTGAGCGCATCGGTACCGCTCAGAAGAACCTGCCCCAGCAGTTCGCGCAGCAGTCGCTTCGCGCGTAATGGGTGCATTTCAATATTGACTTGTCACCTTCCAACGGCACTACTGCAGGGGGGGATGGTAGGTAAAATGAATCTTAAGCGCAAACAGAACCTCGCCGGGGCAGAGAAACCACACAACGCTGCTTTTTGATGGTGTTAGGGTGGTTCGTCGTCAAGATCTTTTTTTGTTCTGCAGCTCAATTCATCATTCCAACGCGACGACGGTTGACGCCACCGTTCCTGGGTGCATCGGTGTCGGTCTGATATTGAATAGACAAGAGTGTCAATGTGTTTGTATATATGTGTGTGTGTGAATGGGCACTTGTGCAAAGGTTTTGTTTTTCACGAAGCGCCATTTCGGCGTGTAAATTTGGTTAAGAGTCTCGTTTCTCTTCTTCTACCCTTCCTTCTAATCTTGTTTGCGTTTGAATGCGTTTGCGGGTGGAGGAGGGGTGTGTGTGCCGCTAGCTTTGCTGTTGGTAGCGCTGCGACGGCGGCTACCGTACTTGATCGGGAAAATGTTTGATATTTGCTCTACCCAATAACCGGCAGCCGCCGGCCACTTTTCGGTGCATTGGTATGCTTTTTCCTGGCTTGAGTGTTTGATGAGATTAAGTCGTAACGAAGCTAGGTTCTTTTTTTTCGAATTGATCTGAGATTGTTTTTTTGTGGTTTAAGTTGAAGTTGATATCCTTTTTACAATGATTGATGTGAAGATGACATGAAGAGGTGATATGATGTTTGGAAGATTTGAGTTATACCGAAGTAGAATATATTGTTATTGTGTTCTACGAAGAATTATTTAACATATGATGCCTTAATCTGTGCAATGTCCCAACAAAACAAGTAAAAGAGCAACACATTTTAAAGCCTAAAAAACTTCCCAGTTTTTATCAAGAACCTTTTCACCGAAATTAAGGCTTATTAACTTCCAACCACCTCTACCAAATTAGCCATTCATACGCAACACGCTACGACCGATTGTTGAGCTTGATGGCGCGTAAAATTAACCCACTACGACATAAAAAGCTGCAACTTTCTTCCACCTTAACGGTTCAAGTGTTCAATTCCGGCGACCCAAATTCCGTGCGGGTGTGTGCGGGTTTTTTGTGTGTGTGGTTTGTAAAATTAGCTCAAATTATCCTTTTTTCCCCCAAGCGCGCACATTTCCCAGCATCTCCACACATGAAAGACGCATCCGCAGCATCCAGGCGTACTTTCCCTTTTTTGTGGCCGTTACACACGTGACCCAAACCAACGAACCGACCGGCACGGTTTCGGTCCAACAAAGGACAGTTTTGTTCCGGGCAAAACCAAGGCACCCTGGTTCGGGTTCACTGGAGCGTGTAGTTGGCACACTCGTCCTTTTTATTATTGCCCCCGGGGGTTTGCCACTCACCGGCAACAGTGAGATTTAAATGTATACACGGGTGAGCATACGGAAATAGACATCGGAAAGACCACTTAAAGGACGATGAGGACGACCAGGGTGGTTTTGTGGTTACTGCTGCCGGTTGTACCCTGGGCCCGGTAAAGGATAATTCGGTCGCTGACGAAATTAGATGCCCGTTTGATAGCCATGTGCCGTGTACACTTCACTGGCTCGGATCAAAGTCCTGAGGTTGCTGCTGCGTTCCGGGGAGACGGACGTCTTTGATCGGCCGAACCCCGGACAACCGTAGCACGAAGTGCGATGCGCCTGGTTTCGGGAAGAAATCAAACAAAAGTGCTGTGCTTGAAAGATGTACCTTTCGAACGGTCACACAAGATTGGCCGACGACAACGCCGCACCTTAACAGACTTGCGAGCTACTCGACTGTGTGCGTGTGCACATTGCTTCGAATCAATGCTCATTAGGCATTCCGCACCGGTAGCCGTCCATATTTATAATAGGGCCAATTTTCTTCATCACTTATTCCGGACACCCCGTCCGCTTTGGTGCCGGTGGGTACGGCAATGCTTGTACGCATGCAAATATACCGAAAATAATAATAAAAATAAAAAAATAAACTGCCCGCAATCATAATCACGATCGAAGACGGGACGGGACGCGTTTGCATAAACGCCGAATGGACGTGTGGTTTCGTTGCGCAAAGGTACAAACAACCCCACCCCCCTTTGGGTCCCCGTACTACCAACTGTTCTGTCCTGGAAGGCCTACGCGGAGCGAACTTCTTTTATTAGTTTTTGAAAGATGAATCAATGCAAGGTTTTCGGCCCGGGGCTTTCGGGTAAGGAATGAATGAAAAGCTTCAGCTCCAGCACCAAGTTATGCTATTCAGTTTTGTCGGTTTTGTCGGGCTATTGTGCTTTATTTTTGGCGGTGTTCCTTTTTGAGTTTGTCCTTGCTCAATCAGACGTGCCTAGAGCTGAGATAGTCGGTTTCTGTGAGTCGGGATAAGCACGAAAACGAATGCTCCTCTAAACACCGCTCTAGCAGGGCAAGGGGAAACGAACCTATAAACACCTCTTTTTGACTCATCCGATTGAAATTTTCGGTCGGTACAGTTTGATATGCCGGTGGACAGGAAGGGAGGGGAAGGCGGTGTACCACCGAACCGTCGAACCGGGTAAAACGTTAACACTTCGTCGCGTTTTGAAGTGACATGTAAGCTAATTCGAATTTGTGTACAGATTTTAAACCGGTGAGCGTTGGCTAGGGAGCGAGAGCATCAAAGTGGGTGCGCAGAATGGATGGAGATACCGCCACCCGTCTGTACATCGAAACCCCCCCACACAGGATCGGTCCAAATCGGACGGAGCGGTGTTGTCGGCTTTTTGGAACATGCCGATGTTGCCGTTGTTGCTGTTGCTCTTGGTGGTTGTGGCGCGGTTTCTTACCTTTTTGGCTCCATCTCGTTTAGGTCAATCCATTTTTAGGCAGGCTACGGGTGCAAGCGACACACCGGTTCGTGGTGGGGGTAGGCAAGTGCTGTTGGTCGGGTTGGTCCTCGGGTAGCAGGACAACAGACTGGCGGTGTGCGACTGTGCTGGGCGGCATTCTTTTTTTTGCCGCTAACTGCCCGAGGTGACTGTGTGCAAGTTAATTTCACGATTATGTCGGGAAGGTGTTTTTTGGCAGCAATTCTGAGAGGGAGAGAAGACTGGGGAAAGCAGATAGCCGCAGATCCGCCATTGATGGATCACATTAATCTTCGTGGTGTGGCGTTTGTTTGGGGTGGATGATGAATATGTTTTTTTTCTTTTTCTTTGGAGTTGTCATACTTGAAAGGTAAGATAACTTCTTTGAATAGATTTATAAAATGCGCAAACTTAGAACCAGATGAAATTTCAATAAAATCGTTTGACGTTATTCTACAATGAAGAGTTGGCAATATAGAGCTTTTTCGTGATATCAATTATCAAATTCTTAGATTTCATGATGTCAACTGGTATATATGAGTTTGAAATCAAGAATAGGTTTCTTAATAAGGTTCGAATATATTCAAAAATAAGGTGTCCATATTTGATTCAGTTTGGATAAATGTCATTAGTCACTTCATATTTAATTACTATTTTTAAGTCCATATTTTTGTTACATTAACTGAGTTTTACTAGTTGAGTTCATATTGAAGGTAAGGAAAATTATTTTGAACCAACGAATAAGTTAATTAAATGCACCCTTTACCAGTTTAAAATTGAATTTTTAAATCATTTTACACATATTAATGTCAACTGACACAATCTTGATATTCTATGATATCTCTGGGTTTATTTGAGGTGAACTTCGATTTAAATGTATCTTTGAATCTCACGCTGTATCTATCTTAAAATCAGTTTTAATAAATTTCACTTCACTACCTCAACTTTTACCAGACAAGACCAGACTTAGGGCAATGTACTCCCCAACCCGCTCTAATCTTGCCTACGTCGACTTCTGATCTTTCCCGACCAATTCCAGCCCGCATATCGCGGTAAGAATTGAGCAATCATTTATCTAAACCTTTGGCCGCGCTCTATACCTCAAACTTGACATTTCCCGGAAATGTTGTGTTGCTGTTGTGTAGCTGTCAAAGAACTTGTGTTGTTTCACTTGCTTGTTTGCTCTTGTCGCGTAACAAACAGCATCATCCAACGACCAACAGTTTCGAAGCTACCAAACGCACCTTTGGAGCCTATCTGCTATGCCGCCCGCCTCGTTCGCCCGTAAATGATTGATCACCGTCAGCGTAACACCTAACAACTGAAAACTCCCACCGAAAAAAAGGAGAAAAAAAGCTACAGCTCAGTCTAGTAGCAAAACAACAGTCTCAGAGCGCGGGAGCCATTTTGTTTGTGCCGTGAAATCGTTATCACACCTCCGGAATCTAATTAGCCGCACAAACAGCCGCGGCGCGTCGCAAGTGGCCATTGGCGGCACGCACCCTTTGAATTAGATTTCCTGCGCTGTGTTTGCCTTGCGTGCTTTGCTGTTGCTGTGAGTGTGTCAAGCAAAAAAAAAAAACAAAATGTTCGCCTCGGATTGCTAGTGCACTGTGAAGAGTGAGATTAGGTAGCCGAATTGTTATGAAGAGTGTACTTCCATTACATGAGCACAAAATCTTCACATTGGTGCTAGTTTAATAAGCGAGCTGATGATCGCTGTTATGAGAAATGAATCATTTTAAGCTTTCAAATATATTTATGTCCATCACCGTTTCAACTGCCCGGATTATGGGCCAAACTTTAAAACAGCAAATCCCCTGAAATAAAACAAACGACAAACGGGGCTAACCTGATCGGGCAAACATTGCCTTAAGTCTTCATATTTTTTTAATATCCCATAATTATCCACCGTAAGCACCGGGACGCGGTAGAATTTCATTAAAAACAGGCACAACGCAGCAGCGCCCACAAAGGCACAGTGATTGGAAACAATCGCTCGCAGCACGCGGAAATTGATGTGATTCCCACGGCCGGCCCTTCTCGCGTTCCCGTAACACAACAATGTGTCAATAAAAGTGTGATTTTTGTGGTGCGTTCTCCCCCGGACTTTGTTTCGTGGCTTGCTAGTTTGGGTGCTGTTGGTTTGGTTTGGTCTGCCCATCAATAAGCATCATCGAAGTATGAGCACGTACACCGTAATGCCCCCATCGAACGGGGGAAGAAAGCGGAAACAAATGCTCATTAAACGGCAGCGACCGGCTCGTGACAGGACTCATACACAAATACACACACCGTGAGCTAATTTTGACCACCTTCAAATGTACCACCTCTTCACTTTCGTGCGCAGAATTTCGGGGTGCCGATCGATCTACCGAGGGGCCGCTTGCCGGCTAGAATGATGATGACGTTGGGACAGAGGCTCCGGAAGGGGTTGTGGGCATCGGTAAAGCCTCGAAACCCCTTGGGCCGAAGGAAACATTCATCATTTCTCACGTCATCGTTACGATTATCCTCCAGAACCTCCACTACTCCCACAGTCAGGTTTGGGTAATGGTGCCATTGTTGTGGTGCGTTTTCTCCCACACACAGCACAGTTTTCGAAACATTTCATATTTATTTCGGGAACGCGTTGGCTCGTAAATTAGCATCCAAAAAAGCAAAAAAAAAAGAAAGAACCCCCTGTGAAGGTGACAAATTTCGACGTTCTAAGCATATTTTCTACCATTTTTTGGGGTGTTGGTCGTCCTCTCTTTCTCTCATTTGATTGTAACGGGTGTTAAGTAGCAAATATTTCTCACACTTGCCCGATTCGCTTCTTGTGCCCGTGTTGTTTTACGGAGGCGGTGGAGAGTTTGTGTACACCCAAACGAGCCAGCAACATTCCTAGCAGCCTGGTGTGAATATTACACGCACGCACTTGCCACCGGTGCCCGTAAAAATTAGTAGCGATTATTCTTTTATTCGCTACACCTTCGGTCGCAATCGGACGAGCAAGAGCGAGTAGGAGGGTGACAGTTGACAGTTTTAGTTGTTTTCGGGAAGTGGTCCCCGGGCCAGCCTAGCGTGCTTGGTGCGTGTGTTTCGGCATGTACTCGGCGGGCGGGTTGACAAATATTTATGAGCATGAGCAGCGTGAGGTGCGACTAGAAACACCTATGATAGGGGGGGTTGTAGCCAAAAAATGCCACCCGCCGCACAGTGCTGCCTAAGTGAGGACCTAGGACCGATCGTTAGTGGACTGTATTCGTATCAACCGTCATAAAACGAGAGAGAGAGAGGGCAACACTCCAACCGGTGCGTGCGTGCGTACGGTGTTGTTTATTTTATGTTGCGTAGTGAAATGTGGAAAAAGCTTCCCAACACGTTTCGTGACACAAATTTATCTTCCCGTACGATCTTTACCACATTCCATTCCACCTTTTTGCCAAACGCCCTCCGCCCAAAACGCGCTGCGTTGGGAGGTTAATAAGGGGTCTATTAATTTTGACCCACCTGGCAGTAGTGTAGTGCGAACGCGACTGTACCCCCGGCGGGCTTTTACAGCAAACACTTCCCCTTCTGCAGGGACCGTTGTGGGGCCATAATTCATGCGCCGATGGGCAATCCTTGCGCGAAGGAGCGCGAGCAGCTACTATCACGGAGCGGGTGCTTTTGGGGTGGGTTAATTATTAATTAGGCCCCGACCGTCCCCGAGTGAGGTTAGTGATTTCGTTCCTGGCTGGCAGAGAACGAAAGGATATGCAGGAACAAAAAATGGACAACCTTTTCCAAAGTCCTTGTGCTGCGCGTGTGGTGAACAAATGGTGTGTTTAACTTGGTGTTGGCCATTTTTATTTCAACCAATTTCCATCCCAACCCTGTAATAGGGTTTTTTTTATATTTGCTTAATTGTAATGCAGCGCTGCTGCTTGGCACACTATCACGAGAGAAAATTAATTCACCCAGCCGGCCGATTTATTATAATGCAGAGAGCAGATAGGGCAACCGACCGCCCTCGACCGACGGGATATTGTTTTTATGATCTCCTTCGCACAGTCGTAGAAGTATTGGCACGTCATATTTAATGTGCTTTTTTATAATTTTTTTACAACACATTACAAGTATTTCTGATACAAAATAAGCAGAAAATTACAGTTAAAAACTTTCACAAAATACAGTCCAAACAGATCACTAAGGCAGCCGGCTTACAGCTGACATTCTCTGCGTGCAGTTCCAGGATGCGTGTACCGATATTGCAACCAGTTTAGGGAGATGGAGAGCATAAACGCAAGTCCTGCCCTGCACCAACACCAGCAAGACACACAAGGGACACAAGGGCTGCAGCCAAACCATGCTAATGATGGCGCTGCAAATATGGCCGTGGTTTAGGATATGCAGCTCACAGCACTGCTGCTGCTGCTGCTGCACTGCGGTTGAATGTGTTTTTTAGCAAGAACAACAAATATAACCAACACACACGCACACAGCAGCTAGAACAACAATAAAAAAAGAATCCTTCCCTCCCTTCAAACTCAAACCCGCGCGTACACACACGCAGCCCACAAACAAACGGCGAGGGCTTTTTTGAATAGAGCGAGGGCTCCGCGTGCATAACCCATGCCCACACACACACACACCCGTAGAAGGGGAAGAAATGCACATTGGGGTGGAAAGAAGGGGGAAGAAGTAGAGGGGGTGAAAAAAACCCACTCGTAAGCCTCTCCGGTAATGGGCACTGAAGTACTTAAAGAAGGTGCATGCAGTCACACCTCGGACGGCGGTGTGGCTCTCGGCACAGGGTGGTTCACAGCACATCCCGTTGGTGGGAAGGGAGTCGGTTGTGCAAGGAAGAGAGTACACAGTGGTGTGCAGCAGAGTTGGGACAGAGATGGCTTGATCATTGCAATCGATTTTGATATTAATTTATAATTTTTTTCAATTGTTTTGCACTTTTGTTCTAGCATCGTATCAACAAGAATTTTCTTTTATAAATTCACAATAACCTTCTTATTCTTTATATTATATTGGTACTAATTATATGATTTCGCTAAAATTTGAAATAAATCGTCAAACTGAACGAAGCATAATACATCGCTAGCCCTGTCGCTGCGTCGTTGATTGCATTACACACGTCAGCAGTCCTTGCGTTCTGTAGAGCAGTCCTGTTCTGTTCCTTTATATAGGAACACCTTTCATTTTTCTCGATCCTATGAACAGCGCGAAAGCACAACCACAAACCCTCGCACGCACACACTTATGGCACATCTGGCATACGAAGCCACATTATTGTTCAAGACGTGGAAAGGATATGAATACTTCGCGTTGTTCAAGCGAATGTTGCTCGTAATTAGTATGATGATGATGATGATTATGATGATAGCGATGCGCATAGTGTGATGATGGGTAATACCAAAGCCATGGTGTTGTAGCTGATGATGAGCCTTCTTGTGATAACATTTTTATTTTATTTTTTGAGTTTTTTTTCTCTCGCTTTTCTTATGGGAAAGTTATGGATGAAATAAATCTAATTAATTTACATTTGCCGCCGCAGCCATTAAACTGCACAAACGCATTAAACCAACTGTAGTGTGCTGTAGTGTGTTTGCTGCAAGTATCATATTTCACGGTGGTTTGTCCATCATTTCGTGCAAATGTCAAATCTCGCCCGTACACCATCCATCATTTCGCGCGAACGCTGTTGAGGGATTCATTTCAACGAAGTAAATTCGCTCGCTCTCTTCAGCAGAGGATGCAAACGCGTAAATGCAGCGTCACTAACTGCTGAGTGATGACAAAACGATGGCTGATGGTTAATGTCGCTCACTAAACGCTCTCCTTGAACAGCGGTCGGAAACGTGCTCGCTTCCCAACGTACGGGAGATTTTTGCGGAATATGAGCCTTACAAACTTTATTAAAAAGAATGTTTTTTTTTGTATACATTTTAAATGGTTCAAACGTCAATTAAAAGTAATTACTTACAATTACTCTGAGTTAAAGTTAATTCGTACAATAAAAATACAAAATATTGCATTGCAAGACTTTCGAGTTCAAACTAAATCAAATATGATTTTGCTATTCCCATTGGAACAAGATTTGGCGACTCGCTGTCCTAGACAATTTTGCACTCGATGACCAACGCTTATGCCTGACACGGAAGAGGTTTCCGGCACAAGTGTAGAAATGGATGAGATATATTAATAGAATTTCGCATCTCAACACTACCTAGGAAAGGTGCATAGGGACAAAGAACCAACGTGCAAACGACACCAGGAATGTCAATAAACATTGCAACGCTTCGCCAGGTGACGGCTGCGTATCCGTGTCGCGTTGATGTGCTACCACACTGCTACCACTTTGGATGAAAACTCGCACGGGCAGAACATGAAGTTTGAAGTTTTATTTTCGTTTGTCTCCGTTTTCTTGCTGCTGCAGCGAGCAGGAAAAGCTGGCAAAAATATTCCAATCGCACACAACCTTTTCGCAACCTTCGGGGGCAGCCTCTCGCTACTCCCGGCGGCTACGAGGTTGTTGGGCCCGTGTAGTAAGACTTTCTTCACCACTCAGCGCGGTCACGATCAAATTGAGTTGCTCGCTGCTGTGCTCGTACCCCGGGCCCTGAGCAGTTTCGGGTTGGCCCCGGCAGTTTGTTTAACGGTTGAGTGATTTCCTTACCCCAGCCCGCCGGGACCAAGTTATTACACATTTTTTTCCTTTCTACCATCCGCTCTCCGCTTTTGTCTTCACTTCACTGCCAAAGAATTTTCCATTTTCATGTTGTGCGAGCGTCTGTGCGCAAGGAGGAAAGTGGTTTTTCTCGTTTTTCTACACCTTCGACGCGAAGACACGCGGTGCAAAAAAGGTGCTACGAGCTCATACCTTCACTGTGCCGAACCGGAACCCACTTTAATCGGCCAGGCCAGGCCTAGCCGAAAAGTATGAGCGCCGGCTTTCCGGTAGCTGCGGAATGTTTCCCCCTTGTACCGCCCCGTGGAAAATGGATGATGTTTTTGGGAGTTTCTGCTGCTGCTGCTACTATCTTGCTTCGCTTTACTATTTCCATTTAATGTTTTTCGCTGCTGGTGCTGCTACTGCTGCATTGCAAGAATTTTTGCTTCTCTCTCTCTCTCTCTCTCTCTCTCTCTATTCGCTTTGATGTTACTACGGCTACTCTTCCCGCTCTCCACAAATAACCGCGACCGAATAGGTGAGATGGTCTTCAGTCATCAGCATCGGCGCTGCTCGCTGTAAATCGACAAAATTGCGCAAATAACTTTCTCAGACACCTGCTCGAGCGGCGCCAGAAACGGCGCCCCTCTCGCCCTCATCCCCCTCCTCAGAGAGACCCACCAATTGCTTACAACATTGTAGGACTTGTGCGTTTTGTGTTTTTCATCTTGTTTTTCACCTAACCCAACCCCGAGAGGGTCAACGCAGAGGCAACAAACAACGATCTCTCTGTCTTTCTCTCTCTGTAAAAAGCACCCCTTCCGCTTGTGTTTTCTTCCACTCAAGGTAGCTGGGCCTTTTTTTTGGAAAAAAAAGATAAGCATTCGGATGATTTTTCGTAGCACCAAATCGTAGTGTCAGTGTAATGGTCTCGTGGTTTTGTTCATTTTCATTTCCCCGGCAGCTTTCAGCCCAGCCGCGGGAGCGCGCGCGCGCGAAGAAGCGCGAGTAATTAGCGATATTATTTATGTTTTGTGCCCCCGTTGGTACAACATGATAATTAATAACAATACCCACCTCATAAATAATTTACAAATAGTTTCACGTTCCGGTGTCCCGTTTCTTCGCTCTTGCCCTAGCTGACGTTGCCACTTCTTTGGCGTAAGAGGGTTTGTTTGTTGGTCGAATAAACCAACACAGACTGCACAGTTTGTTAGTTGAGCTTTTTGTATAATGAATTACTTTTACTTACGGCTACAAAGTGGTGCTTTAAAACCAAAAAAAAAGAGCTTGTTAGATAGATTAGCAGCAGAATCAAGACAGGACAACAAAAAAGTTGGTTGTTAGAGCACAAAAAGAGAAGAAGCGTATTTTGGTGATTAGATTTAATGTGTAACGTTTCACAAATGAGTCGTGAGTGAAACAACCTTTACCGTTTACGGAGCTTATTGAAGTTCTCTGGATTGAAAAGTTTTGGCTGTGAGAGAATACTTTATTTTCAAAATATGCGATAACAAAACGCCCACTAAACAAGAATTTTGAATAATAGCTCCGATGTCGATGACTCATGTTATGGTTCGTCTCTTTTGGCATTTATATCAATGCTAACAAAATGCAAACAAAACAAGTTCAAACTATATCTTAGAAATAATTTTGATAAAATCCAATAAAAATATAAAAAAATCCTCAAATTACATAAAAATGAGCAAAACTAAAGCTGAAAAGGTTCAAATCTAATCGACCCAGAGCACAAACAACCTCAACGCAATCTCTGCCCCCCAAAACTTATTAAAACTTCACTCTTCATTTCCACCCTCATTAGCAGCATCACCATCACCGTTGGTTGTAATCAAAATTTGTGTGGAAAACGAAACGAAAGCGAGTAGAATCGTGTGGTCCAGAGCCAACACATAATTAATGACCAAAGCATACCTTCCAACACCTTGGCTGGGGGTAACACGACTAAAAAAAAAGAGAGAAAGAAATACAATCCAAACAAGTGTTTGTGTTAGGACTGTGGGTGAGAGTAATAGTTTCCATCTCGCGCTCAGTTTTCCATCCATTGTTGTACGCCACAACCTTTCTCGGCTACAATGCCGAAAGCAAGCTGCACCCATTTATCTCTTGAAGTGTTTTTTCTTCATTTCTCTGTTCCCTGTTTACTTAGCAAAGATTGCGCTGCGGTTTTGGTGTGATCCTGCAGGGGTGCCTGAATTGGGGAGCGTTTGGAATGCCACGGTTATTTGTATGAAATTTATTAATTTTTGTTCCTATATTTGGTGCTGCTGCCAATCCATATTCATTCACTCGCTCCAGCGCACTCAGTCCACTGTTTTTTGAGAACCAGAATGTTAGTTCCCGAGCCCAAATGAATGGGAAAATGTTTCCCAGAAAGTTTTACAATGAGTTAGATAAGATAAGAGAAGGGAATTTGTGTTGAATTCTTACAGCTGGATGCAGCACACATCTAATGTGAAATAGTTTTGAATTATTTATGTGTAAATTTGTATCAATTTCATGTTGAGAAGACATTACAAATGGTACGGCAGCGCCCTGTATCAGCTACACCATGCATGAAATGATGGGATTTATGAACAGCCAGCCTGAGTTCTCTTCCCCTTTTTTTTTTTTGGTGTGCACAAATGCGCAATGAACTCCGAGGGCACGTACTATCTTCATCTAATCTCACTTAGCAATCTTAGGATTTGCGCTGAACCTTCTTTGGCTGTTCGATTGAGCTCTGTCCCTTGACAAGAACAATGCCAACTGCGCCTAATTATATCGTGCCCGAGCTAGCCGAGTTTTTGGTGGAAATGGTTGGTAGATTGTTATCAACCACTAAAGCGATCCGTACCAGAGATGGGCTAAGGAAGGTTGCAGGACCTAGAGCTAGCATGAAATATACGCATACCCGACCCCCCGACGATAAAAGGTTTGGTTTGATTTTTCACGGCGGCTTTCCAATCGGGAAAAACGATCCTATCGCGACTACGGTGCGACAAAAATCACCACCATTTGTAATTTACGCTTCGGCAGCATAATAATACCCTTACCCTGCTACCCCCGGCTGTACGCTCAATCACTTAAGATGACAAGGTTACCACAACCAAAGCAGACGAGGACGTAACGCCTCGCAGAGAGAGAGTCGACCGCAAAATCCCATCGCTAAGCCGTACCAATTAGTCACCACCGGGAATGGATTGAGATGGGAAAAGAAAAAGGCAGACCTGGTACTCGGGCCTGGTGAGGGGGGGAACACGCCACACAGAATCAGTGCAGTGCATTGGGAATTAGTGCTGGTGCTGGTGTGTCTAATCTGCTAGACAAGATGATGTCTATGTTGCTTTTTTTTTTTGTTTGTTTGTCGGCGACACAAAGGGGTGATGTTTAATTGCCGGGGATTGACGGGGACTGGTTAGTAAGGTTCGTCGTCTGGTGGTTCGGTGTTATCGGGACGGTGTATTAGTTGCGGATTACCACGAGAATTATTTTTTTGGTTTTGTTCCATTATAAAGTGGTTTCGTGATGTGATCCGTTGAACAGATGGCCAACACTTACTTCTGAAGGTGTTACCTACAAACGTTGCCACGGCGAGTTGCCAATTATTTGAAGGGGGAAATTTGAAAGCAATGCATAACGGAAAGTGATTTGTCGTTCGCTGGTGACAAGCTAAAGTTTACGCAATTGATAGCTTCAGTTTGAAGTTGGGGTTTCAAGCTGTCCAAAAAAAAAAACCAAAGTTAAAAAGTGTCTTCTGACAGCGTGGCAATTAATTAGGCAGCTTTCAACAATAGCAAAATAAATCTTTACTGTACCTAAACCTCTCAATTCGTTCGGCAAACAGCTTCGCCAATTTGTGCCATATTAAAATGTGCCACACAGATGCAAAACAAAAAAACTTCGGATTCAACACACACACACACACAAACGGGTGACACATTTGCCCAAATCGAAGCAAGCGCCGGCGCGTACATAACCGCACACACACTCGCACACACGGGCGGAAAACACATGAACACGTACGCACGTGACATGGTAGAAAAGGGGTAACTCTACTCCAAGAGTGAGGAAAATCGCACTTGATATTGCGCTTCGCTCTTGCGTTTTCTCTCCCGCTCCCGCTTTCATCACACACACACACACACACACACACACGCACACTTATGTACACGTTTTTCACCATTCTGTAGCGTCGCCATCCCTTGTGGGGTGTAACTATGTGTTTTTTGCTAATTTTTCAACTTTGGTCCTTCGAACCGGACAAACCGGACCGTACGAACACTTCGACACACACACACACACATGTGCGCAAAACATGTCGGGGCGCGTCAATTATCGGGGAATTAATTTACACTTTCTGTAAACCGATGTTGCCGTGCGATGTTCGGTGTTTCTTCGGTGGGGCGATGATTGTTGACGCAGCAACGGTTTCGTGCACGAACACTCTTGCGTTTTTTGTTATTTTCCGTACGAAATTATCGATGTAGCGTTCTTTTGCCGTTTCGTGTGGTGAGATGACGGCTTTCGGGCCACACCTTATAAGGCGGAGCGTCGATACGCCCGGGAAGAGGACATCGAGCAGGGCAAGTCTGTGCTTGCTTCTACCGGCCAGCCCTTAAGCCCTTCCCTTCCACCCAACAGCCCCGCATGGGACACACCGGAGTGGCAAGTGGGTTTTGCTTCTTTTGTCGTCCTCCGGGAACAGCGGTTCCTTTATATCCGTTCATCCGTGGATGCGTTTGGGTTTGCTTCTTGGGACCGGCGTCCGTTCTTTCCCTTTTCCCTGTGATGCAAAGTGATGGCCGGCCAATAAGAAGGAGGTAAAAAGAAAAAGCCTCGCGACAACGACGACGGCGACGAAACGAATGGCGAAAAGCAAACGCAAAAGGAAATGAAGTCCGCGACCACTGGCGGCTGGCCCATCGACCAGGGCTGGTTTTTTGTTGTTTTTTTATTCAAAAAGGACCGTTTTGACCATTTTTCATTTTGTGCGTGTGTGTGTGTGTGATGCATTTTTGGGGTCCGTTTTTTTGCTGCCAAAGCGGACGAAGAGCAACTCAGGTCCCCCTTTGGTGAGTTCGTTCTACCAGCGTGGACGAGGGCGCGCCTTGCCGGCTTTGATGCAATATTAAATTACAAATCGCGTCGTCCGTCGTCGTCGCTGTCGTACGGCGTATTGTCGTGCGCACTTTTCCTTCTTCTTCGTCAGCAGTACTTCTCCTGGGGCAGTCTCATGTGTGTGTGTGTATGTGTGCGCTCTCCGTCCCGTTGTGCTCGTTCTCGCCCGGCCGGCCTTGGCGCGTGAGAAAGCGAGCACACTAGCGGGACCCTTCTCGTCGGCGAGCGAGTGCGAGCGACACACACACACCGCGCGCGCCGGTTTGTTGGAACGCTGTGTGGCGAATGCGCGTGTGAATGTGCAACGAACGGGCAAGAGACAAAGACCGTCGCACCGTCGGTGGCGGCCGGCGAAGAAGAAGAAATCTCGTTTTCTCAAGATGGTTTCCATTGCAAGCGTCGTGCTGGTTGTTCCCCACCGTTTCAGGGATGGGCACTGAAGAAAAAGGGGTATTTTTTATACGAAGATGATAGCGCTACTGCTGCTGCACAATAGTTTAGTTTGATGTAGTGTAGCAATGTTTAAACATTTTGTCAAAAAAAGTTTGAATTTTGATAGTAATAAACAAGTATAAAATATCAAAACGGTTCTTAACTAACTAATGACTGCCAAGAACAATCATAATTTTGTTTCAAGTGCAACTTATGATTGTGTGATCAAAATCATTTATAGTAAACTTTTTTCTTAAAACCACTATATGATTGAATAGCAATAAGTAGTAAGCTATAAGTCATTCAACATTTGTACTTATTCTTATGATTGAGCTTGTTAGGAAAAATTTTTTTCAATTAAAAAGTGTTTCATTGTAATCCTTTTGTATTTGCGTATCAGAAAGAAAGGATTTCTCTTTTGGTAATGGGATTTTATTGGTAATGGGTCAAAGTTGTCATACCTATCTGAAAAGATTTTATAAACTTTTTAAATTGATCTGCTTTGTTACCTTAAGTCATAAGATGGAGGAACAAATGTCAAAAGAATCCAACAGATTAGTAAGTTGAATGAGGAGGAAATATTTCATACTTTTACTACTACAACCACAATCTCTTCGAATACAATTAGCCTTCCGAAGGACTAAATGTTTAAAATGTTCTAGGTTGGTACACTTCAACCACATTTTTAAACAGGTTCTTGCATCGTTTTGGTAAGTTCTGTTTGACTTTAAAATCTTTTTTAAAACTATCATCAAGCACCGTAAGTGGCTCTAATCGTAATCGTAGAATCGAACAAGTTTTCCAGGACGTTCTTTTGCTAGAGAGTCCTCTTAACCGTGCAAGCCGTTTCCACGTACCGCCCTATATTAGGCACCTACAATAACCCAAGGCACCTTGATTGCTTGATAATTCTGCTCACTACACATTTTTCTCCACAACTTCCGACACTTTCCTTTGCTACTGCTGCTTCTCCCCTGTCCACACAGTGTGCCAAAGTGTTTGAGCTAAGTACTACTAAACAACCAGCCCCGCTCCCGCTGCAGCGCATAGGTTGTAAGTTATATAAACCACTGTCCCCTGCCCTTGCTACCACCACCGTCAGGCCATGAGTGCCGCATAATGTACTGTGCGAAGTGAATTATGAAGTGCAAAAGTGCCGGCGACGCCTGCGAAACCTGGCGACGAAATGCAACCCACATACCAACGTGTCGCATCCTTTCGGGCGCTGTTGGAGGGAATGGTACGCGGAATGGTAGGCTGGGTGTCCGGGTGGTGCCCACGGGTGGCGGTACAATTGCACTGGTCTGGTGGTTGGTGTGCTGGTGGGCTGGGTGGGTGCCACCACGCAAGGAACGCAAAGCGCACTGGAACACGCACACGAAATGCACGAACGCAATGCCGACGACATGCTCATAAATGTTTATCGGACGGTTATTGTGTGTGTGTGTGTGTTTTCTGTTTCTTTTTGCTTGCCTTTTCGTACTGACGGTCTATGAGTTTATGATTTTATATAATTTTAAGTTACAAAACTGACACAACATTGAAAGCTCTTCAAGGTATTTTCAAATGCGTTTTTTGAAGTCAAAACAGATTGCATTTTTGCTCATATTAATAGCACAAAAGTTGGAACAAAAGGAACGGCGCTTTCATCGATCTTGAATCGATATTTCTTCCCGCCATACTCCATAAACACGACAATCCACGTTAACAATCGATTGCTGGGATCGTAGCCGACGGACACCGCATCGATCGCGCACGACGGCTCAAAGCCCTTTAAACCGCGAGATGCCCTGCTGAGAAGGTGTGCCCCCTTGTGGAAGCCGGCTAAAGATGTGCTCTTGCTGTGGATTGCTGTAGCTCAATATATTTCATAAACCAGCGACAGCGTATGGTACGTTTTTTTTTTGCTGTGGCGTGCGCCTTGTGCCGTTTGGGCTGCCTTGGGTGGTCCTGGAGCGGGAAATGATTTGCTATTTTTCGTTCCATTTGTGATGGAGAGTTTTAAATTCTTCCCATTAACATCAAACCGTACCGCAAAATTATGTTTTTGGGACATTCTTCGTTCTTTGAAGTAAGTTAGGGTGATATTGTTTGATTTAATTCTATTTACTGTGATGCTCGGTTGAATGGTTGAACAACTCTTTAATTAAATTTTCCTACCACCCGTACCGTTACCAGTTCCTGCAAGCGGAGCGGAGTGGTGTCGTAGTTTATGAGTGTGGTTGACACCCTAAAGCCATAGGGTTTGATTAATATCTGCTACTTTGGGGTGGATTAGTGCTTGCAAAATGGAGAAACAAATCGAGAAACATCAACAGAAATGACGCACTTTAATAAACACCTCCATTAATTGTATTTCTTAATGTTAGAAAGGGGAAGCAAAAGATGAGGTAGAAAACACATAAAAATCTGTTCTTTTTTCCCTACCGTTCAATTAGCATATAGATGTTTTTTCGTTTTTGGAATGGGAAAAATAATATCCCGAGCCTCAAAAAACGTTTGCCCACACACGACGCATGAAGATTGCCGTTTGGACAGGAACATTGCTTATGCACGGAATGGAACATCCGCGTCAAACTGTGCGATTAATTAAAACACAAACCTCTCCCAAAAGCACAATCCAATAGGAGGAAGCGAAGCCACCGACTAATGGCTGACAACGCCTGTGTTTCGAACCTGTGTGCTGATGATAATGATGATTGGGATGACGAGGATGATATAAACACACGCACGCACGCAGCCAGTCCTCAGATCGACACGGAACGGGCCGGGGGCTCGAAGAAACAAGCAGGAAGCGTTCAAAGACTTCATCACCCGAAACTCGAAAAATTGATCTCTCTATTCCCATTTGGGGATTTGTGTTTGGGAAGGCTTTTTTAGTAAGACGGTGGTTGGAGTGGAATAGAAAATTGAAAATCATTCCCAGCGCTGCTGCCGTTACTGCTGCGAGCAGTCACTGAGCGTGGGGTCCTCGCCCTCGAAACAATGGACCTCCCACAAATCCCCCGACACTAATCATAAGAATTCATGTGCAGTGGAGTTGTGCCCTCTCTACCGTTCGGTAAGGTACAGACAGGCAGACAGACAGACACAGCAAAAGTTAGGGAAGAACAACACCTTCTCCTCCGTTACTCCTAAACGCGAAGCTTACAAGTGTCGTCGCGGGACGGGTGAACGTCGGTGGTCAACATTAGTTTATGATAATTAATTCCACCGGGGTTTGGATGGTTAGTTTTGTTGTTTTTGTTTTGTTTTTGAAAGTCTACAACTGAGCGCAGAGAAAATAAAGGCTTTTTTGTCACTGTCTCACTGTTGAATTGCGATTTTTGTTCGCTCATCAAGTTCAGCGTCATCGGTTTTTTTTTGTGGGCATGAATATTTATTGGCGGTGCCGTGACTAGGATTCGGCAAAACGGTGATATTAAATTCCAAAGCAATTATTACAACAACAACAAAAAAGATCTTCATTTTTCTCTAAATGCTTCTTTAAATGAGTTACTAAAAAGTTACTAATAGTGTAATTTTAACCACACAAAATAGCTAAAAACATTAAAACCAAACACATCGCAATAAGCAATCGAATGACGCAGCACAAACACCAACGGCCGAGCGAACGAAGTATTCAATTAATTAGCCATAAAACGTAATCTAATCAAAATCTCATAAATCATTCTTTATAGGCTTTTGTGTGTTGTGAAACGAAAGGGCAGCAAGAAAGGGGGCCAGAAAACAACACACAAACACGCCCCGAGTGTCGATACCTTTCCGTATCTAGGTCTAGGTGCTCTCGCTAGCAACTTGTCCGTTGCGGTGTTGATGTTTCCCCCATTTGACAGTATGTTCACTGGTAACGCTACAAAAGCAACACTCACTCCAGAAAATGAGCAATTCTTTGGAAATAGATATGTTTTTTTCTGTCTATTCCTTGTCTGTTAATGTCTTCACATTTATGTCTTTCTCTCTCCTCCTTCCTATGCTATGACGAAATAGCCCCTTTGAATTGAGGAGAGTGGCCAAATTAATACATCTGCTTCACCAGATCAGTCCGCCAGCGTGCCAACGGATAGAGCCAACAGCACGGTAACATGCTGGGATTAGCTCATGGGGATTGGTGGTAGTAAGCCCTGAAAGGGAAGGATCGATACCACCCAGCATGGAAAACATGGAGGGATTGCCCTTAATGTCTGAGATCACCTTCACGGATTCAATTATTCGTGATCTACATTTAACAAGACGTCTGTGCAGTGAAGGGATGCCTCGGAAGTTTGCATCTCACAGTGCGCCCTTGCGGCTGTAGCCAACGGGCAAAAAGGGATTCCACCGTTTATTAATGGAATAATAACAAGCACCGAGCACCCATCAACGCCAGCTCATAACGAGGCAAACGGTCTTCCAGTAAGAGAGAGAGAGAACAAAAAGGAAAAGGTTTCTGAACCTCCAAACCGCGCTAAACCGGGGCGAAGATCTACGGGATTATTTTATGGCATATTAAAGGTTGCCTTTTTTCCCTCTCTCTCTCTCTCTCCATTCCGGGTTGTTTGTTTTTCTTTGTCCTCCCGGTTGTAATTTCTTTTCCTCCTTCCCTCCCACCCCTCCCCTGGTTTACCTTTGCATCGCTTTGGTGCTCGTTCGCTCGTTTGTGGGCGCTTCCTGATTATTTATGATCTCCTGTCCCGATCCCGGGGTCCGATGACCCGCTGGCCCGCTCCGGCTCTGTCCGAAACGGTCCGTCACATCCCGAAGGCGCCTCTTTTGGGTCGTCGCGGGGAAGGAGGAAGACGTTTTGTTAAACCATATAATTACATGTTTGTTTTGTTCTTTGCGTGCCTCTTTTGCTCTCTCTCTCCCTCCTTTCTTCCGCTTCGTCCCGGTGTAAGCTTTCAAACACACAGATTAGCTCCCCATGCCCCATTACAATGTAAGACGACGGCGGCGGCAGCAGCAGCGTGGTTTTCGTTGCCGGCGCCGGCGCTCATGAGCGATCGCTTTAAATCATGATATCGATTATGATCGAAGATGATCGCCGTGGTCCGGGGAGGCCCCGGGAGGTCCGTCCGTCCGCACCGTTCCGTTGCCTTGGTAATACAGCCATGGTAATACAGACAGGGGCCAGGTTTGGCGGGAAAGGGGAAACATCGTGTCACTTGCCGGGAACGATGATGATGGATGGTTTCGCTTCCGCGGGCCACTCGCTTACCCACAAACACACACACACACACACACACACAAAGAAACTCTTGAAGAATACTACGGTGGGAACGGATTTCTTCGGGACATTTGTCAATGTGATAATTGGTGGCTTTCAGGGTGATCGGGATGGGTTACGCGTGTGTATGTGATGTGTGTGTGTGTGTGTGTGTGTGTGTTGATGGCGCCAGTAAGGTACTGGAATGGAAGGGTTCCCCTTGCTTGGTCGCGGGTCCGACGGGAAGGATACCATTTGAATTTGAATGATGGATTGTTGGATCGCAGGATGGGAAAACAGGTCGTCAAACCATTTCGATCGAAGAGAAAGCAGGGTTTTTACATGTGATTAAGAATGTTTATCAAAAAGAAATTTATATCCTCTAGAATGTCTTTCAAAATAACGATCGACCATGCTTCTACATACTTCAGTAGGTATGGCAATCAGGATCTTGATAAAAAGAAAACGATAAAAATACTACAAAACTGTTGACCTCAAGTATGGTACAATTGCTCTTGCGATCATAGGTTTTATATTTAGTCAAACATTTACACAAAATATACAAAATATACAAAATGTACTGTTTGTAAGATGCAAAACTGGTCTTTAAAATCAAAAGTTAAGTCATCCGATTCAGTTGAGGCATCTGCAACTCTTTGCTTTACAACTTTCGATTCTAAATAACGCTAATCTTGGATGGATATAACAACTGCCAAATGACTTCAAACCTTAAGAAAACACTGGACATAACAAAAAACTACCGACTGATTTGCTTCGTATGCAGCGTAGGCGCCAGTAGTGGAATACTTTTCAATGTTTAAATCGCACACCATTTGCCGTACCGAAAACCAAGCAACCCCGAAACTCCAACCAGTCAAGTTCGCCAGCCAGCCATCCGAACGGACGGCTTCAAGAGACATTTTGTTAACTTTCTGCAGTTTCTGCACCCGATTCATTGTGGAAAGGTAACGGCTAAGAATGTGTCGCTCGTTCTTAAGAAGAATACGAGCTACGAGCGGGGAGCGTAAAAGATACAGCAATCAGGATAAAATAAACTCAAAGAAAAGACACCCCCGGACTGCT
Organism: Anopheles coluzzii; assembly: GCF_943734685.1. Lineage (NCBI taxonomy): Eukaryota > Metazoa > Arthropoda > Insecta > Diptera > Culicidae > Anopheles > Anopheles coluzzii. The sequence goes on from NC_064671.1 coordinate 85,489,861, forward strand.
GCTGCATCGTAGAAGCAGGAAGGGAAGGGAGGAAGAGATACACCGACCATCGACACATCGACAACCAGATCAGATCGATATCAGGCGGGCGTGCGTTTACGCGGACTTTCGGAGACATGTTGGGATGATGGGAGATTGATTTTCCGCCTCATCCTTCCATCGGGCCCGGTGGATCGGCGCTTATGGCGTTTCACAATTCTCGGCCGGCGCACCAGAAGAATGAGAAGAAGAGGAAGTGTTTTTTGTTCGTTTCGTTCGTTGCTCACCCACCACTATGCCGTTTCGCATCTCCGAAAGCCATGGACATCATTCCGCACGTCAAACGCGCCTGATCGACGCGAAATGTCGTACGGAACGTCGGAATGCTCTCGGCTGCACCCTTTGCGGGCCATCGGCATCCTGGTGTCTTGGTGTTTTGGTGTGTGCGTGTGTGTGTGTTTGTGTGGAGAGGCGGAGTGGATTGACATAATGAAATGCTTGCCTTCCGCGCCCGAAAGGGGACGGTGTGGTTACTCTGTCTGCGAGACATTCTACACATCCTATTTATGTTCAGTTTTTTTCCACCGCCCTTCCCCTTTGCGAAGGGATTGACAAGTAGTAGTGGTCTTCGATTGGTTTTGTCAATTTAAAGTTGGAATAGTGTAGGGAGGGAGGGGAGGAGTTGTAGCAGGATGGGGGTGGATGAAGACAGAAAACGCGGGTCACGGGAGACAGCAGCGGACTTGTCATCATAGTCTTTTTTTTGTGTGTGTGTGTGTGTGTGTTGTGTTTTTTGGGAAGGTGCAGTGATGGTGGAAGACGGACATGCGTTCTATTTCGATTCGCGCGCTCAGCATTAAGGGTTGCGCCGGCACACTCTAGTGGACCGGCGTCAGCATGAGCAGGGCACATAAAAATCAGTAAAACGAAATAACTTGACATATGTTCAGCGTCATGCCACGGTTAGGGCGCGGGTTTGGGGCATGCTGGAACTTATGCTGGTTCAGGCATTAGAAGGTAGAATTTCGGGCAACATCAAGAAGCTGCGGCAAAGATTGATGGACGAAGGGATGAAAGTGGAGAAGAAAAGAAAAACAAAACCAAACATCAAACTCTCCGAAATAACACAGTAAACAGACCTAAATCAGGGTGGTAGGGCGAGACGCGTCCCTTGCGCTCGTGTAGGATGCGGGCACAAGGATGGGGGGAAGATCCATCTAAGAATCTCGTACCACAGTTTGATACGTCGCTTGATCATCTTTAAAGCATGTTGTTTTTGGGGTTCACAGGGTTGTCCGCCTGTCTTTTTCCCCCGACGCTCCAGACTTGTCCGGACACAAATAGGAGCAACATTTTTCAATCCTACTGCCACCAATTGAGCACGGAAATTGAATAATTGATCGAAACTACTGTAGTCGCGAACGTTGGAGTCGTTGGAGTGATGTGAGGGGGGCGAAGGTGTAGCAAATGGGCGAAACAAAATGGAACAGGAACAAATTTAGGAACAAAATGCTTCTGTTTGATGTTTGTTCTGAATGCGGGTTGAGATGAGTGATGTTTTTTTGGGGAAGGAGGTTGTTATCTAGTGTGGACAAGATATTTATAGAGATACATTTTTGTGGTGTGTTGAGTTTTGGGGCGTTCTATCGTACTAAACTAATTGTGAAACATTACAAGTGAAATTATTTCCCCTCGTTGGCATCAAAAGCTCAGTTTAATCGTAAACAGTGGTGAAAAGCTTCATTGTTTTTGCTTCCAGCCATTTCAACTCGTGGGTTTCTCTGAAGCAGGGGATGTGTTGATGTGAGGAATCAAAAAAATACATCATAGTCTTACAAAAAATTAATCTAGCCAAGAATTGTTCAACACAGGACAGAAAATAGCGATTTCCTGGCGCACTTCAAATTGTTTTTGTCTTTAGACATTAGATAACGTTATTTGTACGTACTGGCTGAGGTTAAAACCACAGCAGCGTCACCATTGATTTCTAAGGTCTTACCTTTTTTGAATTCCGAAAAAAATAATTCAGCCGTATTCCTTAATCTGTATCTTATCAATATGATAAATATAAAGTTTCAATAAAAATGAGCCTACATTTATTGCAAATATTGTTTTCAAAAGGGTAGATTTATGGCACAAATATTTTTTTTAATATAATACGACGTTTGGTGACTCGAATTACAACAACAACACAACATTTTGCTCTTAACTTTGCTTACCTTAAAAAATACATGCTTAAGATAAAATCAGATACGAAAGTTTCGGTTTTAAAGATGTATTTTGATGAGTGATACGATCAACTAGGCCGTTCTTATGAGAAATAAAATAATATGTAATTTGATGCCAAAGCAACAATTTATGCATAGAGCAATGTTTACAGTTCTGAAATTCTCCTAAAATGTTCTACATCAAGGACAAATACATACAGCACTTCAAAGAATATGTTATATACATAAAAAAAACTTTGCTAAATCAAATGTCAAAGTCCTTGTATTTTCATTACCAACCTTCTTGTTGGACGGCAAATCAGCAAACGCAACCGTAACTAAAAGCCTGCTCTGAATACGGAACCTGTTCGTAAAACGGCCGCGACTTTACTGCCCACTACACTCATGGTCAATTTTTATTGCCCCTGGATGCTGGATGCCGCGTGCGCACCCGAGCAAACTGATAAACGATCTGCACGGAGCGCTCAATCGGCTGCAAGAAGCTGTGTATGTATGTGCTGGAAAACTTTAATCGAACGAAGAAAAAGCAACAAATACGGTGGGTGGTACTACTGGCTGGTTTTGTTGTCGCAGTTTTCCAAGCCTGCAATGGCACACACTGGACGGGTCCAATCCGCCACCGCCTATCTGCATTGAAAAGTGCAACGCTCAGTCGCTCCGGTCATTCGCGTATGCCTGTCGGTGGTCTAGCGGAAGCGACAAGCGGGACGGCACCACCAATGGTGCTCTCGACTCCCTCCCTCATATCGCTTCTGCATTTCCCCATGCTAAACAGCCAACAATGGCGACTGTCTGGCGACGCGTTTTGCTGCTGCTGCTGCTGCACACAGACCTACCCCGCGGAAAAGCGTGACCAATTTATCCGTCCGCCAGCATCATGCTCGACGGCACGATTCGTAATCATTTAAATACGCGACCTCGGAAGGAAAATTCCGCTCGCCCAATCGCGTCTGCAATAGGACACACACACGCACGGGATTGTTCCGAGCGTTCCGGTTCCGATCGATTCGAAGGCTCGCGATCGCCTACCAAGTCCAGGAGAATGCGTCCAGAGAATGCGTCCAGAGTCGCTTGCACCGCAGAGCTTCGGCTTTATCATTGCCAATCGTCTGGTTGCCGTCTGCAGGGTGGCCAGGACAGACTCCTGCAAGCAGCAGCAGCAGCACAAACCGTTGCAGCAGAGGTGGTCCATTCTCGGGCGAGGCGGTGGGATTCAGGGACTTTAAAGCCTTACATCGTTGCTTTGCAACGAGTATGCTTGCTGCTTTGTGCTTTATTTATTTCCAAAACGGCAACACCGAATCGGGGAGTGTGGATAAGGGCGAGCGTGGCAAGCGTGCAGAAACAAATAATTCATAAATAATTGTAAACTACCTACTGGCGCCGGTTTGCGCAGGAGGAACTGAGGCGTTGGTACAGCAGGGGCTTGGAAGATTGGAAGATCGATCTACACCGTAGAAACCTTTTTGGTGGTGTGGTCGCTGGTGCTGGTGGTTTCCGACACGCTTATGCCCGGGAATGGATCAGCAAAATCATAACCGTATCCTCCCAGACCGTGGAGCTCCAAGAATTGATCTCTCTCTCTATCTCTCTCGCTTTTGCTACCCTGTCTCTTACTGTATTTCCTTTGTCAGTCTTTTTTTAGGACCTAGCACAATACCTTGGGAGCGGCTCATCTCCTTGTTTTTTTTCAATGTAGCCTTCTTCCAAGCCCGTTCGCCCGCTGAACTTGTTCGCCTTTTGAGGATAATAAAACACGACCCCTCCGCCAACAAAACGGTGTGTTGTAAGCTTGGCTTAAGATTTAGAAAGCTGGCCGGTGCCGAACCGTTTTGTTAACAAGATCCAATCAATCGTCCGGTGGAGGAAGCGAGCCGATGTGTGTGCGGTTGGGAGGGTTTTTCTTTTCTTTCTTGGTTATTCTGCCCATCCTTTCGCCACCGACTGGTCATTCGCGGTTCGGGATCATCCCGCCAAACGAGCCCGGAATGATATGGGGTGGTAATGGAAATCGACTTGGGTGGTCTTCTGGAAGCTGAATAGAAACGATCGGTAGAGCTTCACGAAGCCTTCACCGACGGGTAATAATTCGATTCGATTTCGGTACTGGTGGAATGGGATTTGATTTGGCAAAGAGGAGAGGAGATCTAAGCCATTTGATCGTGAACTCTCCTAGACTTTTTACTAAAAAGTCATCCCTCGCTCAAGAATAATTTGCACTGTCTTTCCAAGTCATTGTGTCCAAGATCCGACACCTGGCGTTTTGGATGGCAACTCCTCCAGCAAGGAGTGCAACCCACAACGCTGTTAAAAACACGCTCACGTTATGCTGCGTGAGGCGCTGGCAGTGCCTAAATCCGTGGTTATGGTTTTATGATGGCGAACGTGAATAAGTTCGACATAGAGCAACACAAAAAACGCAAAGAGCAACCCCAAAAATGCATAAGAAAATTGGACAGGCAAAACAAACAATGGACCCCACGAGCAGGGCCGGTTATGCTGCACACCCAACATAATGGTGATGAGTGCTTTTGGGTTTGCTGGTTTTTTTTTGCTGCTGCTTCTGCTGTTTGCTTTGGTCACGCAAAGGCCTTCTGCTCCGTGGGCAGCCTCCACCAAGGCCCAGGTCTGCCTGCAAATTTGGCCGGGGTTAAACGGTTAAGAATGCACCCCAGACCCCAGACGCCAGCACAGGACGTCGAGAGTCAATCACGAGCAGCAGAACGATAATTATCAATTATTTATGATTTTTGTGTGTGTATGCGAGAGAGAGAAAGAGAGAGAGTGTGTGTGTGCGAGAAAGATCTTTTTGTGGCCAGCAGTGAACGTTCACTGGACGAGGCCTGCAACGAGCCTGGTTAAGTGAACCCACAGCTAGACTGTGATTATCTTGTTACCCCAACCAACCGACGAGCTCCCCAAAAACACAGGGCGAGAAGATAAACGGGTTCGAAAAGAAATGAAAGTGAAACGTTGCTGCAGCAGCATCCTTAATCGATGGTTATAAAATTTCTGCTTAGTTCAATGAAACGAAACGATGAAATAATTAACGAAATTTACCGCGAGACGGCAGGGAGGAGCCAAGGGGTGCTGAATGTTTGCACAAAAATTAAGTGATTAAACGTAACAAAACGGGCGAATGGGAAGCGAATGGCGTTGAAACGTGATCTTCCGGGGGGGAGAAGTAGGTAAGCGGTGCAGGTGCTCTCGTCCGTCCGCGAACGTCCCTTTAATTGACTGTGAACTACACCTAGACGGCAGTGCGCTATCTTAAACGATCCACACCGGTTTAATGCGCTACAAAAAGCTGCACACATTCATCATAATTCGTTTCGGGCGGAGAGAGAGAGCTTGCTGCCTTTAAAGCTCCTGGAACATCATCACGACGACGGTGGTGTTATGGAACTGGGGGGCGCAGAGTGGCTGGATAGTGGTTGGATAGAGGAATGGAGCAAACAAGCGACTAGATAAGCCGATCAGTTCCCATCAGTAGTCGGTGGGAGTGGGCCTCAGCCACTGTTGCTTGCGGTACAGATTGAGACAGTGTTTAACAACGTGCTTCGATGGATGTAGATCACTGTATGGGAAGTGTTGGGGTGTTACTAGCATGTTTTGCTATTTGATTGAACAAATCGGTTGAGGATTGAGGATGCAGACGGGTTGGTTGCTTACACCACGTTTGAATCATTTAGATGATCTCAAAATCTCTACAAAAGTTTTTGACAGGAATTTTTGCACCAATGTCTTCTATTTGTTGCCCCAAGAAGAATGAATGCACAACACATTCAAACATATTCATCATTTTACTTAAGAACAAGCATCTAATATGACATTTTTGTTATCTTTCTCTCCCCTCTCTTTGTAGGTAAGTGTTCAGCTTTCATCCATAACAACAACAAAAAACACGATCTAACCTTCATTACCTTTCGCTAACAAGATACATAATATGATCGCGGGGAGCGCATAACTTTCCGGGAAACTTTAAGCTAACAAATCGCCTGACCAAGAGAGGGGCAGGTATTGTGTGCGAATGTGTGTGTATGTGTGTGTGTGTGATTAAATATATCTTGTTATAGATTTTTCGGGTACGGGTGCGATGGGTTAACATTCTCCTTTTTTACGGGAAAATCTCTCTCCTTCAAATCGGGCAGGTGAATCTTGCATTTGGGGCGCCAGCGTCAGGCAAGCAATCGAGCAAAATTGGACAATCAAACAAACATACACACACATACACATGCACGCTGCGCAACGTGACTAAAACGAGAAAGAGTTGAACATTGAGGATGCAACGAATGTATTCAATGTAACAAGATCGGTGAGAGATCGCACAGCGCAGCTGCGGTGGAAAAAAGAACGAAAGAAGCAAGCAAGCGACGAACCTGCAGCATTGCAAAAAAGAAATCAGCAACCAAACCAACAAAAAAAAACTGTAACAAACTGATACGAAAGCATTCTTCGATACAAAATCAAAGACGGTGCGGACCGTGCCGTTGTCCACTCTGTCCCTTTTCCCGGTGCCCGTTTGCGAACGTGTGTGTGTGTGTGCGCGAGCGCGCGCGTATGTGTGTGCATTTTTCGAAACCCAACGGGCGCCACATTATTTATGTTGATTTCTTCGATATAGGACAGTTTTGCGCCGGGGTCCGCTTCGGGATTTTGTTTCGGGAAAAATTATAAATATTTCCCTGCCACTGTCTGCTCCTCCTTTCCCGATGGTGGGCTCGTGCTGCAGCAGAACTGAGAACGCATCTACAAGAAGGGATCGCAGAAAAGGCGCCAGACTGCAGCGCCTGGTTTGTGTGTTTTGTTGCTTCTTTTTTTTCCTGTGCGACCGAGTCGTCGTCCCTGGGATGGGACCGTGAAGCAAACGGCAAACCCTGATTAAATCGCTACCACGGCGTATTTGTTTACGCCGAGCTCTGGGTTCGTTCCTACTTTCTTACCGTTCCTTTTGCCGCCTTACTTTTTTTTGCTGAACGAGATCTCCCGAAGGATCGCACCGTTCCGTTTCCCGCACCCTCATGTCAGCTGTACCCCTTATGGAGTGGGGAGGAAAGGTATCTGTGCCCTTTTTGGGGGGAATTGGTTTTTTGTGGAATCGGCAGTGAGGATTGTGTCGTTTCGTTGGCGTCGCTGTCTTCGTTTCGCTGGCTGGCGACAGACATCACCTACAATGCCCTCCACGGCCCGCACGGCGGTTTGTCGTCGTCGTACCACGGTGACCCTTACGGGCCTGGTGTGTGATCGCTTTCCGTGTGAAAGCGACCATGTAGTCCACAAGTGCACATGCAAATTGGGTGACCGTAACAAAATAATGACCCCCTTGGATGGTGGGCAAAGAAAGAGAGAGAGGGAGGGATAAGAGACGATTGAGGATCGCGAAAAAAAGGACATCGATTTGCATCGATTTTGCTGATGCTGACGCTTGCGGGCCCGTTAATGTGTGTGTGATTCGAACTGATTCCAATATTCGCATCCGTAGCGTGAATATTGATGAACCCGGTGATGTCTTCGGTTCTCCACGCTGGATCTGACGTCTCGTGTTGTACATTCGACATCGATGAGTCAAATGAGTTCAGGGCTTGAAGGAGGGGGAAACCAACCCAAAAACAAACAAGATCAGCAGGTTGCAAACTCTTCCCTCGAGCGTAGACTGGACAAGAAAGTGTGCGAAGAACCTCTAAGTCACCACCAATGTACTCCGTTTGATAGTAAAAATCTTTAATTTGCTCCACCACCACCAAGAGACCGTAGGCTGGCTTTAATTACTCCATCCCGAACGGCATCCAGATTTCCGATACGGGCCCGGTGGATTATGCCGCTGTAGAGACTTCTTTTTTTTCGTCTCCTACCAGCAACCTAGACAGCTATTCGGGGCGGGCGGGACCCAAACACCCGTAACGTCCTGGGAACCGGGAATCACTGTGGCTTTGGAACTGGTTTGCCCGATCCAGTGGTACTGCCGACCGGAGAAGGGCGAACACTGGGGCGTACTGGGTTTATTGGTTTCCTCTACGTTTCTGCATATTAATTGGCGATAATGAGCAACCGGTGGGACCACCGCCGTGACGCGACCAACGTGTGTGCGCCAGTTCAATATTCCAATGCCTCCCTCCAATATCTCCGCTCCCTAATGAGTCTGGGTTAAGATGAGGTTTTTTGTGTATGTGTGTCGTTCTTTTAATGTCCCAGGCAAGATCTGGAGCTACAAATCCTACTCCTTTCGACACCTGCCTGAAGCGGAATGGAATGTTGAGGTTCCGATTGCCACACGAAGACCTCCCAGATGAGGCCCGCCAACTTCTTCCAGTACCGCCACGGTCGTTGCACTAACCTGGCCACCGGTCGTTGTGTGCTTATCTGCGTGTGCGTGTGACCAATTGAATGGGCATTGACAAATCGGCTCGTTAGGCGCGTTGTTTCGGTGGCATCTTCATTAGAAATGACAATGGGAATCATGGGTCTGGAGCTGGAATGGCTGAGGTAAGGTAGGGATGATTCGAGAGCGACAGTTGGGCGTTGAAAAATGAAGTGTAATTGAGATTGGAGGAGAATGATTTTGTGAAGTGTTGCATTTATTTCACCAGCATCTAGCTATTGGGGAGAGGGAGTTTGATTCAAAAATGTCCACTCCTGGGACGTTGCATCGAGAGCATGCTTGGAGTTGGGAGAGAGTGAGAATGATTGCTGAACGTCAAAGAAAAAGGAGATTTTAACATTTTATTTGCATATTGTGTTTAATGACGAATACAAAACAGCATTTCGTTGGAAATAGGCATAGGAAAATGTTTGACTTGTTAATTGAGCTTCTGGAATAGTCTTCAACCATAATAACTACATTGTTACTTTACTGGGCGATGGAATGTGTATGATTGAAAAATGTCCTCCAGCGCTACAAAACAAAAATCTACCAAGATAAGAAATATGTCCTCCGTGACAAAAAGCACACAAAAAGTAAGACAACATTCTTGTCCCCAAATTGTCTCCATTCTGCGCTTGTCACGATCAGCTTCGCATCATCGCCAGTCCTTCCCGTTTTGCACATAGCTTCTTCTCCCTTCATACCAGCTTCTTGCATCCAAGGCATCCCGGCCCCGTCCCAAGCCTACTGCAGCACTTGAGACTTCAAAAGTGAAACCAAAACGGCGAGCTACACGCAAGGGAAAGAAAACCCACTGCGCTAGATAAATTACTCTTCTCCAAACTCGCGGACAAGGATCTTGCGATTTGACAAGGAAAATATTTGTAACCGGCGGTTTTTGTTTGTTTGTGTGAGTGTGTGTGTGTGTGTGTCGCGAGTGTCGCCAGTCGTCTTTGCTCTTCGCTTTGCTTGCTCAGCTCCAGCTCCAACCTGCCAGAGGAGTAAACCTAACACCGAGAAAGCGAAGAAAGAAAAAAACTGCCGCCGCCGCCGCCGAATCGAACGCATAAATTGAATTCCGTCTGTCGGATTTGGCGTGCAAACGATATGTTTTATTCTGCCGAGCGCGTTCTGCTGTGGACAGAAGCGTGGAGGATGAACACACACACACACACACACACACAAACTGGACTGGAAAATAATGAGCCCCCACAAAAGGCGCGGGGCCGCGGGGACCGCGGGGTAGTGTAACGAAAGGTATCAATAATAATGGCGCCATTTATTGATTTATGCTCGATTGTTGTTGTTCGCGCGGGCCGGCAGGCGAACGGGGGGAAGAATATCTTTTTCTCGTGGTGTGCTCCGTGCTGCTGAAGCAAGAAGGAATGAATGGGAAGAAAAGTGCGACCAATGCGACCGCTTGTAATGCGTTCTAGCCATTTGGGAAGAAAACCCAACCACAAAGCAAATCCCCCCCTCCAAACGCACACTGCCCACCGATGATGAACATGCATGAATTTGTTTCTTTTATGCGGCCGCATGTAAAGCAGTGCTTGGAGCTAGAACTTGATGTTGTTGTTGGTCTTGCTCTCTGTTTGTAGTTCGTGATGCTGATCGCCATTTTTTTTTTTTGAATTTTGGTTCCCGTTTTTAGTGGGTGGTCGTAGAAGCGAACTGGCAGAATCTCGTTCGTTCATTACTTTGCTAATTGGAAGCATAATTGATGATGAAGAAGAGCATCGATTGGAGTATGAACTTATTTTCAAACTGGAATTGTTGTAGCTTAAATAGAAAATCAATTATATTTTTCAACAATTGGAAAAACGTTACAGTCGAAAACGTATTTTCTTTCTAGCACACTACAATTATAATGTTTATTGCGCTGAATTCAGTTGTTCAGTATATTACTTTTCCTGCAGTCAATGGGATTTGTAAATCATCGAATGTTATAAAACATTATAACATTGTAATCGTTGTAACAATGTTGAAACAATGACAATAATAGTATTAAGGCAATATAAAATGCCCATGTTGGCTTATCCTACACTGGCTTTAGTATCTCAGACGCAGAGCTTTTTAATATTGTATTCATAAAATAGGTCATTTTTAACCTTAATCGCTAGATCATATAAAACCAAAGTTGATGAATAATGCTTTCTTACATTTGAAGAACACATAAAGAGCGTAGATCATGATCATTTTAGTCTGTGAAAAATAACGTAACACATTTTAGGCACTTGTCAACACTGTTTTTGGCATTAAAATCATTCTTTGAGACGATGAACTATCGCTCTTACTACCTCACCATAGTTGCGATTTGTGGTCCCGCAAAAGTGAAGCGCGCTCCGTGTTAGAAGTAGCACCGCCGTATTGGTTTGGTTGGTCCGGGTAGACGGTATAGTAGCTGTTGCAGGCGCAAATGCCTCTGTACACCTTTCCCATTAATCAGCCTTCTCCCCAACCCGTAAAAACACTCCGCACCGTGGTCGTGCGAGTGCTGGAGCGGCTTGTGTCTGATTTGTTTTTTTTTTTTTAATTTTGTTCGTTTCAAACTTCCCGCCTTGAATTTCCTCCCCTGCAATTTTATTCCGTGTCATTAATACCCGTTTACTCTCTTATCTTCAAGGTTGGCGATGCCTCCACCGTTTGGGTATGTAACACTATTTTTTTTACACACTTTTGATTTCTACTGTCCCATCCTACCCACCACAACCTGCGCGGTGCAATGCTGTGCGCTACAAAAAAAAAACTAATGCGGAAATGCTCTTGCGTGTGCGCGTGTTTGTTGCGTTTTGATGAACGACGAACGTGAACGCACAGATTGAGGTAATTGAGAAATTTTGCGAAAGCGATTTACAATTGTTAAAGATAAAAATGGTTTGACTGGTTTGGAGAAGATATTTAAAAGAAGGAGTAATTGCTGCTACGTATGACGTTTTTCTAGCTGTGCATATACGGTAGGCTTAAGAACGTAGCCTTTAACGGCAGTACGCCATAGTGTCATTTTCAAGTGCTTCGGATTAGCACCTCACTGGACGTGAGTTCGATTCTGCTTTATCGCTTTATACGGCTGGTGAGATAATATCATTTCCATTTATATTATCACGTAAACCCGTTGTTTAGGCATGCAGTCATTGCATTAATAATGCAGCATACATAAAGAAGAAGAAGAAGAGGCGCTAGTGTTTCTACTCGCATTCGCCTGCGTGTGTGTTGAGCGCGCCACAAGCTTTATGAAGATAATTAATGATAATAAACCGATCGTCCGTGCTTAAGCCGCGCGCCGCTCCTTCAGTACGCTGTGCAAGGGAGAAGAGTAGTAGTAGTAGGGGGAAGCAAGTCTGTTTAAGCCCACCCAACAAGCGCACATTTCTTCCTCCACAACAGCAGGGGGTGATTTTTACACACCAGACGGGTGGAAAATCCGTTTCAATTCTAGCCGATGCCGCCGCCTCTGGTGCTGCAAGCCGGCCGCCGCCGGGTGATGGCAATGATTACCGGCAATCAATAAAAATGAATATCAATATTACTTTGCTACCCTTGTAATGGGGGGAGGGGATGAGAGGAGGTTTACATAAAAGTAAAAATGCCGCCACGATCACCGCTGGGTGGCGGTGGAAACATAAAACACAGACACACACACGCTGAGGGAAAACACGAAATCACATAAAACAGTGCCCCTCCACAGCATCACTGTGGTTCGGTGAGGTGCATTTTGTACCCTCTTTGCCTGGCTCTCTCTTTTTCTCTTTCTCTCTTTCTCTCTCTGTTTAATGGCAGCTACAGGGGGAGAGTACATTGCAGCGTTAGTGCAAATATGCGTGCGAGGAGGAAAAGATTTATTAAAGCCAATAAAAACCGCTGCGCCGGTTAAAGCGCCAAGGCGGCATTTGGCTTTAGACTGCTGGAGATGAAATTGTTACATGGCAGCTATAGGTTTAAATGAACTTTTACTCAGACCTTTATTCAAAAAAATCTAAAACAAATAGTAATAACACAATTGACACTGAATAAGGTAAAGCAAACCACCCTAAAATAGACAAGAGTTGCACCAAAAATTGAAGCGACGCTCAAAGTGAAGTCATCGCGGTGCGACATGCGCTCAACCAATTATTTCCAATTTTCCGACAACAGCACACACACACATTGCTCCCTTTTGGGGGTGGCGGGGAGGTTGTTTTGTCGTTGTCGCCGTCTCAAGGTCCTTTTGGTCGCCCACCTCGTGAGAAGATCTTGGATACGGAAACAAACCCCCCACAAATGCAGCTTCACCCAGCCGCCTCGCTGCAATGCACGAACGCGATCAAAGTACTTCCGCGGGGTGCGTCACGCAATCACGAGCGTCTAAAAACATCGGTGGTGGTCATCGGATACGCGCATGAGGGGGGGGGGGGGAGGTCTTTAACATCGTAAAGCGCATGTTTCGTTTGTGCATGCCGGTGCGCGGCCCGAAAGGCTCGCGTGGGGAGCCCGTCGGAAGAACGCCGGCGCGAGTGAGCAGGCGCTTGCATCGACGCCAGAGGTTTTTGTGTTTTTATATTTAAAACCATTTCTTCCCCAGCCCCAGCCAGCTTCTTCTGCCGTGCTTAAATGGACTTGTCGCATAGGGAGGAGGGGGAAGGAGTGGACAACGATGTATTCTCTTTCTTTCACTTCCCTCCTTGCCAAGCGCACTTGTTGGAACACCTTTTGCCACCAATGTTGAGCCAATGGGTGCGTTGGTTCGATGGGATGTGGATTAAACGAAAAAAGCAAAGAAAGCCACTATTTGCCCGTGGTTCCAGAATCCGGCAGTTCACGATTAACGTTCGCAAAAATGCTCCAAAGCAACAAGAGCGAAATCAAGCGACGAACCTTCCCATTCCCTGCATGTCCTTTTTCATTCTTGGGCCACTCTACTCCCTCCCGCTCCCATTTGTGTTTTAACCCTAAGTTCGACCGGATATCGGTTCGGTTGTCGCCCGCTCGGAGGTCCGCTCGGAGGTCCCCGTCGGGATGTTAAAGAGCGGCGCTTGCGACGGGAGATCAAAGTCCCGATCCGCCCGGTAAGACGAGCGCACACTCGATCGAAACACGACGCCAACTCGCATGACGCCCGTTCGTCGCCGGGGATGTTTTTTTTTTTTTTGCGTACCCACACTCACACACACACACACTGAAAGCTGCTTCCCGTTTTTGGAGTTTCTGGCACCGGAGTTTGGTCTTTAGTGAGACGATTTTGCTGCCGCCGCAACGCTGGAGTCGCCGGAGTGATCAGGTTTTTTCGTCGGCGAACATCATCGCAACGGACCACGGGGGGAGAGATTGAGAGAGAGAGCGAGAGGCGCGAAGGGATAAAATCGTTTAAAGTCGGCCGAATTTCGTTCCCCTCATAGCCACCGGAGCTGGGCTGAGGGTGGGTGGGTGAATCCGTTTTTATGGTGCTGGTGTGTCTTTCGTGTTTTTATTAGGAACCGTTGCTCGGTTCGGTGCGGAAATTGGGTGTATGTTTTTTTTCATTCTCTCTTTTAAGGGTTTGGGTTTTTTGTTTCTTGTCGCTCGCTTCTTTCACTTAATAATCCCCACCCAAAGTGTCCTTTGCCGGTGGTGCAGTGTATCGTGTTACGATGGGTACCAGCAGCGTCTTTGATGTATGCCTGTTTTATTTTCTCCTGAGATTGTTCGGGGATCGGGAACGCCATCGGTGGCAGGGAATTGCTGAAATAACTTCGCAGACAAATTATTAGATCGTTTGATCTGGTGAGGTACCGGCATTGCTGCTTGCCAACTCTTGAACAGAAAAGGGAAACATTGTAGAAATAAAACACAATTTATGCTGAGTTTATCTAACAACATTTCACAGCTTTGAGGCTCAATTTTGAACAGCTTGGTTTGAGTTTAGTTTTTCTCATTTTGACAGATTAATACAGCTTGTCAACCACTTGCCGTAGTGATAGTTTTATCTCCCTGCAACACTTGTCGGTTAGATAAGCCTGCACAATCAATTTAGTACTTGTTCGACTCTGCTCAGCTCGCTGGAGAGGATTTATTTGTTATTAATGATCTTCAGGAAATGTATAACGAGTTTTTGTCCTCTTCTGATCTTCCCGACCATCCTCCTCAAAGCATCATTTATCAAGCGCAATTTATCCGACAGCTTTATACTTCTTACTTCATAAAGCTTGAGTGAGCTTACATGCGCGACATGTGTCACAAAAAGAATACATGTGGGGATTCGTAGGTTTCAAGGACACACCACGCTGCTCTACATATTACCTCGAAGAAAAGGCTAACGAGCTGCCACAATAAGTACAAGAACAAGTAACATCAAGTGATAAACAACATAAATTACCATTAATTGCCACCCGGGGTGAAGTGAAGCCGCTCACGAGCTCCTCAAGAGCCGGCTTGCAAGCCGGCTACCTACCTGCCGGCCCAGTGAGTGTGAGCCCGTAACCATTTCGGATAAAATGTCGCTTCCGTTCCAAAACGAAACGACAGCGACAGCGAGCGCGGGTCTCGTTCTCTGTTTGTTCACCTCTCTTAATCTTAATCTTCGTCTATTAATCAATAGCGACAAACGATGAAACCTGACCACACGGCCACTGTGAGCGCGGGACAGGTGACCCCGGCGCAACCGTCGTAGGTTGATCGTGCCTGCCCGATAACACAACGAGCGATCGTTTTTTGGAGCGGAGGCCTAATTTCGGGTGCGCTTCGGGTGGAAGGGAAACAAGAAATAAAAACCCTAAAACCTATCACCTTTAAAGTTTAACCAGCGTAACCGCCTGTTAAATGAGCCGACCTTCGATGCGCGCGCAGGGAGGGTTGGTGAAGATCGCGTTAATGCGCCCACCGCCCGTTTGCTTCCCAATTAGAGTGCGATAATGAGAAATGAAATAATTCAAATTGTGTTTTGAATTCCGTTTTGTTTTGTTGCTGTTTGTA
This sequence comes from Anopheles coluzzii, assembly GCF_943734685.1. Lineage (NCBI taxonomy): Eukaryota > Metazoa > Arthropoda > Insecta > Diptera > Culicidae > Anopheles > Anopheles coluzzii. Next base: position 85,505,356 of record NC_064671.1, read on the forward strand.
GTATTATTCATTGGTTCCGTTTTGTAGGTTTCATTTAAAAAAAAGTAAAACGTTTCTCTACTCAATTAGAAATATTTGAACTCACCTAATTAATTGAACGCGGATGCGTCACCCTAACAAAATTTAGATCTAGATAAAGGGAGGAAAGAATCGGCCCGGTGACACAACTGGGTACAATCCTTAAGCGTCGTCCGTGAAATTGGTCCCAATTCGCACTAAACCGTACCACACATTCTACAATCTCGGCTCAACGATTCGGCGATCAATCACAAACAAGCAGCAAACAACTGCAAAACAAAAAAACATAAGCAAAACGGACCGATCTCAGCGAGCGGAAGGCGATCGGTTTAATGATCACATCATGATTAATTTCCCCCCGGGGTGGGTAGTTTAACGTTTTGCTTGTAACGTTTAGCAAACACACGAGCGGCCGCTCCCCGTGGCGCAATGCCGCCACCCTGAATCACTCAGGGGGCACTGGGCGGCAAGGGTGGTGATCGAATAAAGATGATAAATGGAGCTCTCCACTCTCTCGGAGCACAGGAGTGGGCGCGAGGGGAAACAGGCTTCCTTCTGGCTCCATTAGATGGCGCTAGCGCCCCGGTTGCCCGAGAAGGTGGTGCCCCCGAAACTCGAACGGTTCGTCGCTTGCTGCAGCGCACAAGTCTTTCGTTTCGCTTTTGCCTTGCTTCACAGTCGATCGGGGTACACTGTTTCGTTTTGTTTTTGCTTACTTCTTGGGTGGAGGAAGACAGAGAGAGCCAGAGAGGAAAAAACAAACAAACAATCCACTGCAAGCTGTGGCTCCCGTATTGTAACCGATCCCGGCCTACCTTTTACCCTCCGCGACCTTCACCAACCACACCACACCGGTCGATCGATCGTTTCAACCCGGCGTCGGTCGTCGCGGGGTCGAAATAAAATCCAAAATAATTGGTATCTAAACATATGTTAATACAAGCCACCCTTGGCACCTGGCGACCCCGGTCGCCGGTTCGGCGCTTTTTGCAGTCGGGCGCCATACGATCGGCTCCGCTGCCCGATTGCCACCCGTGCTGCCCTAGCTACCAGCGGGCGCTCTCCGTTTGCCGCTTCCTTCGCCACTCGCGCTCGAACGTCGCGTGCAATTCTCGCGCGAAACAAAAAAAAAAAAAAAAGACGAAAGAAAACGTTCTCACGTGTTCGCTGGGTTTGGCGAAATCCTTTTAAGCGTTAAGCGGAGGCCCTTTCCCTTGCCTTGCTGCTGTGCGATCGTGCGATCGCGCCCCGGTTTTGGTATCGTTAGCAAGACCGTGCCTCCCTGCCACCGAGTCGCGCCGCGCTGGACGGGCGTTTTCCTTGTCTGCCTTTTTCGCCTGGTCCTTCCCTGGCAGCATGATTTGTTTTCCCTTCGCGCTCATTCACTCAGCGCACCCCTTCCCCCTGTGGTCGGTGGTGACCAATGAGCCCCGTTCAATTGTTTCAAATTTTGCAGCCCCAACTCTGTGGTGGCAACAATGCGAACCTGTCTGAAAAAAATCCGATGCGGCTCGGCAGGGTGGCGCTTGCCGGACTGCAAACGATCACCCATTCCTCTGGTTCCCTTGGCTCTAGTATATTTGTTTACTGTCTTTCCGTTTTGCCTTTTCGTTTTGCCATTCGGTGGCGCCCGTTTATGTCTCGTTCGACCACCGAGCGATCGCGAGCCGCACCGAAAGGAAGCTGCACACATCTGATCCGTGGCCTAGCCACGGTGTTCTAGCTACTGGTTTCCGAGTGACGACCAGAGAGCATTTAGAATGGTGCCTCTTTCTCTTCGCTTAATTATTTTATATGAAATTGGTGTAGTTTTTACGATTGTCTGCTCTGTTTTTTGTTTTGTGGGTGCTTTGTGGCGGTGGCTGTCGACCGGCGGCCGCCTCTGAAAGCAGACGGAACAGATTCATTTGTATGTTTTGTCTTTTCGTTCGTTTCTTTCCTTTCTTCCCTTGTGTACATGCGCTTTTATGGACTTAGTTTCACGATTTAGCAAAGCCTGCTCGAGGCTGCTTGTGTGTAATGTTTTTCTTCTTCTTTTGATTTTGATTCATTGAAGCAAAAGGTTAAACGATTCGGTCAAACTGAATGTGTTTGGTTTTGTGTGCCGCAATTGCTTGGGAAAATGAGGAGATGGGAAGTGGTCACATCCTGCTACATGGCACAGATTAATTAGCCGAACGGGTGTAGCTCGTGTGACCTTGCGGATACAGGAAGCAGAAGTTAATAAAAACAAACTTTGCTCCCCCCCCCCGTGCCTTGCTCGGCGCACACTAGCTCTAACATGCGCTGATACCCGATGCTCACCCTTTACCGGATGCATAAAACTGACCACTTCTGGTCCTGGTGGGCGGCCGACCGCTCGAGAAGCGCGGCAAAGTGTGAATGGAGTTAATTAAAGTTTTGCTGATTTGCTGCTGGCGGCTAGAAAGAACGTACGCACAAAACATGCTAAGGAATGGGATGCTGAGTGTTGTTGACCTTCCGGTGGAGTGTAGTTTGTATCTTTTTTTTACAATTTGGGAAATGCAAACTGTATAATAGGCATTGTTTTTGTGTACAACATTGTTGAGTTATACTGCTTCATTGCACAAAAAAAAAAAAAACATTGACGACATGATGTCAATACAAACCGAAGCACAGAAGCACCACCTAGAAAGCGATGCCACTAATTAACGTCTCAAGTTATGTGCTGCGGTTCCGAAACGGTTTCCGTGTGATGTGGTTTTGCTGTGTGGGAAGCTTTCAGGAGGAGGGGGTGGGGGGGTGGAGGGGGGTATGTAAAACTCGAAATTTCTGTTTCTCCGCACCAGCAAGAAAGTCTGTTTGAAGCGCGAAGAAAAAAAAACACAAAATCTCCCAAAATAAAACGAGAGCGAGAGAGAGAGAGAGACTGGGAGGGCACTTGTTTTGAGAGGAAAAACAGATTTTCTTTGATCTTGTTGATTTGGGGAGTTTTTTTCTTCTGTTCGTTGGTTTGCTGTCAACTGTACATTGATGGGTTTTATTTTTACCTTTCGGTTCGGTTTATTCAAATGAAGCGAACGATGCAAATCAATCCACTCGAGACACAAACCGCAAATTGTGAGGGGTGGGGGTCGGTTTTGGGGGGGGTGGGAAAAGTGAAAGGAAATGAAGGGCATCGGTACGGTAAAAGGAAAACAAGCAAAAGGTCTTGGTTTTTTGCTGGATCCTTTCGTCGGACGCGAGAGGACAAAATTAAATAGTTAATTTGCGTTGATTTAATTTCATTTCATTCCTTTTAATAATAAATCCAATTTATGTCTGTGGTGTGCAAATTGTGTTTGTGTGTGCGATTTGATGGAGCAATCACTGTTGTAAATTTTGAATAATAATTACTGCGGGGATGTGTTAATATATAAAGCTATAAATTAGGTTGAAACTCTTCCAGCTTCAACGAAATGCAGCATTTTCCATACAAAATGTATTAAATTTTCTAGATCAAATGTTCAAAACGAAGCAAAATATAACATTTATAGGCAAACGTAACGATTTAAGCGAGCATTCCGTACAAACGAGCGTGTGGCAAGCATCCAATCAACCACTCCTTACTTCATTCGCACACTTTTTCTTGAGCAAATTTGCACTCTTTTGTAACTATTACAAAGAGGAGGGAAAAAATAATGCAAAAAAAACCCCGATCGTTAGGTGAGCTGCCATCGCCAGACCGGAAGAGGCAAATAAACTTATCCACCCATCCGATCGATCGTTAAAACGTAGTGACAATCATTAGCGAAAACGATTGTGGGGAGGAAAACACAGCGACATTAGTGGCATTGGTTGGTTTCCCATGCGTTTTCCCTCCACGCCACGAGACATTCCAGCTAATTGAACGTGTCATTTGCTTTGTGCACAGTCTGCCAGTCTCCTACATTTGCCTACCCTATCGGTGTACTTTGATCGGTGGCGTTTAACGTTTGTTTTTTTTACGTGCAAATATACGCTTTCCGATGACGAGGTGCGGACAAAATGGCTAATTTAAGTCAAATATCATTTTTATTATGGCGCATGTATGTGTGTGTGTTTTTTTTGCTCGGTACAGTTGTTAAACTTACATCTAGCTGGTGCGATTACCTTTTTTTTCGTAATTTTTCCTGCTAATAAATTATTCCACTGCCGTTCGTGAAAAACGAAACTAGAACACTTCAGTGAATGAGCTCGATTTAAACGATTTCCCAGAATGGCCGCGCAGCACGAACACACACACGTACCACACGTGCATCCTGTGGGAAATTGTTTCGAAAGGTGTCCCAGGCGAGCGCGGGTTGGCCAGTGATTTAGCCCAGTTCCCTTTGCCTCCCCGCCCCGCGCTCTGTCTCCTGCATTCTCTGTGCGCCGATATCGCGCCAGATAAGATAATGTTAACAGACCTCCGTCTGCGGGCGCGTTGGTGTCCAGGAAAGGTGAGCCAGACACACACACACACACACACACACTGATGATGGGCTGCTTATGATGATGATTAATAACATTAAATTACATCCATTAATAAAATTGAACACAAACGACGTGAACACGCGCATACGAACCGGCCCTGGCTGGCTCCAATGCTGCCGAGGACAAGGGAAAGCACACGACCGAATGTGAGGGTGTGCGTGAAAGCATGTGTGTGTGTGTGTATGTTTAAATGGAAGATAGCACTCGGATGGTTTTTGGGTTCCTTGCTTTTTTGCTATCTTTCTCCACTCTTCTTTTAATGGGAAATGTGTGGCCCACCTACATGAAGCTTCCCTCGCTTGCCGTGCTTTGTGTAGGCAAGGCAAGGGAAATAAGGTAAATAGGAGATAGTTTTGCGAAGGAGTGAAATGATAACGTAGTCTATAGTATGCTTTTGTATGGTCGAATCCTCTTCTGTCTGCGTTGGCTGTAGCTTCGGAGCATGTTCGTTCTTTTTTTTTGCCAGGGTGATTTCTAAGGTGATTTTGGTAACGTTTTTAGTGCCACACAGTTTGCTGTGAGTCGTCACCAAGGGTAAACCCCACACAATAGCCCCAGCAGCAGAGTGCGTACGATAAAGGAAGCGGTCGGCCACAGCCATTCATAGTTGTGCATCGATTGTGAATCGTCACGCAAACCGTTGCTTAACGACTTTTGCTCAACATTTGGTTAGCCTTTTATTGAAACTTGTGTGGTCGTTGTACGTTTGGCATTGTACAAGCATAAGCGACACATCGTAGGGTTTTGTTTATGCTGCTGGGGTGAAAATTATCGAAAATTTTGAAGTTTTTTCTACCCACACTCTGGTGTAGTTGTTGATATTACAGGAATAGGCTTCTCATTTTCATTAAAATTGTTCAATTAGTTTGTTTGTTTTTTTCAAAAATGATGTTAGTGAGACTAGAATGTTGTTTCGAAATAATTGCCATTGACAGTTGAAATGATGTTTCCATTTTTGTTTATATATTTTTTTTTAGTTTTGGAGTGCAAATGTGTATTGGAAACATTGCCCTCGTTTTAATTTTGAAATGGAATTGCAAATATACGATTTTTTTAAATATTTGGTATTAACAAGTGGAACTATTTTAATGTGATAAAAGATAAAGATAAATAAGCAACACGGCCGAAGTCGTTTTTTTTAATAAAAAAAGATAAAAATAAAGTGTTTCGTTACACAGCTGAACCAAAGCTGAAGTTATTATTCTCCTTTTCCTTCGCATAACACTCCAATATTAAGCTTAATTGATAAAGTTAAGCTGATTTTTTTCAATGTTCTGAAGTAAGCAAATACTGAATTCGATGTTATTATGTAATTGTAATGTTTATTGCTGGACAAATATGTTTAATTTAAACGTCATGTTGTCATAGAAATATTTCACATTCTTCATCGTTACTAATACATTCGTTGCCACTTACATGGTTAATGCTCCAACATGCAGGGATTTAATACAACTGGTCTTTCCTGTTGTATGTAACTTTTTTTGTGTTATTGAAAACAGTTGAAAAAACGCATATATTCGATAACACTTTAACCACAACAAGATTGCACAATCTCTCTTTCTTCCCGACGGGGTTTTTTATGCTTAGAAATATATCATCCAAGACAAAAAAGAAGACGCACATAAAATGATTTCCACTTTTTATCAACTGCACTCCAAAGCAAGTTGTTTGGAAATGTTTTAAATATTGCATTTGACAGGCTCTTCATTATTTCACTATTGGCAATAGTGGCCACTTGCAAAGGTTTGGTTAATATTGAATAGTAAAATTGGCACACCTAGCAAATGCAAATGCAAAGTCCTGATTAAATTAATTTTGAGCTAATTAATTCCTAAAGATTCTCCCCAGCTTGAAGAAAATACATTCGAATTTATCTTCTTCTTCTTCTTTTTTTGGCTCAACAACCGTTGTCGGTCAAGGCCTGCATGTACTACTACTTGTGGGCTTGAAAATCAGTTACTTATTGTTACCATAGCAGGATAGTCAATCCTACGTATGGTGGCATGGTCCTTTTGGGGCTTGAACCCATCACGGGCATGATGTTAAGTCGTACGAGTTGACGACTGCACTACGAATGTATAGCACAGTTTTAATGTGAAATACTATAACTTTTATTGTAGTACATTAGAGAACCGTTGCAAAAATTCTGCACTAAACCGCTCAACCGTTGAAGCGCAGTTTAATAGATTCATAGCTCGTTCCCTTCTTCGGGGAGCTTTCTGTGCGCAAAGTCGCTCTTTGTGTGTACGCCTCTGTCCCTACCCTTCCACTCCACGGGGTAGCAAATCACATTATACGTGTGCAGTATGTGTGTTTTCCCGCGAGCGTTCGCCCTGCCAGCACCTGATGATCTCAATGGGAAGCCTTTTTCGCTCTTTCTAACACTCCGCCACACATGTACGGTGTGCATATAGGAGTGTGAGTTGTCACATGAGTGTGGCACCCTCCATAATGTCAGCCGCAGCAGCAGCAGCACAAAAATGGCAGCTTGCTCCGTCAGCTCTAATAAGGTAAGTCGTGTAATGTGGTTCTTGGTTGAAAAACACACACACACACATACGCAAGAATTTGTACCATCTTATGCCGGGTGGATTTGTGGTGTTTTGTATGGGTGCCAACGGAACACGGGCAGGGCGGGTTGGAGGATGTATGCACTTTATTAGCACACCACACCGTGACACCATGTTTTGCACCGGCTTAAAACACCAGCCCGCCCGACCAGGCGAAGCGGAGCAATGGGTGGAAATGGGTGGCCGTCGTTGCGGTTGTCACTTGCGCTGCCCAACCCGAGATTTGCCATCCAGCTTTTGTGCCTTACTACCCTGCACTCCCTGTTTAGTTTGGGGTGAAACAGGGCGAAGGATGGGACGGGTGGACGAGAAATCTGATACGTGTGTGCAGTCCGCCATTTCGCTTTCCTGGTGCACGAGTGAGGTTTGCTATGCGTTTTGTTTTGTTTTTTTTTTCTTCTGCACTTCAGGTGCATTTCAAACTCCCTTTTGCCTGTGTTGTGTGTGCGAATTCTTTCTTTCTTTTTTTCTCTTCCTCCCAATAGCCATTTTGGATGGGAGCAAAAGCGTCACGTGTGGAAATTAGAACTAAAACACACCGTGTCCATATCGCGCGAGTGTGTGTGTGTGTGTGTGTGTGTTCGTTTCACCGGGACGAATAATCATAATGGCGTACGGAGAGACAATAGTGCCAATTCCAACGTTAATAGTGTTATAAAAGATTGTTGAAGAACTTTCATATATTTCTAAAGTTCGTTTATTTGTGAATCTTTCATCAAATTGATCTGCCAAAAGATTTATTTTTTCCTATTTTTACTAGTTAGAAAAGCAAAAACAACTAAATGGTGCATTGTAGAATTGCAAATAATAAAAGTTAAAGTTAAAATTAAAATTAAAATACTAAAATAGGAAGATTTTCTGCAGTACAGGGTTTCCTAGCCAATCCGGGCTTCGTAAAAATTTAAATTAATAAAAATGAAATATACTTTCTTACAAATCAGTTAAAATCAGTTAATGTGCCGAATACGTCGCCCGAATGAATATTTACGGCGACCGATAACACCTTTGACAATGCCGGATTGGCTAGATAAACCCTTTATGTTTAGATAAACCCTTTTACCACTTTATTAAAGTTTGAGTGCAATAAAGGACATTTGTGTGTGTGTTTTTTAGGGACCACTTTTCACGCATCCTAGCTTTAATAAGTAAAACCAAACGCAGCTTCCATATTGTTTTGGTCCTTGTTGTCTGCTTTGTAGCCTTCTCTTTCCTTTTAATGTAAAGGTGGCGTCCATTTGCATCCGCAGTTGCTTTTTCCCTGCACACATATTCAACTCTATAGGGAGCTGCAGCATGCAGGTCCTCCAGAGAGCAAACCATAATCTATGGACGCAAGATGAGGCTTTCATATCCGCTCCCATGTTGTTTTTTCTTCTTCGCCGCTTTTAGCGCTCTTCATGAATCGTTAGAATGCACACGTGTGTGTGTGCGTGTGTGTTTCATGTTTGCATTATGCGTTTGCATACTGCATTATGCATTACCATAAGGGTCCCTAGATGGCACAGCAGGACAATGATGCGTGCATTATGGCTGCCTGGCAGAAGGGTTGAAGCTTTTTTTTTGTCCCAAATGGCCGAAAGGAGCAAAAGCAGTGATTCGAAAACCGTGGCATCAAAATGGAGACGCATCCTGTTTTGCATTTGTGTGCATTGAAAACAGCACTCTAGAGTAAAGGCCTGTATGTGTGGGAAATGCCGTTGTAGAGTTTAGAACTTTTTTAAACTAAAAAAAAAGAACTTTTTTCTGACTCATTAGCTGCCACTTCACAGCACATATACCACCGCATAGCCCAACAATGGGAGGAAATGTGCAGTCGGGAAAGGTCAACTGTTTGTTTTTTCTTCCTCCCCCGATTCAATGCGGAAGCTCGTCAAATCCACTACACGCACAAGCGCAAGCAGTATCTCACGGATATTGTCGTTTTGTCGGCCAGTAAATCATAATCGGTTATGGCCGTCGGCATCATTTGATGTTGTGACCGCGTTCACCGGCGGCAACAAGACACCGCCACAGGCACAGATAGAGCCGGGGTGGCGTAAAAGACAGCAGGAAAGAAGCGGCGAGAGGGTTACGTTACAAAACATTTGTCGCTTTGTTTTTTTTTTTTTGTTAATTCATTTCATCGTACAATACAGCAAAGCGTCATCGGAAGTAATGAAAGAAAGAGGATGGAAAGTAAAAAAAAATGAGGTGACTAGAAACCAAAAAACGGACTAACGATTACCACGCCAGCAGCAATAATGCGAAGGAAATGAGACACAAATGAGGAAAGGAACTGAAAGCGAACAATGCTCACGTGGCTAGTGGCGGCACCGGAGTACGTCACCGGACAAAGGGAGTCCAAATGAATCCGCCTAGTTGCCGTCTAGCGTTGAAAACGATCAGTACTATGTTTGTTTCTTCTCCGCTTCATCAGACTGCTGCGTTTGTCTGCTCCAGCGAGCAAACCTCCCTTTCTCCCTTTTCCTGCACACAACCATGGATTACAAAAGATGACAAAACGATGCCGCTCGCGGTACAGAAGCTTTAAAAATTAGGAACGAAAAAAATCGCCTCAAAAGAAAAACCAACAACCCAACGTTTAGACGCACATACATAGTGCAAACATAAACACTGTACAGGCGGCATCATAATGCACGATTGGACCGAAAAAAAGCGGCCTTTACCCGTGGGATCCAATAACAAACCTTGCGCGAGCCGCCGGATCTGGGGAACTAATTGAGTACAGCTTGCTTGCAACTGAAAGTACGCTTCGCACCGCGGTTTTGCCATTTCGGTTCTGTTTGAATTTGAACGCTTAGAAGCGATCGTTTGAGCCGAGCAAATATTGGGAGCGGTTGGTAGGCCCCAAATTGATGAGCAAATTAAAGCTCAGTGCGAGATTGCATCACCCGCTCCAAACGGCTCCAATCGTCTCCGGGATCTTTATAATGCCATTAAAAGAAACGATCACACTCTGTAAGCGCATAGCAAGCAACGCTTTAATTAATACATTGTTGCGCCTGCATTGCGAACGACTTGCGTGAAGATGCAGCTCTTATCTCGTGTGCACCGATCAACCTAGAATTGCGCATTGCGTTTGCAGCAGTTTTCCCTTTACGTCGATAACTATCGGCATCGGAGCTGTTGCAAGTCGTATTCCGCTTGAGATAGAGAGAATGAGACTAAAAAATCACTATCACTACCCAACAAATAGTCCATTTCCGGTCCGGGCAAGTCGGTCCACAGGTGGAAGCAGGGTGGGCCGACAGGCGATATCTCTAGGTGATTGTTTGATTAATGAAACCATTTTGTAGACGAAGAAAAAAGCACAACACAGTTAATAAACAGCAACCAGTTTAGCGTAGAGCAGCCAGAGCTCCCCTCCTGTTTGATCGACGATTTGTGATGAAGTGACGAAGTCGGTGGGAAGTGTGAGATTGCAACTGCAGTAGTTCTGGCGTAAAAAACCGGACAAAATAACCTGCCTGCGGAGTGTCAATTACAAAAAAAAAATAAGAAAATTAAACTTGTTGCTGACAAAGTTCGTTTTTCTCCAAAACTGTTGGTCTTTTTTGTGGTTTTACATATAGTTTTGTAGCTGTTGCAGTACGCTTCATAAGTTGGCAACCATTTTGAAACTCCAAATACTCCAAAAACGCAACCAACGATTGGCTGCGAGTACATTGAGGTACGACCAGTCACTGCAGTGCAATCGTGAACCCGCATGGTTCTAATTGAATTTTAATGATATTCTAACCACCTTTCGTTCCGTTCGAGTCCATCAAGACCACCGTGAGTGTGTAAGTGAGCGCATTGGAGTGCTTTTTAAACCCTGTAGTTGCCTCTGTTGCCGTTGACCAACGGAACGGAACGCGGACGATTCCATTGGCTGGACTGCTGTGCTGTGAACGGCGCAAATGCATTAGAAGATTCGGGTCAGGACGATAAGGTGTGTGTCCAGGTGTGTACCGAAGGTCTAAAGCCAGCTCCTCAGGATTGCGGAGAGAGCGTGAGAGAAAGAGAAGGGAGGGGAGAGAACTCAGTGTAACACTGTGCTAATCTTGCCATTCAACCGAGGTGGTCCATTACGGTGCAAACGCACCTTCGTACGTCAAACGTACTGCAATTAGTGAGACTCGATCAACGCACGACGCCCGACTGGACAGGACTTTACCCCTTTTCCCGCAGCGGCTCTTGGTGCTGCCGTCTCTGCGTTCGTGTGTGTGTGTGTGTTGGTTTTTTCTTCCCTTTTTTCTGCTGAATTAATTAACAGCTCAGAAGAAGTCGGCTGCATCAACTTCAAGCTGGCCTCCCCTGCGTAAATGAGTTTATTTATTTATCGTATGCAGGTTCGAGCTCTCGGGGAGGTTTTTCTTAGCCGGTGGGCCTCCACACCTCTACACACCCACCGCTCGTCCGGGTGCCATTTGCCCTGCACCCTTCCCTTCCCCATCCGCCGCGAAGGAAACGCGCCACGTCGCGCAAGAACACGTTCGCAACAGTCCTAATGGCATCTGACACATGATTAATTTTTACGCCATTACAACGCCAATCCGAACGGGGCAAGTGACAATTCTTTTTTTTTTTGCTGCTACTTTTGTTTCTTTCGCTCTCCTTGGTTCTTGGAATTGGTTTCCTTTTTTGCGTGTGTGTGTGTGGAACCAGTTTCACTGTTTTTGCCAAGAACCACATTAGCTTCACTATTAGTTGCGTGCGTGCGAGTGCGATCGATCGATGGATGTCGTGCCATTAGGGAAGTGTGGTGGCGTGATGCTCGTGTGTGTGTGCGTGTGTGTGAGTGAGTGTTTACACTCGCTGTTTGGCATACGATTAGCATAATCAGGCCCAGCAGTTATGAGCGAAAGGATAATTGGGTAATTTGGACGAAGCGCGAGACACGCGGGGTGACAGCGCGGCACAGGTGGAACGGACTTTGCCTGCAGGAGGTGGTAGAATGGGTTCGAAACCATGTACGACATTACTAGCACAGTTAAGTTGAAGAAATCTAAATACTAAGCTAGAACACTGCTCGTGCACAGTTGGTGTAATGACTTTACAATAAACTAATGACAATGATTTGCTCGAACAAGATTACCCATGTATATTTGAAAACGTATTAACGGTGAAATCACTTAACATACTATATAACGTATTGAGAACATGTTTAGACAACTGTCTTCAAATCAAATACTTTAAGCATAAACTACAACGAATGGACGAGAAGTCCTAGTAATATCTTATATGGTGTTGAAAATGTATATTTATGTCATTGATTATTGGAACTTCTAGGAAAGAATATAACGTCCTTCGCTAATGCAGTGAATGGACTGTGGATGGGACAACAACTACACGGAAGCGTGAGTTCAGAAAGTTTGAAACTAACATATAACTACTCCGAAATCAGTCTCTAAAAGCTACAGTCCATCAGTTGCTCGATGCAGTAGAAAATACAATTGCTCATTGAGGTTTAACTCTCGAAAGAGCATTACTTAATTCACTGAATGTGAGTTAATAGCCAGAGTGGAGAGTAAGTTAACTGAAGATTCCTTGACCGTGAATTAACTCATCAAATTATGTGAAATTAGGTTTATTTAGATTTTATTGGCGTAGAAAGTTAGGTCATAATTGAATTATTATAACTCTTTGTGATTTTATTGATTAAGCTTTCTTTTGTCATCTCATTTATCGATGTTCAACCTTAATTTTTCAGTTCTAATAATTAAAAAATGATTTAAAACAAATGCACCAATTTGTAAAAGCATTGATCATCAAAATCAATATGTAACAAAATTATCGTTTTAGTACAAATTTTCAAAGGCATCAAATAAACTCGCACAATCTATGCATTAAACCAGTATGCAAAAATTCAACTTCTCAAGAACCCCTGCAGCAAGTTATTCAAATTTGTTCCATCATTTCACGTAGTTCCAACACGGTAGCTGAGACCTTTGCCGGCCTTAACTTTGCCGCCGCCTTATCAAATGATAAACACCCGCCTGTCAAAGCCTCTCAGCAGCGGCGCCGTTGAATTGCCATTTAAGTTGATAGTGGTCGCGCGGTGACCACAGTGACCCGCGTACACAGCGTAGTTTCGGTGGCAGAAAAGAGTTTACCCACACTGCTAATGCTTCTGGCTCGACGTCTGGCTCGTCAGCTTTCGGGTGAGATTTTAAATCGCAAAACAATAATAATAAAAATCTCGCACAGTTTCCCACACCGGGCACCCGGTACACGCACCGTGTACTACACGGAGCGCACTTATCAGCGAGCGCATGCGTAATGCATGGGTTACAACGGGCGGGACACGGGAAGGGGGGACAGAAATTAAATGATGTCACGGCCGGCGGGGCCGACTGTACTAATACGCGAAAAGCTAAAGCACCACATCAAACGCCCGAAATGCCGCCCGGTCCAATCGGGGACGAACCGCCCGAAAACGGCATCCGTTTGATGATTTTGCTTTCCAGAAGGCTAGCGCAAGAAAACACGGCCCAAAATTAACGGATTCTACATGTTGAGCTATCTCTGTGTGTGTGTGTGTGTGTGTGATTCGGGAGCCTTAAAGACCTTGATCTTGAGTAATTTGAGTGGGTTTATGTTTCATTTGTGTGTGCTTATTCTCCTCCAAAGGAGTCCGGGCGGCTGCGCCACGTTTGCGTAGTTTCGCTGTTAATGGCTATCACTGGGCCGCGCGATGAAGCGCTGCGATTTGGGTTCTCTTCTCCTTCGCTCATTTGCCTTCCCCCTACCAACGATATATGGAAATAACCAGTAGCTGCCAGCGAGGCGATAAAAGCACTAATGAAACGACTTTTTTATATGTCCGCGTTGTTCTTGTTGGTTGTGTTTTACTTTTTGCTCCTACAAGCGCTTTCGGGCGCTATTGCTTCTTCACGTGGCGGCTTTGCGTTCCGTTTTTCATTCAGCTTTTTTTCTGCTTGCATTAAGAAGCAGCAGTTTGCGAAAAACCGACCGTTTCATGGGGACAAATGTTGGGCCGTTATTGAATTGTTTTGTTTCGATTCGGCGCCGTTTTCTTCTGGTCCCGATGGGATTAAAACCGATGCTCAGCAGCAGTGAGGGTGCGGCGGAAGTGAAAGAGTTGAGCAGAGCGGGGTAAGGCATTAAAGAGTACCACCCAAAAGCAGGAGTCAGTCAGGATGGTTGGATGAGAAAGACGCCACAACAAATAAAACCCAACACTTTATGGATGCATCCCGTCGCATCGTGGCACGTTTTGATGCGTGTTGCTGTTGAATATTTCAACGTTCTGGCCTGCTCGTCTCTTTGTCTTAAAGTGAAACCTTTTCACCTCATTAAGTGTTTGAGTTGTGCACCAAAGAGATAGAGAGGGAGAGAGCGAGAGATGTGCCTGCAACTTTATTCTAGTTTCGGTCGCGTTTCTTACAATCTCAACACCGGAAGCCATGAAGTGAATTTCTAACCACCTTCTCGTCGGATGTCTCTCTCTCCTCATCCAACCGTGATTTGCTACATAATGTTCAATAGTTTATTGCGTGCTTCACTTTCAGAGTGGAAAGAAGGAACCAAACCGAAGCTACCAAAAGCCCCCGTTTTTTTAAGGTGTCTCCTAATCGGCACCCGGAAAACGTAATTTACACACCCGGTATGCGGATGATTTCAACAAAGCAGGCCACACCATTCAAACGCTTAGCAAAGACAACCACCCTCTGCTTCGGTAGGCGGGGGGAGGGGAAGAAGGGTTTTGGGACGGGGTTTGAACGCATCTCAGCACCTCATAAAGATGGTGAGTTCATTATTATCTAATGTGGTAGTGAATGCCTAAAAGCCCTCTTGCTCCCTTCCGTCAGCGACGGCTTCCAACGATGGTGACTTCAAGCCGGTGACTTCGAATGTCACGCATAAGCGACGAACCCTTTTATTCCGTTTTTTTGGGAAGGTCGTTTCTTCTTGTTTCGTTGATAATCGGTGAAACGGCTTTTGGTTTTGTGGGGATACCAATCAAAAGCAGCAGCAGCAGCCTGCTCCCTAGTGTCTAATAAAGCTATCGTTTTATCGGTCACATCCTCCAGTCGCTTGGTCCATCATCATCTTCGGGGAGCCCCTGGGGAAACCCTGGTGTGTCTAATTGAATATTCCACTATTAATTACCACACCACGGCAGACGTCTACGGCCTTGTGTTGTTTTGTTTCTTTCTCCACCTTGATCATGTCACAGCGCGGTTCTCAAAAGTTCCCTTCCCGTGTCTCTTTGCATGGTTTAGAAAACGAAGATCAAAATCCAACTCATCGTTATGGAAGGTGGCTCATTAACGTACGCTCGAAGGTGGTGAGGCTGTCCGCCACCGGACTTCCTTCGTTTATGAGCCGCGATCGGCCATCATTTCCCATGGGAGCCTTAAGACCCGTGCGTGTGTGTGTGTGCGGTGTAATAAAGAGTGAATTTTTAAAAAATTCCAAATCATTCGAAAAAAGCCAACGAAACCACCTTGAGACCACACGGGATGCTGGACTGTGGATGGGTTCCTGTATTTTTTTCTGTTATTTTCTGTTCGCCTCTTTAGCATCTTCTTCCTTCTTTCCTCATTTATATTGTCACTCGGTATCGCCCCAACTTTCACGGGGTGTGTTCCTTCTGCTCCATTCGCTCGTTTGCATTTCGGAATCGGGCTCGATAGTAAATAAATTGTCCAATCAACACCATGCGCCATCCGCACGACACGCACACGCTCATGTTGCTGTTACAGTAAGGGGGGGAGGGGGGTTGGTTGAAGATTTGTGAACTCATTTACCCCGTACCGCCGGTGTGTGGGGCCGAAAGGGCAAAGTAAAGGCCGCTTGATCCGTTGCTTCATTTTGTCATAAACATGAATTGCGTTGCGTGCCAAACAACAAACACAAAAGCCCTTTTCCTCCACCGGAGCCACATAGTGTGCATGCGGAACGAATAAAAGAGAGTTAAATTAAAGTGAAACATGTTTACTACCTTTTTTTTCTTTGGATTTTGGGTTTGGGTTGATTGTTGGGAGGCGGCTGGGTCACTCTTTTTTGCCCGTACGAAAGTGCACACTATCTCACCGCTCGAGGATGCAAAAGGGGCAATAAAAATGTTACGATCGTGAGATGTAAATGAGCAACAGCGGAGCTCGATTCATTCAAGGTTTGGTTGGGCGGTGTTTTTCGGCCATTCGTCTGTGTGTGTGTGTGTTTGCTTGGTAAATGTATTCCAAAATCGATTAATTAATTTTGTTTTTTTCTGTCTCCGTTTCGATATAGTTTTATCGCGGAAATGTATCCCAAATCTTACCTATCGGTTGTTGCATATCGATAAGTCTGTAAAGTGATGCCTAATTTGCTGTATTTAAAATATCAACCCTGCTGCATCATTTTATGTGGGTTTTGTGCTTGTCAATTGGAAGCTCATGTGGCTTCATTCCAGTGAAGAAGTTAAAATTGCAATTTCTACGTATTGTTGCCTTCTATCCATACAAAAAAGACAAATTTTTGAAGCATTTTTCGTTTCAAAGCTCATCAAAATCACAATTCAAGCTGATTATGCTATTTATTATTTCCCTATAGTTAAACCAATTTCAGAATTGCTCTCATGTAATTACATATAAAGCGCGCTACATTGCATGGAATAATGGAATGAAATGAAGCCTGTATTAAGGAAACCATTTGCTCATGGGTTTGAGTGTCAACTCACCGAATTGATCCCAAAATTCTCCTGAAGCATCGACGAGGACCTAAATGTTACTTCCAAACATTCTCTCCATAAACATTCCAATTTGTTTGATCACTTTAGAGTGCTGTGTGGTTGGCCTGTTTCTTCTTCTTTTTTCTACATGTCATTCTACAAATACTCAACTGGCCAACCACCGCCAATCGAACCCACCGTCCAACGTATTACGGAGAAGTCAATCAGCCAAGAATTCGAGGGATTTCGGTTTTGGGGTCGGTTGCTGGATGAAGCTTCCTGGAAGCAATTAGTCGCATCTTAATTAATTCAAAGCGCAACCATTTTTGTTTGTTTTTTTTTCTTTTCTGGTAACCGTCACGCTTAAAAAGCAAAACACACACACATTTACCTGCTCCCATAAACAGCGAACCTAACCGATTGGGAAGCGATAAGATCGTAGTTTCAATTTAAATTTTAAAAAGCACCTTTTTTCATTTTACATTTGAATTTATTGCTCCGGTGTGTGTGTGCGCTTTTGATGGCCTCTCAATAGCGCTCTTCCGGAGATGCGCTTCGATCGATAATAATCGATTTGTCATTTGCTAATCATCCTGCTGTATGCATCCGCTCCTTCTTTGGGCGAATGGGTCGTCCACCAGCTCGTAACTTTCCGCACTTTACGCTCATTGCTCAGTGCCGACTTATCGAACGATCAATAATTCTCTCTTAAGCACCCACCCAGTACAGCGATGGCGGCAATTGTTATTGGAACGGTTTTATCTGCGCCTCAAATCATTCATACGGCACGCACCGCGCCAGCATGTAAAACAACGCTTCAACGCGCAGGAGGTGTTTTTAATGAGACGTCTACGTACGCCTGGGTGTCCGAGCTCCCTCACGTACTACATCACGCAAAGACGGGATCGGCACGCAAAAGGCTGCCGAGGCGCCCGGATGAGCACTGCACACCGCCTTGCCAGGCTCTTGCCCATTAACGCCCCATGGGTGCGCACAAACCGGTGACTGTCGGCAATTTCAATAAAGCACCCGTACCCGGGCCCGGGCCGATCAATGCCGGAATCGTAATAACGTCATTAAAACAGTAAGAAGAGCCTGTGCCTAATATTATTCTTCCCCGGGTGCGGAGGTAATAGACACAACACCGTAAAAGGGGGGTGATATTAATTTCATAATTTTATCGTTCGATCTTTGTGTCCCTCTCTACGCGAAAGGGGTTCGTGTCTTTGGGATCCAACAAATGCTGGGATCGATCATCAGCGGTAGATGTAGAGTTTAGGTGTAGAGTGTTAAGCGCCTTTTTTTTTATTCATCTAGTAATCGCTAGCTACAGAGATTGTTGTATTTAGCTTTCGTGGAATCGAGCTCGAATGTTGCGATCGAGTCTTTTTATGACTTTTCTTCCCTTGACGATTGGATTGGAGGTTTTTTATGAGCCCCTTGTTGGACCAGACGGTGCAAATGAGAACTTTCTTGTCCTTAGTTCCCGGGGAATCGAAGACGGGCCTTTGCTATCATAAAAATATTGCTCTCTATTCCATGCTACGGCGGTGTCTAGGGAATATTAGATCCCAGAAATAGAGAAAAACCCCATTCTCACGCACTGTTTGATGATCGCAGCGGTACGCTTCGATGAGGCGATGTTTGATGAGCGAAGGTTTGCTGTACAAAACTTTTTAAGCTGGAACGAAGTTTAGCTCCGTTTTGCGTCCAGAACTGCTTTATTTCTTTCCCCGATCTTGCCAAAGTTTTGGTTTACGATCGATCCCGAGATCTCGAATTTACGAGCCAATAGATTCCCAATGTAACTTCAAACTGCAATCTTGGTTTCAATCACGGCGTTCGAACTTTTGTTCCTCGCCACCATCAAACCCCAGCCAAATGCCGAAAACGGCTTTGCTCCACACCAAAACACCGGCCCCAACCCCAGGTCCCAGGGATCGTAAATTAATTTGAAGCATAAAACACAAACCATATTCCGCCTTTCGTCGGCTGCTACCCGTGAGAGCCGTTGTTTTGCTAGCTGGCCAGCGCGTTCCGGCGAACACTTTATGGGATGGCGTTTGGAAGTTTTGATTTTGATGGTGGTTTCTTTCAAATACGAAACAAAAAAAGCGACCACGACAGGAGTGAAAATAAAATCTAAACACAACTTGCTCTTCCTCCTCCACATCCACTGGTTACTGGTGGGGGGAATTTATAGGTAAAAGAATATCGATAAAACTACCTAATAACGACGATGTGGATGATGATGCTGATACTGATGATGATGAGGGGGTGATGATAACGATACGGCTTGAAGAGCAGACGACGCATTGTTTCGGGTGACTGCTGCCGCTTGATGGTTATTCCGTAAGCTTATTAGAATATTTATACGGTCATAAAAGATCGGCGGCACCAGGAGCGGGACACTGCCCACAGTCCGACAGCTTATAGACACACCACCGGGATTGTTTTGGGTGAGATGTTTCGATGTTCCACCCGTGCTAGTGATAGAAAATTAAAAGATTACAAAGTATTAGCGCAATCAGTGGTGCATATTAGGCTTTTGTTCATCTTCATGATCGCTGTGAAAGGGAGATAAGAAGTGGTTTTGTGTTGTTTTTTAATTATCACTTCATTAACTGTTTGTATGAGTGTTGAATTGTTTTTGACTTCTCTTATAAAAAAAATAAATGAAAAAGAAAATTAAAATCAAAACATTAAAAAAGATAAAGCTTTAAGCTCTTCGATAGTTTAAAGACACAAGCAAAAGTTTTTAAAACAAAGCTTTTTAACAAAGAACAAAGAGAACAATCAGCGTAAATAAATAAGTACACAAGAAACAATGAAAGACTCAGTCGATATAGTAACAATCAGTAAAGAAAATAGCAACAGAAGAAAAACATAAAAATACACGAACAACATTAACCGAAATGTGTAGAGGAACACACAATAAAGTGCAACAAATAGGCCAAATTTTGTTTGATGCAGTGTTCTTAGCTCAAATTTCAAAATTATATCCAATTAAAATGCATGAAGCATGCTCGCTTCTCCCCAAATATGATACGGTATGAGTAATTCCAAGAAACTGTCCTTCATTTTTTGGGCAAATGTTGTTCAAAACGTATCACATGCTTGGTGCATCAATCATATCTTTTGCCCGCGGCCTAATCGCACTCGGTAACAAATCATAACAGAAGGTTAGACAAGATTTAATGCAAATATACCGAAAACTAAGGATAACAACACAAAAAATAGATCCAGATTCCACTGATAAGAGCTCCTTTACAGCTGATGTACAGAAGAAGCAAAAAACCAGTATGCTCCCTATCATTGGGCAGTGATCGGTATAATAAAATTGTTTGCCAAATTTTTCATCCTCACCTTTGCTGGCGGCACCGTGTTGCCCCACCACCGATAAATCCATCTCAAAACCCGAAAACAAACCGACAGACGGAAAAAAGACACCCCATAAAAAAAGGACCGTGTGTGTGACACCGGTGACTGAGCCTAAATTCCTGTGCAACACTTAGTGCCACCGTGCGCGCGCGCGTGTGTTTGTGTGAGGTGGCCCACTAAATCCGTTTCCACCAGCAGGCAGCAGCTGGCTGGTGTAAGTTTCACGGCACTTTCCGTCCTGCGCCTGGGAAAGGTTTCGGCTCGTTTCGTGGCTTCGTGGCTTTGGTTGGGCTGATTTATGTGCTACCATTTTACGCCCGACCAGCGTGCCCGACCAGCGTGCCCGACCAGCTAAGCGAACGGGATCTATAAATCGCTGGTTAATACACACCCAGCGGCTCGCAGCACACCCAGAAACCTCCTGGCAAGCAGGGAGCGCACGAACAAAAAAAACGGGTAAATTAGACGGATAAGAAACACAGATATCAATTTAGATAGTGCGCCGGTGCGACGGACGGTGCTTTGCGCAGTTTAATTTATTCGAATTCATTAGGCCACCAGGCCTCCTTTTTCAGCGGGCGTCTGTTGTTTCGGCAGCGGAGTTTCAGCTTTTCGGCCAGTCGATTTGAGTGTGAGAAAAGGAATGCCCGGGGAGGGTGACAGATTATTTGGGGAAAAATGCCTAATAAACACCCGTTTTTTTTTTTTAAAGCAAGCGTGGAGGTGGTCGCTACACTTGATAAGAGCGAAGCTTTGGAGCATTTACGGGTGTACGGCATATATATATCTTCGCCTCCGTAGAAGCTTCCCAAAAATGTTCCAAAATCCGGAGGCACTCTCGTCGCAAATTGCTTTATCGAGATAAATTTATTCTCCCGGCTGAGCTTCAACTGCGAACGATTGATGGGGCGAGGGGGGGAGTAAAAGAAGGATTGAGGGGGGGGCCTATACTAAGCGCCCAAGGGGGGAAGGTAAAAACAAACATGTATTAAATCAACACACCCCCAAAAACCCCTTGGCCGCACCTAGGAGACAAGGTGTGGGACATAATGCCGCGCGAGCTCATTAGCTCATGATTCGCTCTGGGTGCTGGAGTACGGTGGGTGAAATACGGGCGCGAGAATGTTGAACAACACCACACGCCGGCTTGCCACCACCGGCTTGCTGTGTCAAAGTGCGATCGATTTAGTATATTTTGAACCGGTTTGCACAAAACCAGGGTTTCGATAACAGCGTGCTGCTGAGCGCGCGAGCGCGCGCGCCATCCATCCGTTGCCGGCCACCGAGAGCCGGTTAAATGGTAATTATCTAACGGAAGGTGGCAGCCTCGGCAGCAGCAGCGGGAACCGGTTCCGGAACGTTTCGCGTTCGGTTTGCTGGGCTCCATTTGGGCAAGAACGGGGGGTGGCTGTGTACAGACAGCCCGGGCCGGAGAAGGTACAAACTAATTAGTCCGATCGAGAATCGATAGACATGTCATCGCACACCGGTAATGAATCGATCCGTCAAAAACCACCCACCGTGGAGGATGTGTTGCCTGTGTGTGTTTTTTTTATTTTCGCCTCTTTGCACGATTGACGCGACAAATGGCACCCAGGTTGGTGGTGCGGGAGGTAAGGCGAAAGGGTGGTCTTAAATGGCTCGCCCCGGCTCGAACTGAATCCGAGCAGAATTAAATGAGAAAAGTCGGTGGTGGATCCGATCGTTGTAATGGGGTAGTGGGGGGAAATAGTAACTGTTGAGAGGTTTGGGAATTAACAGATACCGTGAGTGAGGGAGTTGCCGTTTTAGAATCGCTGTACCGTTTGCTAGTCTAGTAGCACATGCACGCGCGGTTATAGTTTGCTAATGATTGTCAATTTTTCTCTCTCTATTTTCGTCCGGTTGGTCTTGTGAGACATTGAGTGGAAAGGCTTACGCTACTAGGCGATAAGACAAATCGTAGTACTAAGCCAACATCATTATTAGCTTTGTCCAGGTGGTCTAGTCTGGGTGATCAAATGCTAGAATGAGAGGGTTTGTGGGGTTGCTCAAGCCTTTTAATATTGTCTTCAATTAATATTGATGTTGTTAGTGTTGAAGAAGGTTTATAAATAATTCCAAATCGAATTTGATTATTTAAGGCTTTTTTTAAATACGACTAATGTTTAAATAGGAAAAAAGGGTTTGAACACTTCTTTGAATTTCAGACAACATAAAGATGATATGTGTATTAAGTAACTTACCTTTTAAAATAAAGAGTAAATGTATTTCATAATTTTGACATGGATAAAACCACAAAATTTGTGTTATACGTTTTTTTCTGATTAAAAAATAGCTTTCATACTTTATCAAAGACAGAAAAAGGATGAATAAGAATAGTCAATATATATATTGATTTTAAAACCTATTCAAAATCCAATCATAACACACCAAAAATCCAAGTTCTATTTTTGTACACTTTAAAATGAAATAATATGCAAATAACAATGAAACCAGTTTAATATAAAACAATATGCGACATAAATGCTCAATATTTCAAGAAAAATCTTAGATTTCTTTAACGTTGTATACAAATTGGGAAATATAACAATAAATGTTTAATTTAACATTTTTAAAGTGCTCTCATAGATTCCTTTCAAAATTTATTTAATATTGATCACTTTTTTCACGATTGGCAACTCCACTATAAACCAGTATTATGGTTTCAATTTCCTGTTTGTGCCCTTCATACATAGTACCAAAAACAAGTACTCTAATGTTCTCTTGAAATTCGAATGTGTTTCTTATCAGATTGCTAGGAATTATACACAAATTCAATGTGCCGGAAGCTCTTGAAGTTGCTTCCAGCTTCCACTCGTTTACTACTTTCAAATACCCCCGAAAAACCCATAAAATACTCTTTTTATGACCCGTTTCATGTTCTAGTCCGTCCTGCTGCTGCTGCTGTTGCTCATTCCCGATTTCCCGATTCCGATTAGTT
Source organism: Anopheles coluzzii (assembly GCF_943734685.1). NCBI lineage: Eukaryota > Metazoa > Arthropoda > Insecta > Diptera > Culicidae > Anopheles > Anopheles coluzzii. Next base: position 85,528,403 of record NC_064671.1, read on the forward strand.
CCCTTTCTTCTTCTGGTTCGGTTTTATTTTATTTTTTTCATTTCACTTAATGCACCGGTGGCGACAGATCAAAAGCATCACCCGTTTTTTACGTATTGATTAAAACAATATTATTAACCGGCTGCTGGTGTCTTGGCTGTTGCGGCCCCAGCAAAAGGTCCATCGGAAGCCGGACCTCACAGCGCGCGGTCTGATAAGATAGCGTCGGGAAGTTTTTTGTTTTTTTTTTTCTTCTCCCGGACAAAGCTGTTTGAAATGATACTGCGTGCGTGTGGTGTGGTATTCGGTTTCGGTCCTTTGTAAATGTATTTTTTACGCTCGATTTTTTGGTGTTTTGTTTTACACTAGAACACTTCCTCCTGTGCACTGTGTGTGGGGCGAGTTTTTGTGTGTGTTTTTTTTTGGTTTCTTGCCCATTCAATCGAAAGCCAAACCTTACACAAATTAAGAGAAAATGAAATAAAAGCACTTAATTGCGGCATTTCTCTCTCTCTCTCCCTCGGCCAGCAAGCCAACTACTAAATTGATACGTTTTATTTCATCTGTCAATGTGGTCAGCCTCTCGTCCATGGTAGGCAGCGGCGGGAAGCATGGACATTTCAAAGTGACTAAGAAGTAAAATGAGTGAATGAACGCTTGAGGAAAAAACGAAATGGTCACAAGCCCACTCGAAACAGACGTAAAGCCCACCCGGAATTTCAACCCGCTGCAACGTGGTCGGATTGTGCACTTTCCGTTTCGGAAGATTAAGACAATTCGGTGCGTCCGTGTGCATGGTTTAGTTCGATTTGTCACCGCACAAACGTTGCCTGGCTGGCTGGCAAGCGAAAGAAAAAAAGGGAACTGTTAATTAATCCATCGTAAAACTTCGTATTCCAGTTTGGTGCGTTCCTTGCGCGCACGTCCTTGCTTTTACGACATTTTTATGCGCGTTGCTTTGCCTTTTCTCCGGGACCCGCGATCCGGGAAACCCCGTGACTTGGGTGCTGGGTGATTGTTGGGGAGGAAATTTTTGCACAAATACGTTTTTTTTTTTGTTATTGCCATAGAATTTTATCGTTTCGATTATCTCTCTCTCCTCCGCTAGATTGTGGATTCAATCGGGATCGTTAAAAGCCAAAGCCCGCGAGGTGGGAACCGCTCATAACCCGCGGCCCGTTGGAATTGGTGTGGTCTTTCTCTTTATTTCGTTTTTTCCCTCCAGAGAACCGCAAAGAGCTTTTCATGTTTTCAATTTAGCTCCACCGGGAAGATAATGCGAAGATCGAAAGCCTTAATCGAACACAAAATGGTCATCAACTCTCCAAAAAAAAACTATCCAATCATCTCTGCTGCTTTGCGGGAGCTTCTTCTTCTGTAATCTCCGCTCCGGTCGCTAATTTGTCACTTCCCAGTTGAGTTGTAGCTACGGCCCAATCTCGGAAAGTCTACTCATAATAATTACCCCCACATTGCCATTACCACTTCCGGAGCACATTCCACAGCTTCCGGGGGATTGTTGAAGACACGGGACAAAATATTGTGACCACCTGCTCGCTCGTGATCGTGAACTGGAAACATTAACGGACGATAAATCGTTCTCCATTTCGACATCGGACACACAAGCCCGCCCAAGATGATTATTGACCGCAGCGGATCGGCCCCGAATCCAAGCGCAGCAAAGGTTAACTAGAAAAGCTTACCCAAATTATCCCCCTGGGGAAAAGACCTTACCAGGGCGGCGTACCGATTTCGGGGAAAAGAAAGTCACAGGAGGCGTGCGCACCCAATTCACCTAAAACAATCAAACGGTTAGCCCTGCTGGTCGACGGAAAGGAAGTTCCACGTGATTAAAATGGCGTCAAAAAAAAAACAAACAAAAAAAGGTTGAACCATGAGAAAGCGCACGCCGGTTGAGGAGGTGCAGGATGCTGTGAAATTATGATTTCAAACCTTCTTCCCCAACGGTGGTGGTCCCTTTTGGTTGGTGAGAAACAGATATCGGGCTCACGCGTTTTGCGCGAGACGGTGCAGTGCGCAGACTTCAACGGTACGGCGACGACCCAAGGCGGACGACGAACGTTATTAATGTCTCGCGTATCCTCACTTCCCCCAATTCTTCCCCAATTTCCTTCCAGCCAGGCAGGTTGGTTCTTCGCCCAACATCACGAAGAACATTTTACTTCGAGTCCTCTACCTCCCCTGTCTTTCTTCCTTTCCTTTACCCGACCGCTCCCTTTTGCGGGGAAGCGCTTTTGGCGTTGGACCACCAGATTATGGGGTGGTCGTACCGAGCCGCTCTCTCAACGAGCTCATTTATACTCGATGGGGTGGCCTCCGCTGTGGGGGAAAGGTTGGACTTTCTAAGTTATACTCTAACCCCTCGCTTCGCCCCCCCCCCCCCCCCCCTTACAGGCAGCATGCACTTTTGCAGACACGAAAACCGATTACGTTGACTTTTGGCCCTCCGGCAGGGTTTGGACCCAAGCACACTGGAGCTCTCGAGTGCCCCTCGAGAGTTGGCGTGCTTCCAATGGGTGGCCCAAAAGTGGGGTGTTTCATGTTCGACCCCCTCCTTCTGCGCACACACACACACACAGAAAGGGGGCGTGGTATGTGTAAGTCAGTATGTGTGCGTGTGTGTGTCTGTGGTTTTTTACTTCATTTTTGTGCTGCACTTGAAGCTCGAAAATGACGGTGCGAATGGCGAATGGCAGTTTCACCGCGCTTGATTATCCCTCCCACCCTCCCTCGGTTTGCTTCCCCAGCGCCAACCGACCAATTAATGAATCTCGAGTGGAAATATGATCGAGAAATGGTCGGGACAAGGTGGCCGCGTTGGGCAGGAAACCTCAAAACGACTAAATTATCGACCAGCAACAACCACCGAAAAAGAAGCACAAAACACCCAAAGCAAGCTACACGTTCACCGACAACGACACGAACCGCGGCGGCTAGGGGTGGCGAAATTATTTCGACGACGCGATCATCGCGCACAATCTTCCTGGGGGGGTTTTCTCCTGTTTTTGCGTTTTTCTTCATCCAGCTCGCCCACAAACGGGAACGGTTTTACGAGAGGAGGAAGTTTCGAATGAGCTTTAGATGGAAAAATTAACAAGATAATGCGAACAGCAAACCACACACACACACACACACACACACACACACACACACACACACCCATCTGGCGCGCTTGTACTGGGCTAGTGGAGAGTGTACTGGCCCGCGCGCGCTTGAACTTTTGGGTCCGGCTGGCGTCTTGGCGCGCCAGTGGAGTATGATTATTTAATCATTATTTCTGAGGTCTGCTTGTCTGCCGTCGTGAATGGTGTGCAGCGGTTGGACGAAGGAGCGTTTTGCTATGTAAGACGCTGTGTGTGCTTGAGTGTGTGTGTAGGATGCCTTAATGAAATGATGATTGGGACCTCCGGGAGTTTCGTTCGGTGTTTTCGTCGTTGTCGAACGAATTCGTGAGCAGTGTTTGAGGGGAAGGGTGAGCTGGTGGGAAGCAGATCGGAACAGCAAGATTGATAACAATCTGCTGGAGGAAGCCGAAGGAGTAGCCGTGGTGTTTCGTGTACGTGTTGAGGTGGTGACAGTGATCGAGGATCGAGGTAAACGTTATATCTTCATCAGGCGAATGATCAACCATTTTGGTGCCACTTAGCCACTGGTGACGAGGATGGCGTTGAGGCTTGGGGTAGACTTCAATTGCAGTGTAAGACTGAACGGAATACGTGGATCTTTTGGAGTTGGGCATGAAGGAGATTTGATTGGAGATAATTTGTTCATATCTGATATCTTTGACAACAGTTTGCAAAGATCTGCTAAATCCAATGATTGAGATTATGAACTTGCAGTTAACAAAACACATTTTATCGTGGAATGTCAATAATATACAAATCACTATATATGTACAGAATATCAGATCAAACATCTTAATTACATAAATACTTCAATGAAGAAGTACTCATTTGGAGCAATATAAGTGCATTGAAAGTCATTTAAGCTATCTCCACTGCTTCTTACATTGATTTAGATATCAATTGATGACATCTTTCGCAAATTAAATTGCTCGTCTGTCCTCCAAATCATGCCTTCTTCACCTCAGCTCAGCATTGGAAAGGGTGCGAATTTTTATCTCGCACCAGCATCGTAAGTCCGGTAGCAACCTTTGCGTCTCATTAGCCCGTCACCCTGATGATGTGCCCAAACTAATGGCCTACCTAACACGTATCCCCGCACACACAAACACTTGGTAAGGTGGTAAAACAAACAACCTGCTACTGGTGATGGTAAGCTTGCGTTGTTTTGTGGTCAGTTTAAATTCTTCCTCAACGACACAGGCTCATTAGATGAATGAGCTTGCAAATCCTGCCACACAGCATCCAGTAGCTGATGCAAACAAATGAGCAGATTTAGCGAACAAGCCAACGACGACGGCGACGACAGACCGGGCCCCAAGCTGGGGGCCATAAAGAAACGAATCTAATTAATCAAGTAATGGAATTAATGAGCAACCTTCCTTGGGCTGGAGGTGTTGTTTGCCCGTTTTAGGATGGTGTGAAAAGCCGGCACAACCAACCACCGGATGCTTCCGCGCCGTATAGTGATCGCTCAATGAATGAGCTTTTGTTTCATTGCCCACTAAAAAGGGAGTTCTGGCTGGAGCTTAGAAAAAGGCGGATAAAAACAAATGCAAACTATGTTTCGAGAAAAAATACCTAATCCAGCTTCTCATTGACCTCGTTAGCTTAGGCAAACCTGTGTTACCACAACGAACGGCAAAAAAACAGGTGGAGAAAGATTTTAATAGCCTTCGGTCGGTCTTCCGGTACACCTGCTTCACACCGTATGCTGCGTGTGTGGTCCCCGCTAGCTTTAGTATCGTTTATTCAACCGTCTTGTTACCACCGGATCCACTTCCTAACGAGAGCCATCAGTTTGTTGGCTTTATGGCAGCTATTTTGTTTACTGCCAGCAACAACGTTTCGGCCATTGTTATCATCTTCTAGTTCGCTTCAAACTCATCTTTGTCTGGCTGGAGGGCGACGTGGATAAAGAAACTCCGGATGAGGTAGTAAAAATGTTGGAGTCTTTTCTTATTCATTCCTGAATTGTTGGGGTTTATTTAGGCTCTGAGCAGCCATTTTGCGACAATTTAATATTTTATACATTATTTTTACGATTCAATAATAAAAGCCACGCGGCAATTATAATGAGAAAGCGTCCCTGTCCCAGATCGTTACAATAAAAATTTTGTCAGCAAAAATTGACGTCATTATGGGTCACAATTTCACTAACTGGCTTCGTTTGTTTCCAACCCTTTCTCCTACTTACAGACAATCCTGAATTCGATGCACAAGTACCAGCCTAGATTTCATTTAGTTCGAGCGAACGATATACTGAAACTACCGTACTCGACGTTTCGTACCTACGTGTTTAAGGAAACCGAATTCATAGCCGTAACTGCATATCAAAATGAAAAAGTAAGTAAATTGCTTGCAGCAATAATAGAATGAGCCCTCTTTTCTAATCGATAATTTGTTTTTGTTTTGTTGTTTTCCAGATAACGCAATTGAAAATAGATAATAATCCTTTTGCGAAAGGATTTCGTGATACTGGTGCCGGTAAACGGGAAAAGAAGTAAGTAGTTTATTTTAAATACTTTTTGCACTTTAAATGGTTTTATGACGATATGCTTATACATTAAAAGGAGTTCCTAGAAGAGCGCAGTAAATAACACTAACAAAACACTGAGGAACACTCTGGAAACATTTGTTTGAATTTACAATGCACAAAGAAGCAGTACGAAAAACAACAATTGTCTATTGAATTCGATCAGGAGAATGCCCGTAGATTGAGCAGAATTGAATGGAAATTGCAATTTAATGTAGTATCCCCCTTTAAAACCATTCTTCCTGGAGAGGAAACGCTCTCACTGCTAAGCCTGAGATGAATAGTGAAGATTTGTATAGAAGCAAAAGACCCTATTTCAGCAATATTCCGACGAACAAACAGACAAAAGGTCAAGCTCGTTCCAGCTACGCTGGGGGAGAAGCCTGAACGTCAATAATGTTTTATCCCCGAGCAGAAGGTTGATTTGTTTGTGCTGACATCCTGACAGGATATCGCTTTACTTCCTTCCTGTCTTACATGCTTGCTTAGATTGATTCGATTGATCCAGGATCGGCATACAATCCGATGCCTTGCTGTGATTGTGTGGTGTGAATTTTTCGAGGAAGGAAAGCGCCCTGGATAGTCCCACAGGATAGTGCACTTTGTGTGAAAATCAATTACCATCTCCCTTTTGGTTGCAGTATCCAGTGCACAGGCTCGAAATGAACGTGTTTACAGAAGTTAAGTCAGCATCCCGCCGCATCGGATCTATCTCTAGACAAGTCTAATACAATTTGTAACGTGATAGAGATGGATTTGCTTGTGTGTAAATTTGAAATACCAAGCAAATATGGAATACGATACCGATCATAGAGTTTCGGGCCGTGTTGATGCAATGGCAAACAATTGCAATCGGATGCAGAGTATGGCTCTGTGTGGCTAAAAGTGTCGAAATATTTAATGATGCCTTTTTGGCCCCTACACACGAAAATTGCTTCGTCTTCACATGACTCATATCCCACAATTGCCTATTTCCTCTAAATTCCTTTACTTCTGCTCACCACCAAAGCATCAACACCCTTTTCTGTTCGCTCGGCCACTAATCCACCGCCGGGCCACATTTAGCAGCGGGAGATTGGCCAGCTAATGATGGTTTCCGACGGTGGCTAAAAGATTGCTAAACGCACTTATCCTACGGGCAAACAACGAGCCAGAATTTGTATCAAATTCCAGCGTTCCCCCTTTCGGAGGGTGCCCCAAATCGAGTTCCTCGGGACTCTGGGATCAAATAACGAGTTGCCGGCGCGCTCGCTCTCGAAGGACACAAACATTCGTCCACAAAACTTCGGCCAGGCGGATGACGTGCGGTGGCGACAAATATTTTGACACCCTGGTAATCGTTTCCCGGCCCCGGCCACGACGATCTGCTAATCATAGGCTGCGGAGATGCGAAACCCCTTTTTGTGTGCGTTCGTGTAGCAACGGGACGCGTCCTTGCGAAGCGGACCGCGTCATTATCGCTTTATCAAATAGGGGGTAGCGAACGGGGTAGTGGAAGAAACATTAATCGTCGAATTTCCCACAGCTTCTCGCAGCGGGCAAGAATGCAGGGATAATTTGGGAATAAGCAAGCAGAGAAAAAAGGGGTTCAGGGAGTTAAGTTGTTGCCACTAAGCGGTAATGATATTGATCCGGGTTTATTGAATGTTGTTGCCATGTACAGCAAGAAGGGTATAAGCACTATGAAACGTTTCTCATGTTCTCTTATTTCCAAATTCTTGATAGTCTTAATTGTACATTTAAAAACATTTGTTATTTCTAAATCAATTTAACGTACATTTGGTGATTATTTTATCCCAAAAAGGTACTGAATAACACGCAAAAGCTATTTAATTTTGCACCAATTCAACACCACAGGCACAAGATGTGTTCTTTGCCGTTTCGGCTCTACCTCTACGACCGTAAAATTGTCATCTCAACTGATGCATTACATCATTTACCGTCCTATTGTTGTCCGAGCTCAGTCACAGCCACACAACCCCACATGCCATTAAACAGTACACCCTACACCTACACACCCGTGTGCGCGCGCTTGTGCATCTCTACCGATTCCTAACGCTGCGCAACTTAACAGCACGACACGCTGACATCACATCCGACCATCGACGGCAAGCGCAACGGGCACACAGATGGTGACAAATTTTTCACGTTTTTTGTACGTACCGCACCGTTTGATTCCAATGGCAAACGACAATGATTTCCTGCCCAACAACTGCGCCCGAGACATGTTGATTTGTGGAAGTAAATCGAATAAATCCACCGGATGGATGGATGGTCCGAGGACCGAGGACTGGGACCAAGTGGGAAGTCGGTTGGATTGTGCAAAATTCAATTGATGTTTTGTGTAATTTAATTAAAACTGCCCCATCAGGAAGACAGCAATTTGCCCCGGAGCGTGTGAGAGAGAGAGACATGCAGCGCGTGAGCTTCGTGGACACTGCGGGAGATTACTCTACTGTGTGGTTGTGGTGGACTGTTTTCTGATGACGTTAAGAAATTCCTCATTAAAATTGGTTCCAATAGCACGAGCACCGTTGTCTTTATGAACTTGAAATTATATTACAGTTTCTTATGGAATGTTAACATTAAGAACTTCTGTGCTAAAAAGGGATCAAATTCTGGACTTTGTTTCAATAGCTCTTCAAATAAAGTATTTCTCCTCCAAGCATGTCCTCTGCCCGAGCTTGATTGATCTGTGAAGTAGTGGGACTGCTTCTGACACACTTGAGCATTTCTTCAAGTATCTCCCAAAATCTCCCACATGTGTGTGTGTGATTGCTTGCCTGGTCTTGCTTCGGTTCGTCGCATTGTCTAGGACATTAATTAACCTGCTGCCCCGAAACGCAAGTGTGTGCTCAATGCGCTTGCCCTCGAACCAAAGCCCGGATGCCCGGATGGAAGATTAAGCAAAAAACTAAACCCTCCGAATCCAACACACCAAACGACCCGTAACGACCAGATGAAACGGATCTCTTTGCCCAACCAAACAGCCAAAAAAAAAAACAAGGCTCAATACACCGTTACCATGAGGTCCAGTCCACCACAACCGACCACCTTTTCGATATCAATTATCAGATCCTTTCTAATCCTATTTGTATCGGGATGTGAGCCCCGGGCACGCATCGATAACGGCACGATGTATTGGTTTTTAACGTCCCTTGACCGTCGGGGTGGCTGCAAAATTCATGCCATCAACCCGCACCGAAGCAATCAATTCCAGCAGCAGCAGCACAGGGCCCTGACATTATGGACACTCCTAATCGCTGACCGATCGTCTTTTAACGTAATCCTCTTCTAGCCGCCGCTACCGTCGATTCTCCGAGTCTTATCGATTTTCATTCACCGCAGCAGTGAAGTCCACCCCGAAGACGGCTAACAACTTCTTTTAGTGCATTCAGTGGGAGAGGTAGCCAAGACAAGAACGAAACAGATAAAATCGCATCTTAAAAATCAAAGGGAAACAGTATGCAGCGTCCCTTCGTATACCCCTTGATAGGGAGAGTTGAAAAATCGAATCGAATTACAAGCCCCGTGGCCACCGTTCCGTCGGCTCTTTGCCGGGGATGAGTCAAGCAACATCCGGCATTTGGCAGGGGCGAACGGATGTGTTTAGTCCCGTCCCCGTTTCCCTACCTGACTGATTGCTGCTGGTTCGAGCAAATGTCCCGCATTAAGATATGTGTGCGTGTGTGTAAGTCCGGAAGGATCAGGGCACATTTGCACAATTTTTGCAAAACCGTCCCGCAGTCCCAGGGGAGTACTTTCGGGTGGGGAGGGTGCTTTTTAATTCGTTCTGAACCCCTGCGCTGGAGGTTGTGAACTAAATCCCCGGAACATGTTGGTGGTTTTGTTTTTGGGTTATTTTTTGTTTCTTGATAACAACATCTTCTTATCAGATGCTGGTTTATTTGTAATTCTCTTGTGGGTGCTTATTGGGAGGATCGGTTTGATGAGCTCAAAATTGACCAACGGCCGCTTATTAGATTATGAAAGTAAATGAACCCTTTCATAGCATAACTTTAGCTGATTTTATACCTTTTTTCTTCTTCTTCTTAAAACTCACATTTTTGGGAATATAAATGCAAAAAAAATTTCTTTTTATCGATCGACTTCCCGCACAGAAGCTTATTTTCCAATAAGCGGTAGCGTTTCTTTTCAACAGCCAATTTCAGGTGTCCAATTTTCTCGTTCATTGGCTTCCCTGTGTTATCCAATTTTCACCTCACAGCACACATGCCGGGTGGAAATAGATTTATTCTTCATTTCCAGTACCAAAACACACACCGACACACGAAGTCGTCCCCATAAAACATAAAAGAAAACCACCGTGCCGACGACGACGGTTTGGGCTTCAAACGCCAACCGTTACCGTATAAACAGGCCAATTTTCCCGAACCGCCAATTGACTTATACAACGAGCCGCAGCAGCGAGAAAATTGCACCGACCGCGCCCCATCCCCCGAGAAACACCTCTAGAATGCATAAATACATATAAATAAAGATTAGCAGACCAGGCCCGTGATCGTCGGCTACATGTGGTGTGTTGAACTTTTTGAACGCTCTATATGCAGTGCTGACGGGACGGAGGGGGGGGGGGGGGGGGGGGAGAAAACGGAAAGCAATTTCGTGCAAAAAAGGCGTTGGTGGTAGCGCGTTTTGGGTGAACGCCTCCCGCCGTGCTGGGCGGTAATGTGAAAATTACAAGGCAGACACAACCAAGTCAGGTCGGTCGGCCGGTCGGGCGTCACATTAATACGTCTTGTGCTGCAGGAGAATTTTCCGTCTTGCTACGTTACGGCGAAGCGATTTCAAGTGTCCTGTATGGATCAGATCGGTAGAGCTTAAGGTTGACGCAAATTGAAATAAAAGGTTACTTATACTGGTCTGTTCCCTTCTTCAACCTTTTAGTGAAGTGTGTACGTGTTTCAGTTCTTATCGACGATTTTATGTAGTCTTTCTCTTGCTGAAACCCTTTAATGTCACCCAATGAGCAGTGAATGATGAAAATGGCTCAATTAAATGATGCTTTACCTTCAATTTAAGAACACAACGAGACAAGCGAGTGGCAAGTCGCATTGAGGAACGCAAAAAGGGACAAATAGGATCAAATTCTTCACACAAGTACGGTTCGACCTGAACATGAAAATAGTCAGCAATGGCTTTATACCACCCCCTGAGGCAACACTGAACCATCGCGTAATGTCACACTGACCATTGCAGTGCGAGGCAACCTTCCGCTGCAGCTGCTCGCAGCTCGTTCTGGGGCCGGGGTCGTTCGTCGCGCAATTAAAAAGCTTTTAGTAGTTCAAACTCACGCTTTACTGAAGGTTGCAATGCATTTTTTTTTTGTAAAAACAACAACTTCTGTGTGCCGGTTCGCTAATGAAATGAAGAGTTTATAATGGAGTGACTGGTTCAATGTAATGAGCCTCTCAATATGACATAATTTCGTTATGGAGCGTATGGAGGGGACGAAAGAGGGCGATGGCAATGGAATTATGTTGTTACAAGCTACATTTTTTGCCCAGCAGAAGCGCATTACTTTGGTCCTTGCTTTGCGGGGGGAAAGAAATGGGTCAAACGTTTAATCGACATTCGTTTAGTTGAGCGATTTTTAACAACTCACTCGAGCTGGGAATGCTAAAGAGCTTTTAATCGTGTAGGAAGATAGTGAATGTGTTTTAGCATTTGCAGCAACTAAAACCGTGTGTTGAACAACTATCGGACGATGCATGGAGGACAACGCTCAGTAAACAAGACACGTGCTTACACAGTTTTCAAGTAATGGTAGCAAAAATGAGACTGCAGTTTCTCTCGACTCCAAAGCGGAAAAGCGCTTTTTCTTTCGATAGACATTTCCTGGTCCCGGGCAATCTAATCGCTTTTGAATTGTCCTCTACACAAGATGCAGCATGATGTTCCGGGTTTTTCTCGCCCAGTCAGTCACCATCCTTTCTCCAGCAGGAACTTCCGTCCAAACGACCATCCCACCCGCGTTGCAAATTTGTCACGAAAATAAGCAACAAAAACCCGCTCCTTGCGCTGCTTTGCTTTTCCCAGCCCGTGCGCAAAGTGGCACGTGTCACGAATAATGCTTCCCTTGACGCCCTCCATTCGGCCAGCTCACCCACACCGGATGAGCCGAAAAAGGGAAAACGTTCAAGTGATATTTGTCAATTATCGTAATAGTTTTTCACAGTACCACGTATTTTCTAAAACTCACCCTACAATCGTTCACGACCCCACTCACTCTCGGCCCTGCGATGGATGACTAGGATGATGGTGATGATGGTGATACCGAGAAAAGGATGTGTTCCCGTGTTTTCCTCCCGGCTGCTGCCGTCTGCTGGCCGTAATGGATACACGCGCCACCGTCTTGAATTGAGCTGTTGTTCACTTCCCCGGCTTGGTGTGTTGACAATCGGGAAGATTTATGGCAACAAAACTGGTTAACTTTACTGGTCCGCCTGGCTCAGGGGTTTGGGTGAGGAACAGTTTAGCTGCAAATGAACAAATGCGACCGCGTCCGGCGAAGGGCGACGCTGGAGAGCAATTACGAAGAGTGGCAAGGAGAGAGCGGTTTGTTTTGGGAAAAAAAGTTTATTTTATGTGATTGTTGATAGTGAGTGTATGGGATAAAAATGAAGGGCACAGGGGGAGATATGTTGCACACTGGATTAAGGGACGTTAATTTGATTCATGGTTAATGCGCGAAGGTAAGGCTAGCAAGGGGTGTTGTTGCACCTTTTGTGAGCCTATAGACACTAAATAGATGTTGTTAAAGTGATCGATGTCTCCTTTAATGTGAGCTGTATGGGAAGATTATTCTGATTTTATTGAAAATCTTGATCTCACAGCAGTTGAAGTAAAGTAAAATTTGTAATGTGACATTTTCGATTTAATTTAATCTCGATATTTTTTTGTTGGTGCCGTGACCAGGATTTAAACGAATTGCTTCAGTTATGATCATTGTAAAAAAAAATCATTTTGAAATGGTGTTTATCTTATAAAAATACCATAAAATGTTTGGCAAACTATTCATCGAGACATGGTTTTGATCATTAAGTTGCATGATTGCTTTAGTCTCTATACTATTATCAGTATAAAGATAATATTTTCAATTTGCAAATGTACTGGTTTAGTATTACAAATTAGAATCATTTTATTATTTATACCATTTTCTGTACATTTACTCATATTTTTGCTCTTGTTTAGTCTAAAACTGGCGTTTGAAATAAATATCTAGAAGCGATTCCAAATTAAAGACAATTATTACCCTGTTACGGTACAACGGACAAGATTGCACCTTAAAACTAAGTTAGTTGAAACACAAAACTTAACAAAACATGATTCCAAATCAACAAAGTTGTGTCTTTTTCTTCATAAACAATGCTACGAAGCAACAATTTCAGTTGTCATTCAAAGATTATTCTTTATTGAAATGATTGTAAGGATGTATCTCGGTCACAGCAGAATCATCTCTACAACCGTATTTCAACTCATAAGAATAGCATTATTCTACCATCTCTGTTCTTGAAGTATATCAGGTACTAACAACTGAAGTCAGCTTCTTAAAAGTGGAAACATGGCGTTACAGCTCTTTTTTCCCCGGTATAACGAAGTAACAAGCCGGTGCTCTAAAAACTCCGCATACTCCCAGCAAGCCAGCAAGATAACACTACTACCTAGACTTCCGGGAAATTTCACCGACTCATTCTAATCTAAAGCGAGTGTGTTCAACACGCTGAACGCGCACAGATCATTGAATTTTCAGCACTCGACAAGGTAGCAGTGCAGTAGGTGGAAGGTAGTCCCGCTCCCCCGTGGACCTTCCGACACATCAGACTGGTTCGGTTGTTAGGTTGCAAAATTTAAGAGAAAAAAGACGCTAGATCATCGCAGGAAGGAAGCAACGATACACACACAAAAAAACCACGGGGTGTGGTAGCTCTCGCCCTCCACACGGTGGCCGCGGTGGCCCAAGCGCCCAAGCTATAAAATAATCCAGAGCTCATGTAGTATGCAAATTGGTGGCAAATTAAACCACACCCAGTGTATAAGCTTTTTACACACATACACACACATATACACTTCATCGTGATAACGAGCCCGACCGCTCGGTACGTACTAGCCGCGGTTCAATGGCTTCTAGTACTCGATGAAGGGAGTCCGAATCCGTAGCGTGCCCGGGTGTGATGAACGCCTTGAACGCCGTCTTGCTGCCAGCCCAGTTGCAACACGCTGCTCTCTCTCTTCTCTTCTCTTCCCGGTTTGGTGCCCCCCCCCCCCGAAACGGAAAGGTTATGTTTACTTTTCGGATCGTTTCGGTGAAGTATGTTGCCGCCTCTCCTCTCCCGGGTGGCGTGATTGCAACACCGTACTGATTTATGCACCCAGCTCGAAAGATTGGCCGGCGCAACTACGAAGGGTTTGGTGGGTTGATGGTTGATTAGAGAACTTTTTCAAAACGCGCACTCTAAACCCTGTCCTGTGGAGTGGTCAGCAATGAGGGCAATGTGTGTGCTTGTAACGGCCCCAACCAACACCACAGCAAGCCAGCTCCATCGAAAGCCACCGAAAACGGCTCTTCCCCCAACGTTCGGCACAGGATGTTACTTCATTCGGGAGGCGGAAATTTGGTGCACCACCGGAAAAGACCACCGATGTGTTTTGTGTGCGCGAATGTTGTTTTTCTTCCCCCACATGCCATGCTTCTTTCCCTTCTGGTCCGCTCGCCTTTGTCGGGTTAAAATCCACCCGGGACATCCACCCGTGCAAACAATGAAACCCGCTTGGATCCTCCGAGTACACCGGGGGTTGAGCACGGTGCAATAAATTTGCAAAAACCAGGCCCCGCGCTCTGGAAACACGGAGAAAGCGGGATATTGTGTACATTTGCTACAAGGTTTACCCGTAGTATCGGTTCTGTGTCAGGTCCCCGGGTGGTGCCGATCCAATGCTTCGTTAGCTTCGTGGAACAACAGGATACTCTCTCTCTCTTTCTCTCTCGCTCTTTGTCTCCTTTCCGGGACATGCAAAACCGACGGTCCACCAAACGACGGCCTGCCAACTTCCGGCCAGTGGGCGTTGGAAGCGTTGATTCGTGGGTGTAAAATTTATACCCTGCTCTAATTCAATCCATTATCCATCGGGCGGACAGTTCAGGACGGCGTCGGCGGCACCCGAACAATGTATCATTCTGCAGGGCACGGTGCGGGGTGACGGGGTTGCAGGGGGTTTCGTCGGCGTCCTCTGACCTCCTTTGGGTGGACGCCGATCCGGTGTATGTGTGTGTGTTTAATTCAGTGAGAAATTGGCCACCAACGGGCCAACCAATCGGTTTCGGTGCGCAGCAAAGCGCAATTGAGTGGGAAACAAGCGGTGGAGAAAGTGGGGAATGAGGGAAAAACCGGGGCAGACGCTTATTTGAATATGTTTCAATCTTCCCGGCTCTCTAATTAAGGTGGCCGAGTCGGTCGGTGGTTTGGCCGGTGGCTGATAAATGTGATTCTGATGCGGTTAGGCTTTATTGGTTGCATTAATGAAGCTGAATGTTGCGCTATCGTTATCTTGCGAAAAATATGTTCTGGTTGTTGTCTATTGGTTGGAGTTTTGAGACACTTTTGGGTTGTTTTTAACAGTTGAACAGCATTTTACAATCTTAAATTATAAATTTATTGGTTTTTCATGCCAATGATGTGTAAAATACAGCAATTGGATATACATATATTATGGCCTTATTAGATAAAATCACCAAAGTGACACGTTATTCAACAAAATAAGCAATTTTTAATCGTTGATGAGAAATTTGAACACAAGGATTGAAAGTTATTTAATTTTAAATTACAGTGAAATCTCTCAAAGATGCAATCTCTTCACGATTAATTGCTTCTTTAAGATGCATATTTGGACGGACCCATCATATTCCATACATTGTTTGTAAGGCGAATGTTCTCTAAGCTGCATAAGCGATTTGGCTTTAGGTCCTCTGTTACACGATTTTTTAGGTAACAGTTCATACAACTTTTGGTCAAAGAATGCCAAGGTTCCCCCGTGATTTCTTAAATACCTTGTACCAGCACTTTCAGTAGATTTTCCTCAACACGAATATTGCTCTTAGCTGACGGGCCCTTGATGATTCACCTTAGAGAGATTTCACTGTATTAATTTAGTGCATTGATTCGTTATTGGTAGACTGTCTTTTCTTAAGCTCATGTAAGTTAGTCAACTGAATGAAAAAGGTAATGTTTTGTAGGTTTTAGAGACATATTTTCTTGGAAAATAGTCAATTCTGGTAAAATGTTACATCTGGCAAAGTTTGAGTTGCTTGAAACCTTAATCCATGAGAATAAATGAAAACATTTCAGATCAATTGCCAAAACAACATTGTAAGGACCAAAAGTTAGTCTTAGCTCCAATCATTCGTATTCATCCCCACACTATCAAGATAAAATCTTATTACAAAATGATTTTTCATAAACTGGAATAAAGAATTGGTTTTGTACAAGATTTATTAAATTACGGTCTTGTATTTGAAGCATTTCTAAAGAATAGCAGAATTGGATTAGTTTAGCATGATAGCGCCAAATTCATTGCGTTTCTATCCAAACTCTTCTAGACCAACTGTTTGTTGATTTCGTTCGACCAAGAAAACATAAACTAACCCTTTTCCATGCCCTGTTTTTTTTCTTTTGGTTCACCTAAATCCTTTGACTACTCCACGGCTATTGATTAGCGATGGCGTTCGCTTTGTTTCCAATTTTACGTGACACTGTAAGCCAAAAAACCAACAAGAGCACATTCCCGCCGCTGTGAGAATCGTAAAACCCTCCCATACCATTTAGCAAGTCAAACCCGCCCAGCCATTACGTTGAAGTGTTGAGCACTAACCTATAAAAATATATATTCCCAAGAGAGAAAAAAAGGAGTGAAAAAATATGACCAGAGTTTTGGTGTAACAAAGCATAGACAAACCCCGACCGTTTAATGCAAATACGACCTGCGACCAATCTAACGCAAAGACGAACAAAAACACAAGCTTGATTGCATTGCCGCACCTTTCGTGCGAAGTGGAGTGCTCCCTTACGGGAGGAAATGGGCCAGCTGAGACCCGACCAACTCGAGACGACCAGCTCCACCTCTTTTAACCCTTTCTGTGTCACGCACGGATGCGTGTGATTTTCGTTACTTTATGGCAGTGAGCCCAATAAAACGGTGGTGTTTACATCCATCCGTTTTAGATCGGCTGCTTTTCCCCTTACTATTCCTATTTTAGTGTGTGTGTGTGTTGACAGCAGTGGAGGGCGCAGGAGATAAATTATGAGCGGCAGTTAACAGTTGGTTTCGGTGCGTGAGCGTTTGAGGTCCTTCTGCTTTTATTCACCTGATTTTCCGGCATCATCACCCGGTGTGACGTGTGAAAGGGCGGGTGAAACCTCCAATAGTTATATGACGGACATTTTTGGGGAGCAAACAGACAAGAACGGGTTAACTGCCCGCAAGGAAAGAGTTGGGACGTAGACCAAAAGGGGTCAAAACGCAAGTCGACAAACGCAAACAAACAAACCAACAAACAAAACCCGTCCAAAATCCGTCACGCACATTTATCGAGTGCGTGCCAGTTTGATGGTGTGATTATTTATTCAACGCGACGCGATTCTTGCACGATCTAGAATTTGGATACAGGCACGAACACGCGAAAAAAAAGAGAAAGACACTTCTCTGTTGAAAGATTTATGGTATCATGTGCGTGCGCGTGTGTGTATCAAATCGGATCTAACACTCTAGTAGGAAAGGAACCCGACAAATGACCGAACTGCAGCAGCACCAGCAGCAGTCCTAGTCCTTTGGAAGGATGAGCTATACCGCTTTTAGCAGAACAGTAAAACAACCACCCCCAAAAAAACGACGCTAACCACCGAGGTGATGAAAAAGACACCACACAGTGTGGCACCACACCAGAGTTTCGTACGGCAGGCGGAATGGCAATTGATTCGAGGTTCCGGTCGCGTGACGTGCCCATTTATCATCTTTCATTCGTCGCACAGGAGTTTTGCAAACAGAGACCGACAGACCGAACTGGCATTCCGAGATCGATTCCCGCGATTCCACGGGACTTCCGGTTTCGGGGTGACTGCTGTCCTGTCCGATTTTATGCTACATCATGCTACAGCGGCAAGAGGCTTTTTTCGCGACAAACAAGAGCTCGAGCTGACTCAGACTCCGAGGCACCCGACAAACCGAATCACCGTCAAACGATTATACCCCGAGTCTCACCCCGGGGGTCTTGCGGGCTGTGATGACGGCGAGGGATTGCCTCTAGAGCAATGAATTAGGTACCGAGTTCGTATCCTTTTCGCCACATCGCGTCACATATTCAAATGCTCTCACCCATCGCCCCTTTGGCAGAGGGGTTTCAGTTTTTCTGCGCAGTTAAATTTGCTCTCCCGGTCGGAGAGTGATTTGTAGTTTTTTTTGTGTGTTGTCCTCAACCTTAACACACACACACACACACACACACACACACACACACACACACACTGTCGGAGGAACAAATTGGCACCCGTCGTGAAGGATGGTGCCCGTTGCGGAGAGTGTTCGAGATTCGCTCGAGGCGTAATATGAGGCTATGAGTTTCTCTGTGTCGACGTCGCTCTTTCTCTAAACGTACAACTCCGAACAAGAACAACAATAGGTGAATTGTTTGGTGTCGTTTTGCGTTTCGGGGAGTAATGGGTTGTTGTTGAAAGCGCGATTAACCGAAGCGTTTGAACCGGTCATAAATGTCATCGCAGTTTGATAGAATGCCCAGGAGCAAGATGTTTTGTTGAAGGAAATAACACTAAGGGGAAAGATTTCTTCTGAACAGTTCTACATGCATTGGTGACAAGGAAAGCATTGCGAAACAGCAGTCACAGTCACCACAAGAAGGTTTAGAACGACGGTTTGTTTGTTTGTATTTTCCATTTGTTTGGGATAACTTGTTGGTCAAACAGAGCAAAACAAGTCGAACATATTTTATGAAAGAGAGCTAAAACGATTGAATATTGTACAGATAGTGACCCTTTTGCAGAGCAGTAAGTTAGACGAATTGAGTTGTGATGATGATTAAAATAATGAGGTTAAGGTACGAAAAATGATAGTTCTACCTCTAATAAAGATGATTACAGAAGATTCTTCAACATAACCATCCTTGAGGTGCCTCAAAGTCAGAATCTCAAAGTCTCTTGCAATCGTTGCAGAAAGAGACTCATGGATCTACAGACCTTTGCAATCAATTATCTGTAAAGTCACATCTTTTAAGCTCTTTTATTCCTACATTTGGATACAAATATAAACTGACACTAGACAAGCTTACACACAAACGAGTACTATGTGAAGCTGCCCTGAGCACTGAAGCTGCTTCAATGATTGAAATAAAGATGGGTTAAATCCTTCTAAATAGAAATACGTCTTTTTGGCATTTAATTTTATACAACAATATGTGAAGGAATCTTACTAATATAGAAAGATCTTACTTAATTGCTACCAATCCAACATGAGCTTGAGAACAACTATCACAAAATTGAACTCCGTTACGAATCGACCAGCTTCTTGAGAATATCGTCATTTGCACCGTTATTAGTCGCACAAAACAAAACTTTCCCATCCCAATGTTCAAGTATTCTAATGCAGGCCCTTGCTAACCAGTACGGGTTTCAGTTGCTCTGCTTTCAGGCAATCGCTCATGGGACAGCGAAGCTCGGACGGGGACAAGCTCAGCCCGAGCTCGGTCAGTTCCTCGCGCGGTCCAGCTGGTTTGGACCACCGAACAAATAGCATATCAGCGCTGGACGACGACGACAAGCTGCTGGACGTGGTCGGCCCACCGCAAAGCCCGCTGCTCTCGCTCAGCCAGCAGATGCACCATCACGCGTCAGGTAGGTGGACATGCCCGTTTTATTTATTTTTTCACACTCTTTAAATCGGCTTTCATTCCCGAAAGACTCTCAATAAATTCCCCAACATGTTTATAACATTCTTTTGTTATTGTTCCTCCCCCCCCCCCCCCCCCCTCCACCCGGTATCCACGCTTTTTCCCCTCCCAGGATGGTTCAACTTCGAGGACGTACAGCGCGCGGAGGAAGCGATGCGCCGGCGCCTCCAGTCGGACGAGAACGAGCGGGACGGCAGCGACTCGAACTGCTCGGACAGCGTGTCAGGAAGCACAGGTGCCTTTCGTCCGACCTCGGGCAGCCCGAAGGAGTCGTCCAGCAGTGCCGGCACGTCCTACCCGTCGCCCAACATCTCGGTCGGGCCGCCGATCCATCCACCGCCCCACCTGCTGCCCTATCTCTACCCGCACGGGCTCTACCCGCCGCCCCATCTGTCGCTGCTGCACAACCCGGCGGCGGCGGCCGCCATGAACCCGAGCCTGCTGTTCAACGCGCAGCTCGCGCTGGCCGCCCAGCATCCGGCCTTCTTCGGGCACTACTCGGGCCACTCGCCCACCTCGCCGCTGCACGGCCTCAAAGGCCACCGCTTCTCGCCCTACAGCCTGCCGTCCGGGCTAGGGTCGGCGTTCGATGCGGTCACGCCCGGCTCGAACTCGGCCGGCGCCCGCAGCCTCAGCAGCAGCCCCCATCCCCGGGCCGCCTCCAACTCGCCCCCGACCCGGCCCATCTCCGTGTCGCCCACGCCCACCCAACATCCGACCTCGCCGACGACGGCAGACGCGAACGCGGCCGCCAACATGCCGCCGGGAGCGAACAGTAGCATGGTGTCACCGTCCTCGCTACAACCACCACCACCACCCGGCGGACAGGCACCACCACCACCCTCAACCGCTTCCATGATGGCGCCGGGAGTAGCACCGGCGTCGCTTGGGCCGCCAGCACCACCACCCCCTGCCTCAAACTCGCCCTCCGAGCTGAAAAGCATCGAGAAGATGGTGAACGGGCTGGAGGTGAAGCACAACATTAACGGCAGCACGGTGGGCAGCGTCGACAGCAATGGTGGGAAGGCGCTACACCCAGTGCACGATCAGTGACGTTTGGTGGGTGGCGAGTATCTTCCCACTGCCGCCGCCGGCCTGTACGAGCGCCGCGTCCCGGTGGAGGTCGGCGGTGGCGGTGATGGCGTAGCAGTCGGTGGTCCCGGTTTGGATCAGGGTATGTGACAGTTAGCAATCGGGTCCGGCGACCCGCTCCACTATGGGATGTCATAGTGTGGCACCGAGGAATAGGAGACAGCCGAGAGAGAGAGAGAGAGAGAGAGAGAGAGAGAGAGAGAGAGAGAAAGAGAGAGAGAGCGAGTACCTTGTACATATAGACGTAGAATTTTAGGCATTTTTAGGCAGAGTAACCTCTAAAAACGCTCTCCAAGCAACCATCCCTCGAACACAAACCTTTACAATCTACATCGCACCACCACCGGCAGAGTTTGTGCAATTGGAATCATTTGGTTTTATTTTTCTTACTGGAAAACTGAAGCATGTGTCACTACACTTACCAAAGAGACCATAACCGCTGCTATGGCGACGGACTCGACGATCCAGGACGCTGAGTGTGTCTAGTCCTTTTCCAGAGAAAAATGTGAGTGAAACTTACTTACAGTCTTTTTGCCGAAAAAAATGAAGTTACTTGAATTTTATTTTTCATCTCGAGACACATTTTTAATTCGCAATAAATCTCACACCTTTCATTTAAATAAAAAACCTCATTTATAACCTTCAAAATTCAAAATCCAAACCTACAAACGTCAATAGACACACTAACTCATGTCTCACAACACACTGCTTAAATGATAAATTGTACACAAACACTTAGTGTCTGTAAATTGTTGTAAATAGAGAGAGCAAACCAACCCAGATTGAAGGAAAAAAACCCTCTTTCTCCTCTTCGAACACATTAGAAATGCAACACTTCTTTGGTTACACAACTCAAACAAGAAAGGAAAGCAATAAAAAAACTATAAAGAAAAAGGCGGGAAAAAATAGAAAATTGGAAACGTACTAAAACCATGCCGGGGGTGAGTTGTTTTGGTTGTTGTTATTTTACTAAAAAAAACCTAAATTCGAATAATTGTGCACCGACAGTTTCCTACAAACAAGCAAACAAATCTAGTGCGAGCATGAGGGTGGAATTGAACTATTTAAATTACGTTACAAAAAACACACCTTTCCTTCCGCACACACACACACACACACCAAACACTCAAAGTGTAGCCCGTAAGTGAAGTTTGAAAATTAAATTAAAACCCCCGAAATAACCCTCTTTTCGCTCTTAACCGAATTATCGACGGTATGGACGGGGTGCGGGGTAAGAACTACTAACGGTTTTCTCTTATATGTTTAAATTATATATGAAGAAGAAAAAAAAAATAAAAAGAAAAGTGCAAAAATTGCATTGCCTTCTTCGATCGAGATGGTTTTGATCATTATTTATTCGACACAAAAGCCGCGGATTGCTTTCCTTTTTTCCTTGTGGTGTTCCTCGCCTCCCCCACGAAAAGCCCAATAACCCGTGACAAACTTTAAGTTTGGCGCACAAAGCAAACCCAACCAGACCCCTTTGGTACATTTTCTGTATTGTCCTTCACTTTCGTTGTTAATTATTGTTGTGCATGTACGGGGCTTACATTAGTAAAAACACCGTACCTCGGAGACCCATCTTCTTACCAATAAACACGTTCTGTTTCGCCGAGGCGCGAGGACGGCGTTTGCAGCACACGTGTTGGCTGACAAGTTGTGATAATTTATTGATTTAAAGTACCGTACGCGAATGATTCAGCTCGACTAGAAACACCTAACCATCCCTCTTTCCCAGCCACACGGTATCATCATGAATAGCTAAAGCAGAGCTTAGTAGAAATGTAACCTATAATCCAATACGGAGCAACTACTACTACTACTACTACCAGTGGCAGATTTTGTTGGATGCTCGCACGTGTAGCCACATTATGTTTAGTTTCCTACTACGATTATGTGTTTTGTGAGTTTTGTTTTTAATTTGTTTAAATATCAAGAGTAAGAGAGAGAGAGAGAGCGAGAGAAAAAGAGAAAACGTTATGAAAAGAGCGAAGAAACATAACCCATTAGAGTTCCTAAAGGAAGGGAAATAATGGGATGCGGAAATGGGGACGACGGTGCTGATATTACAACAACACAAAACAAAAATATATCGAAACGATGTAAATAAGAAAAGGTAAAAGAAAACAAGCGTAAATAGTAGAAAGTGACGCAGCACCATGTTCAGTCACTTGCAAACTCGTATTTTAATTTACATTGACGCAATAACAACACAGCATTAGGGCATGGCTTTAATGGTATTATCAACAGGTAAGGCAAGGCGTAAGAAGTCAGAAAGGGGGAGGGCTAGAAATCACATATATAGAGAGTAACGGAAGCAGTGGAAGCGAATAAGCAAGCAGAAATTGTACCAAACGCTGCCCTGTCCCACTGTCATACTGTAACATAACTAAGCAGCAAAAGGAGAACAAACATTTTACAAATCACCAGAACAAAAAAAAAAGCTCTCACCTACACACAGATACACCGCCCCCAACCCCCAACACATTTACATATTGCATTTAGTGGAATTCTTTACTTGCGGCTAAGACTAAACTAAAAACCTGCCCCAGTGATTATGGGTATAACAGTGTAAGCATCAAAGGGCGAATTGAGCACGAGAGTAAGCATTGGAGCAAATTGTGCAAAAAGGCAAAACAAAAAAACGTTTGTTGGAGGTAACCAAGAAAGAAGATAGAAAAGAAAAGTAATAAAGTGACACTAGGCCACCAGTTGGGAAATGTCGGCGTGAGTAAAATACACAAGCGAAAACAACAACAAACCTTAGACTATTTTTGTAAGTCGTAAAAGAGCAATAATAAAGGAGGGAAGGCGGCGCGCGTAAGTTAAAACTATATGAAACACAAGCAGAACAAGCGAAACAAAACAAACAAAAAATGGAAGAAATCACAAAAAAAAGAAAACACAAAAACTATTTTAAGAAATAAAAATTCAAAATATTACAAAATAGAACCAAATCATAATGGAGAGTGTTTTTGGGGTTTTTTGTTTTGTTCTCATCTTCTAAGGTTATTTTTAATACATTCGAAATAATTCCTATTTTTAGATATCATCTATGGGAACACTCAAAACTACGTACTTTCAAATTACTTGAAGAATGCACCAGACTTCACCAATAAATCACTAACCCTCCTACGTCACATTGCCCACTACCCACTTTAAATAACACATTGTCTCGTTAGCTGTCTCATTTTTCCTTCCCCTCAAAATCATCACGCATTCACGTCGGGTAATTGTGATTACTATTACTTCGAGTTGATTATTTCACTACGACGATGGTGCTCTACCGCAGAGCTTGATGGCTCATTTGCGTAGCTCGTTTGGCGGTGAATTATTGCTCGTTCGCGCATTTATCTAGATAGCCTAGATAGTGGTGGATGACATTTATTAGCCGGGCAAGAGGTGACGGGCATTGACTATTCCACTGCCAACAATTACAATTGAATTAAAAAAAAAAAAACAAAGTGCATCAAATTGTGCATATTTTTTTTAAACATTGCCAAAGTTTCCCATTAATTATCACAATCGTCGTAATACAGTCGTCATCTGATGGGATTTCACACCACACGTTGTGGTAAATCATTAAGTCTCTGACAGGCAAATCTATTGATGATCAAAGCATGCCTCTAGATCGTAACTATGGTTGTTACGTCAAATAAGAACAAAAAAAAGGAGACATGACTTCAGAAAATGGTGACATTGATGCGAATTATTTGAAGATCCCGGTAAGTATAGTTAAGGTTCATTATAAACAAATATGAACGTGGTAAAAATGTTTCGTCCCCAAGATATTGCATCGTTTGACTCCACAAGTACCAAATTGATTGGTGCAGCCAGTCTAATGCTATTGATGCAGATCACTGATGCTATTTTAATGGCAGTAAGTCATTTAAAGCATTCCAAAACTGTTTGAAATGCTTGGTACTAATTTAGCTTCCATAAAAAGATGATATGTCTGAGACAATTGTATGAAAAGTTGATTTTTTTTCCAGTGCTTTGGTAGTAACATGGGCAAAACTTCACATTTTTGGTTTTTCTCTCAACTGTCCGAAGAAACCAATTGAATCATAGCAGTTAAATAGAAATTAAATAGGATATAATAGCTTTTAACTTACTAGGCCAACGAAACCCGGTCTCGCTCGTACAATCGTCAACTCGTACGACTTAACAACGTACCCGTCATGGGTTCAAGCCCCAAAGGGACTGTAAAAGTAATCAATAAATCACTGAAAACCAAGCCCATTAGTGGTACAAGCAGGACTTGACCGACCAAGGTTGTTGTGCCTAAGAAGAAGAAGAAGAAGAATTATCTTGCCACCATTATTCTTCATCATCAACTACTTCTTGCCACCATCATTTGACATCTGTTTGCTATAGACTCTGAATAGGTAGTAGATCAGGCCTATCTTCCTGTCTGCATAGTACCCGCAAGCTTAGGAAGCCGATATATGCAGTAATAATAATAAAAACTGAATGGTATCTTGAATCCACATGTTCTCGTTTCCTAATCGTGCCTCAAAATGCATCACATGCATCATCTTCAACCACCCCAAGGTGACGACGGATGCACCCCGACTAACTACAAACATCTCTAGCACACACACACACACTCCACGACATATGCCTTTTGTTGCCAAACGTCTACATCTCATCTCGCTGCCGACAAGAGTGAGCGCTGACTGAATGCACCAATAACGGAATTAAGCAATCGCACGCATTTATCATCTCTCCGACCTATTTCCGGCATTCAGCATGCAGGTCTCGCGACGCATATGGTGCACAAGCATTCCACCGTTGCTGAAGCGAAAGGAAGTTAGCGACGGAAACGGCGTGATCGTTCGCTAAAACGAAAATGTGTGGAAGAAGAACAAAAACATATCAACATCAACCCAATCAAGATGTAAACTGGGAGATAAGTGTGTGTGCCGAGGAAGAGTGTAAAGTTTCTCGGCTAGCGACACCAGCCGGACGCTAGACGGTGGAGGCGATTCAAGGGCAAGGACATCCATCCTGTGAAACGGTTCCAGCTGACTTATTCCGTCAGGGTTCCGCATTCCTTCACACCTTCGCAAGCATGATCTAAAGCGGAAGATCTAAAGCGGAAGATCTTTCTCTCCAATAGGTGCTCGACACTTTCCAGCTGCTTCTGTTTGTTACGGGCATCTAAAGCTACGCTCGCTGATGGAGAACTTACCAGCACACTAGCACATTCTAGCTTAATATTGCGACTCTAATCACCATAATTTGAAGCAAATTTTCACATTTACACACAAAAAAAACTTTAATATCAAATCCACGCCATCACGCCAGCAAAAACTTTCGACCGCGAACTGTCAACAGCAATAAAGCAAAAGCGCAAAGCCTACTGCTCCTACTAGCGGTGTGGTTCAATTTACACTCCTGCTAGCAGGTTGCGTGCAGGCTACTGCGAGCGGGTTTGCCTTCGCAACAGCGCACTGACAACTTTGTGCACAAACTAACCTCATTTAATTGGATCAAACAATTAACTTCATCAAAACAGACAACGGGAAAAAAACAAAACAAAAACACCGAGCGCCAAACAAATTGCTCACACTCGCCCATTCTATTCCTGAAAGACACTACCTAAACGGATGGCACATTTAGGTTCGTGTTCAGCACTCACCCTACTCGGCGGAAAACAAAACAAAAAAGGCTTAACAGCTAAACGCGGGTTAAAACTTTACCTTTCGCTTGCTCACTTTACTTGCTTTTAACCTTCTCTGCCTTCGAAGTCGAAGTCGAATAAAGTAAGTCGTATAAATCTTAGTTATAATGGTCGCCCCGGTTTGCCCATTTGCTGTCGTCAACGGCCGCTGAAGGCTTTTTTAGGGTAAATCATTTCTCATGCCGGTTGCTCTCTTTCCCGCCGTTGACACCGATTCCGATTCCGGTGACATGCAAAAAGCTTTGCTTTTTTTCTTTTTTCAACAATTTTCCAAACCAAACCCTCACCTCAATAAGCAAAGGGGTAAGTGTATTAGAGGCCAGTTGAATGATACCGAATGATAGCGACGACTAGTTAAAAGCCAATATCGCCAAGTTTGTATCCGTCTCCATATCCGTGGTTTGTAGTAGGTGCTATCGGGACACGCAACGCCCGGGAAGTTCAATATGTTTCACCGACAAGAGAGGGTAAAAACAAAACAAAATTCTATACTTTACATGTAAAGCATGTAAATGCAGGGACGCTTCGACTGTGTTCAGCTACATTCGTTTGCTTCGTTTTGGTTGCGATAAAATCTCCTTCCTTTTTGTCCCGTGTCACTGGCGTTTGAAGTTTGTCAATTTAAAGCGCTTCGATTTGCATGTGTTTTTTCTTCTTCTTTTTTCTTTCTATTCCTCACTAAGGAAAAGGCACCGATCGGGGTGGTGAAATAAAGGTGTAGGTTTTTGTTTCACCTTTTTGGCCCTTGCCCCTTCTTGGCTACCATGGGCATGTACTCGTGCTAGTGCTCGGTTGGGCAGGTGGGAGTCACAGGCGTGGGTGTCGGAGCTAGGTTGTGTAGTTTTATCGTCCATTGTGCGACAGCTGAACGTTTGGTCGGGCGATCGGTGTGTTGCTTTTTAACAGGTACAACCCACGGTTTCGAGCATTCGATACATGCCTAGAAAAAATGTTAGCTGCATGGCATGTTCGATGTTTAGTGGCTGTTGTTTCAATCAATATTTTTATACAAATAATCTCTTGAGTATTTATTTAATTTATTGGAGTTTCAATTCATCTCAAATGTTGATGAAAGATGTTTCAAAAAAAGAAATGAACAGAAAAGCTAATTTCCACACAATCCACAAGTATTTCAGCTGTTATACACTTTTAACTGTAATTTCTCCTAGTAACTGTCACATAACGTGTAACGGAAACTGTTATACAGTTTTGAATTGTCCTTAACATTTCTACCATTTCTTTATTAGATTGTACTTTTTTAGAATTAAATAAGTTCATCTGATCGATTTGATTTGCTGCTTTCTCCGGATTTATTTCTAAACAACTGACCATTTGTGCTGTTCAAAGACTTCTGTATTACAGTGAGAATTTTTTGCTAGTTTACAGTAAGAAGAATACTACCTACGGTCTTTTTAAATGATGAAGAAAACAACGCAGAACAGATCAAAATAGATAATTGAGAGTTTTATTTTAAAAATTCTCCATTTCGTATACTCATTTCCGGGAAGACTGCTAGTGGTTGACACATTTTCAGTCCATTAAAAACCGTTATGCAACTTTGGTAGCGCCCAGCACTCGAACTATCTGTTAAAATTGTTATTTGCCAACAGAACTGTCAACAATTTATTACCGTTGCACAGACTAAAGGTGGATTATAACAGTCAAATGCTTGTATTTTAAAGTATTTAAGCAATCTTTTTGAATAATGCTGTTCAATACGTTTTGTCAGTACGTTTACTTAGAGCTGGAAATACACAAACCGAGATCGTCGCGGTACCGCGAAATTCGCGCCTTGTTTATAACAGTTGTAGAACAGTTAGGCTGTCAAATCTTCCGCGTCTTCAATCGCATCTGCTGTTACGGAGAGATACCCAACTTCGGCATTGTTGAGAGTTTCGCGGTAGTGCACACCGATAATTTTTACTTTTTCAATCGTCACCAGACATCGGATGACTCCATACACGAACCGCGATTTTCTCGCCTGTCGGTCAGATTTTATAACAAAATTGACCGTACAAGTCATACACGATTGTCATAGTAGCGTGAAAATCTCGGTTCATCTATTTCCAGCCAAACAAATGTTCCTACTGTTATACAATGCTTCTATGTTTATATCATTTGGATCGAAAGCGAAGCTCACTGTCACCTGCGGTGAGTTGTATTTAAATATCAACCACAGCTGTTCCCACTTTGCCCAACTATGGCAGCACCGCCGAATGCGTCATCAAAACCCTTTTCTCCTAACTGGCTAACGACTCAACTACTCAGACGACCAACAAAGCGAACACAAACTCGCCGAGAAAAGAACAATCCTCAACATCCCACGCCCGACCCGATTCCAGCTTGCAACTTTGGTTACAGAGGTACCTACCAGGCAGGTAGGCTGGAGGTTTTGATTTTCCATTACAGATTTATGGTTGTTTATTCATTATAACTGTGGCAACAAACAGATGGAAGGGTGCCCTTTTTGGAAGGGGGAGCTTCGTTGCAACCCCATCAACCCGAAATAAAGAAAAATAAACAACGAATGCTTAATGTAATTTAAGAAATCAACCCTTTTACCACCACCCGTCCGGATTCAACCGGATTGAGAAAAATCGAATAGGTAAGGACAATTGTTTGGGGGGCGGAGGGTGTGGGGGGGTGGGTGGAGGTTTCCTCGAACGCCAGGGGTGTCTTTTCGCGTGATTACTATCGTTCGTTCGTTCGTTCGTTTCGTTCTATTGGCACGGTGTAGGCGAACATGACATTACGGTCGACGATTTTCCTGGGCCACGTTGACAACCCTGTCCCTGGGTCACTGAGTGGTGCCGCATTTCATTATCAAAACCCAAAACCATTGTTTAATGAGACGCTCGCTGCTGCTGCTGCTGCTGCTGGAGTGGTGCGCACCGAACACCGATGTGTATAAGACGCACTGCTTAGGAAAACGACCCGACTCGAACGCATCGCGATGAAATATTTATCATTCGAACGATCCGCACCCGCCCGTGGCGTGGCCGGGTGCCGTGGGCCTATCGCCCTCCCTCGAGCACCTTCGAGTGACATCCAGCGCGAGCGAGCGAACTGAACTGGAAGTACGCGTCCGTAACTAAGCTAATTGGTAATTCAAGTCAATTCCTTTTACCGTCGGTGCTACCGGTACACGCTTCGATCGATCCATCTTTCTCCCGTAGACTGCTGAATGGAGCTGACAAGAAGGAAGGCGGAAGCAAGTGGCCATCACGTTGAGGGGGGGGGGGGCTTTTGTTGTGGTGGTGGGTAGATGCGATCATAAATTATGTTCTTTGCGGCTTTACAATTGCGAAGCACTGCACCGAACCGGTGCCGCTGCGGGCGATGGGTTGCGAGCCGGTAGCGTTTAATGGTCACCGATAAAGTCCTATTGATGGATGGAGCAGTTAGATTCGGGGCGATTACGAAACGAATGTCACAAGAATGTGGAACGATGTGTAGGTGGTGGGTGGTTTTTGGCACGATCAATGATCGCAGGCGATACTGCTTACTTAGGAGAATGGTAGAAATACAAGTGGCAGTGGATTCATCGAAGTCTCAATTGGGTTGGAATATGAGAGCTTTCAAAGTGCGACCGTTTTCTTTATTCCAAGAGGTACTTGCATCAGCAAACGTGAATGTATACAGAAAGTGGTAGTTGAGCAGTATAATTTCATTATTCTAGCATGATTCCAACGAATCTTTGTCGTTAAAGATATCAGAAGGTCAACGTTATCAAACGATTCTGGGTAAAGATAATACATTTGTTTGGCAGCTTTTGGCCGTCGGTATCCTTTTTTCGGCAGTAACATTAGAGTTTTTACTCGTTTAATACCGATTAATACTGATCTAAAGTGTTTTAAGCTTTGAAGACATGCTCCCTCCAGTAAATTCATTCCAGTATTTAACATTATTTTAAACAACTATTTGTATTACAAGTATTAGTCAATGTAAAAGATTTACTTTATTAGACGATATTTAGTTGAAAAGATTTACTTTATTTAAAAGATTTAATTAAAGACGACTTTCCGACCACAGGTAGCCTCAGTTTTGTAGTTTGCTTTAAACCGACGCGATTACAACTTTTTCGATAATCCTTTATATATCTGGTCCAGATACATCGGAATACATTGTAGAGGTAACTGCCAGCGAGAAAGGTATGGTGTAATATCATATTGTGCTCTGAGTTCAATTAAAACACGTATTTAAATGATTCCGCAATTCAAAACACGATTGAAGACAGAGATTATTACAAGAACAAAGATACAATTATAATAATAAAACAAATATATTTTAAGAGAGATGTGACAAATGCCAAATGTCCATACGGGGAAGATCTTCGAATCTCGCAGTAGTGCTTCGGTTTAATACATCTTCGACAACGGCTGGCAAACTTTGCTACCGAAGGAGCCAATTTCTACAAACATGTGCGCAGAGTTCCATGCAAAGAGCCAAACTGATAAACCAAGAGCACAAATGTGTGATTGTTTTATGAAATACAGTGGAGCGCCGTTTATCCGGGTACCTTTCATCCGGTTGTCCGTTTATCCGTGCTGTTGAAAAATGACAGTTCAATACATATATGACATTGCGTGCTGAGGAAGATATTTGAAATAACGGTTACCAGAGCATTTTCTCATAACAAAATAAGCTATAATTCATGGCACATTTCAAATATTCTCATTGAAAAACATGAAGCTTATAAAACTGGCTAGGTTTTACTGAAACATACTATTAATTTCTAAAACAAACCAGGATTTTGTGATAAAATAAATACTTTGACTCATTATCCGTGTTATTCGACTATCCGTGCGAGGTCGAGCCCCGAAGAGCCCGGATAATCGGCGCTCCACTGTATGTGAACAGTTGAGAAATGCCATCTGCAAATCAAAGAGTGGCATACGGGTCTCGCGAGTCCTACTTTGCTGATGGCTGGACCTATGAGTACAACAGAAAAACAGCACCCAAAACCCTGTTGTCGTCCTGTCGGTCCAGACGGACACTGACCCTCAGAGTTGGGTGCTCGGAATGTCTTAAGTGTCCGTTATTTGAAGTAATACGGCCATTGATTCTAGATCGTAATCATGCAAGGTAAAAAATATTGAAAAATCCAAATGTCCCAATTCAAATATGCTACAGTTTTATAAAACACAACAAACAAATTAGTACCTTATATTTAATAAAAATTACTGTTCATCTCAGTATGAAATGAAACAAACAGCTAATGATTCAATCTCCCTAGATCCGATATAAACTAGCCGTGTTTCTATGTTATGTAGCATTTTAACGTACGTGTCATAATCAGTTTGACATCATTAACCTATGCTTATCTGTAAAGAAAAGTAACAATTTTGAAAATAGAATTTGATATCTTTGTTGGATAGTTTTAATAATTTTATGAAAACAAACTAATCAATAAAATAGTTAATCTTATTTCTGCTTGAAATCATGAAAAGGAATACTCATTGAATCGAAACCCGAAACGTTGCAAACGTTATGATTGAATGCTGCATTTAAACGCGAATAATGATCCCTGCTCTGTATGAATATTTCCACAAGCCGTTTGTTGATATTCGATATAATTTGCACCCGTGTTGGCTTCCTTCCTCAATTGATGAGAGATTGCTAGAAATTGCTCCCTCATAAAACCCTCCGAACCGCTTTTAACACACCTGTCCGGCATAACAACTAGCCTCACCATCCCTTTCCCGAGCTTCATCCAACCAAACCTTCAAAATGCACCCAAAATCGATTCCATCGAACAGTGAGGCGGCTCTGTGCGGCTTGCCCTTAATGACGTTAATATTTGCATTCAACCGTGGCAGCACCGTAGTCGCAACCGATATTGACACCCGGTGCCGGACCGCGGAAATTGAATCGATCGAAATGGAAACCCTACTCCCTACCCGAAATGGGTGGAGTGGAGAGTGGGGGTGGTTGTATAGGGAAAGCTCACAGCCGCGCGTGAGCTTTTGCACTTGCAGGCGCGCGCGCGGTTAAGCGAAACTCATTAACACCGCCACCATCGCCACCACTGACTGGCTTGTGAATGCAATGCTCAGGGCATCAAAAGAGCTACGCCGAAAATGTTTGCTTGTGCACAGCTTTCCCCTCAGCTTCCCACTCCTTTAAGCTAGGTGTTGGTGAAACAGGGAAATTGAAGCACCAAACTCCACAAAGGGACACATGAAAGTGGACCTCACGGGAAACAGCCACTAATCGTTCGGGAGATCATTCAGGTGTGATGCATCATCATCAGTAGCAGCAGCAGCAGCAGCAGCAGCAGGGCAATCGGTATGTGACCGATGGTGTGACATATTTTTGCAATTCTATCACCTTCACCTTCACACGGAAGCTTTTGTTTGATCGCTTTTAGGTGGTAATCGATTAAATTTAGCCACCTTCTCATACAATTGCCACTTGCGAACAGTGAGCACGGACTATCTTTGTCTGTTTTTGCATGATTTAATTGGTTTAATAACTCTTTCTTTCTACCTCAATATCACCTTCTTGATGCTCTTTCAGCGCAAAAACAAGACAACAACGCAATGGAATTTGATCATCTGTTGTTTAACCCACGCTGACCAGCTCTGCACAACCAAGTCCCCATGGGAAGAATATCCCACATCCACCCACCGACAACTGATGATGTCAAACGGTGGACAAGAGAAGCGAACACGGCTCTGTTTAGTATGACAGCCGACAACGCCCCATTGACGGTGCCAAAGTGTGTGCCGCTGTGTTTGCACCTCTTTTTGTAGTGCCGCTCCCGAGGGCCGAGCTAGCCAAAAAAAATAAAAACAGCCCCGAGTGACATTTCACATTCCTCCCGGTGGCGATCGGTGTTGAAGATCGCTCGATCGGTGCGAGTGCGAAATGAATTTTAAAACGTACGTTTCGCTAGCCGCCGCTGGTGAGAATCTGGGCCGTGCCGGGTCGGTTGAGGCTGTTTCTCACACATTATTAGCATATTTTCGGTAGCACACCGGCTAATGAAGGGTGCAAGATGTGTCCGCAGTAGATAGCGAGTGAGGGAGATGGAAATTTAAAAAAAAAGGCGATCTGATGCCTCCAAGATGAATGAAAGAGTTAGAAGCGTTTGTTGGTTGTATGTTTGAGCTGTCTTTTGAAGCAACAGTGTATTTCTTTCTTAATTAATTGGACCCGTGAAAGTTGTTTAGGACGAAAGAAGATATTCTTGATCATTCGTGTAGTGTTTTGATCATACAGATAATAATAAAATGTTTTTGAGGAGTAAAAGTTGGCATTTTAACAGAAATGAACAACCTTTTTTGCCTTCAAGAACTCCGAGTCATTTAGCGTCTATGCAATTGAGAACTACTGGCCCTAATTTGTTTCAATATTCATAGATAATCACATAGTTCATTCATGATCATACCCACTCAGGGCGCATCTATAAATAGCGTTACGCAAACAGTGAAATATGTGCACAAGTATGATCTAGAAATAACATAAAATTTCCAACTCTTAAAATTGAATATAGAAGGTTAATAAATCACTAATTCAGCCCAACAAAAGCAAACAAAATTTTTGTAGAGATAGATTTTTGGGAAGAATGGTTGATGTTTAAAAGGAAAAAGACGAAAAGTTAATTTGCTGGTTTAACACAACAATAGTCATAATTTTGAAAACGTAAGTCCTGTGTTATATTTCCATACATGAAAAGAAACAAGATGTTTCGTAATCCGTCAGCACAGACAAATTTAGACTTAAACGAAGCGCTTATTAATCGTAAATTATTAATTAAATTTAACATTTAGCGAGTCGCTTAGTTTTTATTTCAACTCATCTATTTTTTTTTCTTTGAGGCACCAATATTTGACAGTGTGTCCCATTGTTTGCCTCTTAAGTATCAATTTATACGAGTATTTATAAATTTTCGTCTCTAAGGCATATATTTTTTACTGTAAGTCAATTATTTTGTTTATAAAATTTAAGATGCCGTGTTGAACTCTGTGTTCCAAAATTATTAAATGTATGTTAAGTCTGGGCAGCTCGGGACCGGACGGTTGCCGTTTAATCGATTTCCACGGCTAATTTTCCAAAAAAAATTAATTCATATAGGGTAAATGTACCTATAGTGGTGGTGGTACCAATAGTGGTGGTATTGCGCTAAAATGCGCTTCATACGGCAAATTACATGTAATCGAGATATTTACGTTAGTGTGCAATGTTCTTTAGCCTTTTGCAAAAGATTTAAAAGTTTAATGGGGCCATTCCGTTACTTAGTGACCGAAAAATCCACTATTTTGTGAAATGTGTCAACATTTTTCCAAAATCCTTAGGATTTCATAACGAAACTCATTTTTCTGTTAACGTTCTAAATGACCACATAACCACGCAATTACTAGTTTTGAAACATAACTGTTATGAAATGTTATTGTTTTACTAAAATTATTTGCCTTTTGACCATATTTATGCTATTTTAAAGTGCTTTTTCACCATAGTGCCATTATAGGTACACAAAACAGGCATGTTCCTATAGTAGTTATAGTTGTAAAATCAATAAAAACGGGTCGTTGTAGATTTTTTTCGGGGATATTTTTGACATGTCGTACTGTTTTCACTAAAAGAAGCAACAGAAATGAGTTTTATGTAGGTAATTTACCAAAAACAGGCCAAAATTCGCTTATTTGGCTGAATGAAAAATTGACTTCAAATCAAGCACACTCTTCCGGATGTTGGTTGACGACAGGTGTGATGCAGTACTTTAGTCAATAGTTTCATCGATCAAATTTATACATTTTTTTACGATTAAATTACGCAAAAACCTATATTATGGCAGTAATCCTTGCTATTCATACGAAAACAGCTTCGAAACTAAGTTTCATTGATATTATACACCGTTTTTGATGCATCTTTGTTTACCACCACTATAGGAACACAATACGACGACTATAGGAACCATACCACCATTATAGGTACAACGAAGCAGTCACAAAAATATGTATTTTTTCGTAAATTTGATGTTTTAAGGGTAAAAATGGTTGTGATTGCGATGATAAAACATATTCCAATTGTTATGTGTTAAAATATTCAGAAATTGTCCTTCCTGACACTTTAAATCTATTAAAACACGTTGGTACCACTACAAATTGCACCACTATTGGTACATTTTCCCTAGTTATTATTAAAATCACAGGAAATACAAATAATTCATTTTAAATGAATCGATTAATGATTGCTAGAATGATTTATGATATTTTTAATTAAAAAACAAAAATCATTCTTGAACCAAAATAAAGGTACACAAATATCAATAGACACTAGATGTTACGCAAAAACATTGGTTATCAACTTGACTATTGCTGTAAATTTTCACCACGATTGAATAGCAGTCAAATTCATGCGCACGGTTAATCCATCCCAGGATAATCGACGTTCTACTGTTATTAATAATTTCATGTATAGATTTAACAATTTGTTAGGATTATTTTGAACATTTTATAATTTTATTAATGATGACCTTTAATTTTTAATATATACTTTGTAAATTTATAATGATTTTTTCAACAGTCAAAACTTGCTGACTCACAGACAAATATTGCTTAATACTGTCAACACTTGAAGCCTTAGTTGTCGGTAAATAGTTTTAACATTCATTTTGTTTTTTTTTTTCAAATCTACACGATCATATAAGCATAATCGTCTCTACCTGATGGCTCAATCACTTTATCACCCGGTTGCACTTCATTGGACTGTCAACTGCACTCAACCTAAACCTCACTTCCAACTACCACAAATCAGCTCATCTCATATTATCTTTTCATTTTTGCTGTGGGTGCATTTTTTTTAGTTTTGTTTTGTCTGCATTCCCCGTTTCGCACGATTGCATACCGATCGACCCGCTCCAAACAGCTTTTCCACTCTTGCGGAAGTGCATTTTTCTTCGCGATCAGTCGCCAATGCATCAAAGTTGGCCAACCTTTCCAATGGATACTGCCAAACCGTTCCCCATTCCCTACACGCAGCACACCCAACCAGAGCGCGTTCGCACAAATGCGCATTTCTTTGCTCTTGCTAATGCTTCTGCGGCTGCTGCTGTTGGGTTTTGTGTTGTTCCCATTAGCTTCTAAAATTACGCACCCCTTTTTTCCAAATGCTGGCATTTTAGTCTTTTCACTCTTCTTGGGTGCGCGCACGATGCCACAGCCGGGGCGGGTTGAAAAATTCAAATCAACATAATTTATTGCAGTTCGAATTATCGTCAACAATAGAAGGAAGTCGAGGCATAAATTCCACCGCTCTTCGTCCACCACGGTTCGTGCGTGCGTGTGCACCCCTCCCCCGGTCTGGGTTTTATGCAGTTTGTATTTTATTCTTCTCGCCGCTGCTCGTTCACGCTGCTCGCGCTGCTTGGCCTGCGAACAAACTTTTATTACCCTCGAACAGACACTCCTAAATGGTGTTACAATTTCAGTATCGCCTTCCAGTGAAAACCTTCCTCGCAGCGCGCCGCCCGACCCGAGCGATAAAGTTCTTTCTTTGCTTTGTTGGTTTTGTAGTCCCTTTTCTGTACCTACTCCGTTCATCCTCCTCCACCTTCCCGTGCACCCATTAAGCATGATAGAGGAGGACGAATAAAATCGAAACTAATTGATATGCCAATAAACAAATGCGCCCCAAACCGATACCATGTGCACTGGCTCGTGACAGCGATTGCGGCGGGTGGTGGAAAAATTAAAAAGACACACTGTAAATGAATGGAGGAAAACCGGTAAGCTTTGACAGTGCGCAGTGTTTATGGAGATGGAGAGAAAAATGGAAATAAATTAATGACCGAATCGATCCTGATGACCAACGATAGATAGTGAGGGAGGGGGGAAAAGAGGGCTTCAATAATCGCTACCAAATGAGCATCGAAACCAACAAAAATAGCCTCATTCAAAGTAGGAAAGAAAGGTTAATAAGTACAGTGCGCGATAAAATGCGATTTTATCTTCAACAGTACCCTTACCGATTGAATGATTTTAAATTATTCTACAGGAGCAAAAAAAAACATTGAAGCCGGGGCATCATTCCAACGCGACCCAATGCAGCACACATTGACAAAAGTGCATATTGAATGGAAATAAAACATTTAACCGTGTCGAATGAAATAGTGCAACAGCAAAACGGACCCAAAAGCACAGCAAAAAATAAAATTTGCTCAATTGCAAAACCGTCACAAACAAACCGTTTCAGGGCGACCCCGTTCGACGTGCATTCTCCCGCTCTCCCGAAGCCGATGGGGTGTTAAGCCGATTGTGGTGAACAGATTGAGCTGCTGATGCGATCATCAGCTCGGACTGACACTGCATGCACAGCCCACCCCGGGCTCACCCAGTTTGAACGAATGGTGTGAGAATTATTCTCATGAACGAGTGCCTTTTTGCACACCTGCTGGATTAATTACTGTGCACTAGCGTTGAAGCAATACGATGTGAAGCGATAGTGGTTTAATTACTTTTTGAAACATTTCCTTTTAATTACCAATTTGTGTTCTATTTCACTTTGCATATATTATGGCAAACATTAATAAAGTAACTTGATGAAAGTAATACGACCTCCAGACACAGACTATACTTTAAATGAAAAATCGATCAATAAATAAAATTAAGTATGTTATGCTTAAAATGCTCGAATACCATTAAACTCGTAGCGTTTTTAGTTGAAGTTTGACCCCTTTTTTATTAACAATTGGTTACTTTAGAATGGTTGAAAATGGGAATGGTATTTTTTGTTGTTTTATGCAACTTACAGAGTGTAAGTTAAATTTCACTTGACTTTTTGGTCGCTTTATGTACATTAATTACTGTTTTGGGTTGATCATAATTGAAGAATGGCTGGTTCTGGTTGACCATCGCTCAAGCTCCATCGATCAGAATAGACATAAATCCGCAGGAGCAATTTCTATGCTATACAGCGGGCTTTCAGTGTTTCTTAATACATGTTTACCAGGTGCCGTAGCAGCAGCAGTGATTCACAAATGCACGAGCGACGTTCGTCGTTTCTTGCCTTCAGCTTATATGGGACCCCATTCCTCACCTTTCGGAACACTTCCATTGCTTTTAAACGAATTGAATTGCTGAGATACTACAACTGTCTTCTACAACAACCAGTGAACTGAACCAAATGGAGGGTATCTACGCTATTCACACTAATGTTGGCTTTGCTGAAGTGTCGGTAATACGAGGGAAACCCGAGGAAGGATTGAGAAGCTAAGTTACTTGTGAGCAGAAGGATGGATTCCTTTTCTTAGGGTCGTTTGAAACTTTGAAGCCAGACAGTTATATTTTTGAATTTTATAAATTGCCATAAACTTTCGCTAAAATGCATTGTATTAAATGTATTAAATAATTCTCTTTTCTTATGAATAGGTTGATAGTCTCTTTCTCGGTGTTACCGATGTGGCCTCCGTCCTGAGCTACATACCTTTTATACGTTCCTTCCCGTTTCCTTCGCTCCCATCCTTTCCTAGTTGCTCTTCCAAGGTGAACACAGTACGGTTGCAATGATCCTTTTCTTGTCAGAAAAAGCCATTGTAACAACCTCTATCAATTTTTCGATTTATATACTTTCTTAGCATCTTTTAGTTTCGTATCTCTGTCATTAATACATTGTTCTTTCTTTCCTCCACCAAAAAAATAGGTTAAAATTTCATTAGCCTAGGGTAAGAATAAGGTTTTTGATATTCACTTGTTCAACCATCAGTACAATATTTCAAAAATCTTTAGAAAACTGAAGATGATACTCAAATACTCACCAAGGGTAAAACAAAATGTTGCTCGTTGAGATAAATGTTATCCGTTGTGATAGCTCGAACGAACTCGGCTTTCAATTGTAAACGCTTGACGTGGCAGGTCGTTAGCGGAAGATTAGCACAGAAAACACGATTGTCCGGGTGGACTGGATCGCTCTCTTGATCGGTGAACGTTAGACTATCCGAACGTGTTTTTAAACCCTTTGCTACGTGATAGAGTTAACTAAGTTAAGTTATTGAACGATATAGATATTTAAAACCAGATATTTAAAAAATGCATTTAAAGACGTAAAGTAATAGGCAATCAACCAAAAAGCTAATGTCCGATGACTCGTGAAAAAACAATGTCAAATTCTTTAACAAAAATACACGCAAAGAAAGCATTCAAAGAAATCTCTCCTCGGCTTTTGTTAACAGGAAAATCTATCAAAACTATCAAACCGAATAATACATCATCATTCTTTTATTCGGCTACTATACTTGGTTAGAAGAAAAGCATCATGAATGATTCTCATACACAAGTTTTCACTACTGGCTATAGTTTATTATAAATCTCTTTTGCTGTTTCCTTACACCCCAAAGAACGATGAAAGTATTTCCTTAGAAGTACTTCCAGCTCAATGTTTCCCCATGGCCAATATTGATGCCATCGTGTCTTAACAGTTTCATCGCCCGCAAATAAACTCCCGCTACTACTAGAATCCCACCAGAGCTGGGCCTTGTTGCGTTGCGTTCGGCGACATTTCGAATTAAACTCAACTACAATTGTTCGCGAGAATGAGCAGAGTCATAAAACCGAACCACTTCCCTTCTGCCAGGGTCGGTTGTATATCACCCACCAGCCATCTCCCTGCGCGATAAAATCTCCCACGACGCGACTGTAATGATGCAGCAAACGGGGGTACATAGAGCATAGAGGGGCACACTCATACACACTTTATCGAAGCTCGAATCTTTCAAACGCACCCCCAGGAGGCCCTGGGGTAAGGAGACGATAGTTAAGCAAAGAGAATCACCAAACATCCGGCCAAATGCGCCCCAAAACCGATCTCGGATGCCAGTTGATGTTCGCAATTCATCTATAATACAATCTTGCCCAGCTTGTCTCTGTCCTATCATTTGCAACTACCAGCAACTCCCCTCGTTTCCATTTACTGTCGTCGCTTTATTTGCCTGCTTGAAGCACCCATCCATCCAGTGGCAAAAACTATCCACACCACACCAATTACCATCCCACTCTACCCCGCGTTTGCCTCGGGCGTTTGCTAGTTTACGCGTCCAGCGGCGTCCAGGACGGTTCGGAAATAAAATTACCAGCAACAATTTAGCGAATTAATTACTCATATCACTGACAATCGGCCAACCAACGGCCCTACTCGCAGTGAGCAAGGGACCCGATGTTCCCTGGGTTTTTGGTGCGTTCTTAAAACATTTAGCGAAGAGTTCACCACTCACCCTCTTCAGCTAGACGGCAAGCGTCATTACAGCTACAGCTGGTACGCAGGGAGAGAGAAAAAAAAAACATACCTTCAGCGAGGGAACGAACGACCTGACGGTCAACACGATAAAAACTAGGACTTGCAGTTTTATCACCCCATCAACCCGATGCCCATTGCGATTCGCGCTTTTATTTGCGCGCGATGCGTGGTTTGTGCGTATATGCAAACGTATAGCTTCGTGCGTAAAACTGGCGCTCGCTCGCAGTAGTTTGATGGTCGAGAGGAAGGTTTCTTTATGGTGTTTCAAATGTGACCAACGACCGGTCGGACTGGGCATCGTGTTTATCTTGCTCGTGTTTATGACAATAAAATGACAATATGTTACGCTTCGGTCTGGTGAAAGTTTGTGCAGCACATCAATACGATCACTTGTGGTGACATTTGACTGCGCGAAGAGAGTTGGCTACAAATCGTGTGGAAAGTATGGAAAGAGTTTCCTAGAGTGTTGCTACAGGGAGGTAGTGCGCTAAAACATATTCTTCGCAGTAATTTCGATGTGATGAAGTTAATTATTCGTTAGTCCTACAATTGATCTCTGGTTTGAAGCCTTTTCATTATGAATCAATTATTTTGTTGAATGTGTCCACATTATTCCAGAATCCTTAGGATTTCGTAAGAACTTTGTTGTTCTTAATCTATTTACGCTGTAATTGATTATAAAACGTTGAAATGTAGGAATACATACTCATTCATTGCTCAATTGATTACTTTTAGAGTTATTTCATCAATTTTAAGAATTTATTTACCATTACACTTTGGTATACATAAAATACCAATAATGCCAGTCCATTGTATAAAATTTACAAAAAGATGTTAAACTACAAGGTCAAATAGATATGCTTTACCTGTTTTGATGTCAAATCAAAACAAAAGACAAGCTTCTTCTAACTGAGTAATCAAAATCAACTTCAAATAGAATTTATCCCTCCGGAATAGAGTCATTGTACATTGCTACAAATGTTCATCAATAACACATTTCTGACGATTAAATAACACTTAAATTCGATATTATGACAATAATAATTATCGTTATTTTCATGAAAAAACCTACAAAATTCAGCTCCAAGTGAGACCATGGAGCTGTACGGTGAAACGAGCATCCTGACGGTAGCGAAGGCTGGCAGGATACGATGGCTGGAGCATGTCATGAGGATGCCGGACTCATGCCCCACCAAGAAGTGATCTCCAGTTCGGCATAAATGTTGCAAATGTGTGTTTGCAAATGTTTGTTTGGCTTTGGTTACTAGCTCCTTCCTGATCCCGAACGACTACAGGTTGTTAGGCTTGACTTGCTTGAATATCACCAAATGTCGCCAGGCCCAGAGAACATACATTACCTCTGTTCTGTTGAATAAAGTTGACGGTCATCCAGGGGCACATTAAGCTTGACGCAAACTAAGTGGCCACGTAGTGCCCCAAGGTCTCAAGCGGCATTAAAAAAAGGAACCTACTTCTCGCTTACAAATATATATTACAAATATGCTTCTAAATCCTTCTCTAGTTTCGAATTCCTCATACAACTTCTCGCTTGACTCTTAAGAAAGGTCGCATATTCGTCGTGTTAATCTGCCACAGCGACCATCAACTTATTTCCCCTATTAATTTGCAAGTCCAGTCTGGGTTCACTTCAATCGCTACATTCATAGCTTGACTTCGACGCCATGCTTTGCCAATCCTTGCATGGCCCATTTTACAAAAAAAGAAATTAAATAGTATTTCAATATTTTATGAAATTATTTCCACGTGCACGTGGATCTTTGATAGCGCACAACAACAATCTCTAACGCGGGAAATGAGTTATTCCCTTTCATAGCAACACTTTGCGGTACTGTAATGCAGATCACTTTCACGTGTAGCTTTTTCGAGCAAACTGTTTTAAATATCCATCAGTGATCCATCAGTCAAGTGAAATGAGAGCCCATACACGCACACACCAACACACTGGGGATTGCGCAATCGATATCGCACGTGATTTCCATCACACGAACTGTAAGGGAGTGCAGTTTTACCAGCATACAAAAAAAAATCAAAAAGCTTTCAAAAACATGCCACAACGTAAACCTGAGCATCGCAGCACGCAGAACACACTAGACAACGCTAACGCCGACGCAGAAGACATACCCATCATCAACATGTCATGTTGCGTCGCTGACAACCGTAGCAAGGGGGCCCGCAAATGTGGAAAAACTGATCTGACACGCGGCAACATCCATACCCTCACACAAAAGGCTTCTCGCCCCTTCTCGCCCGAAACACACACCGATCGACACAAAGCAGATCGAATGGTACGGGCAGCAAAAACACCGAAAAAACACGGGGGGTGTCAGCGTCAAAATGTAACCGATTCCAGCACCACCACCAGTCTTCCGTTGGCAGCATGAAAGCTTGCACCCGAGGATTGGAGGACAGGAACGGAATCGCATATCACATTTACATGACAAAAAATTATATTGCTCGAAATACTTTTAATTGGTTCTGTCATAAACTTTGACATAAAACTTCGCATTCGCCGTCTGGTCGTGGCATGCTTTGCTGATTGCTTTTTTTCCCGCTGCTCGCGCTTCCTGTCATCGTAATGTTTTTTATTTTTCCAACGGGAATATATAGGGCGCGGGCTGCTTTTATCCGTGAAAGACGACGCTCGGCAGCAAGTGCGACTGGTGCGATTGTGGAACATCGTCCACAGTGTCCTGTGTTTGTTGATCCCGGAGCGGCAAAAAAGCCCGACAGTGTCACAAGTTTTTATCCTTCGACGCCCACGAAGGGCACATTGGGGTATTATGCCACACAAATGCTTGGAGGGGATGAGATCTTGCGGGTTGGCTGTCGGTTTGTGGGGTGTGGGAGGATGTTTTGGGGCGAAATGAATATTGCTCACTTTGCAACACACTAGCTGACAGTTTGCAGGACGGGAGCCAACAACTTTGTCGAGATTGTATTTTCCGGGTGGTTCTATTTTTTTGCGGTCGTTTTCACGCTGTTTTCTAGGTTTGTTTGAATTTTTGGAACCAATTTTGGAGTGTGAGTGATTTAAAATTAAGTTTGCTTCCAAGAAAAAAAATGTATTTATTCAATATAAAAATATATCATTTTTCATTATAGAAACAAATGTCATTCATATTTACATAAATACGACATAGCAAAACAACAATCTGGGGCTGGTTGGATGTTGGAAACGAAAAAAATCCAATATAATAAAATTGTTTATTCAATTACTTATTTAATTTAATTCAATGCCTTTTAAACTTTTTTTTACTCTCCACGAGAATTTTAACGTCGAAGCTCTAGCGTTAGTTAAGGAGTACTAATATCATCTTATGAACTGCTTACTGGTAGAAAACAAGTGCTCTAAATAAAGCCTTTAACAGATAACTTTGTGGTGGTTCAGTGGTAAAATCGTCAACTCGAACGACTCAATAACATGCCCGTCATGAGTTCCACTCTAGAATGGATCGTCGCCCTGTAGCTAGGATTACCTTGAATACCTGACCGGCTGCGTGGTAATATTTTAAGTCTCAAAAGCCTGTATAGGCCAACATGTCCGCGTATAGGACGTTACACGCCAAATAAAAGAAAAAGGACAAATAAATAACCTTAAATCTCTTTTATTTTAAATCTCGTTCAACTACGAATAATA
The DNA here is from genome assembly GCF_943734685.1 of Anopheles coluzzii. Classification (NCBI taxonomy): domain Eukaryota; kingdom Metazoa; phylum Arthropoda; class Insecta; order Diptera; family Culicidae; genus Anopheles; species Anopheles coluzzii. The sequence continues at coordinate 85,572,707 of NC_064671.1, forward strand.
AGCTGCACTGATCGGGGAGGTACATATAGCTCAATTGCTCAATTCCAGAGCTCTGGATCAGTTGCGGCCAATGTAGGTTGTTCGGTGTCATTCTTAATATATTTCCTACTCGTTATTAAGTTAGGAAATTAGGAATTAGTTAGGACGTTAGGAAATAAGGCGACAACTAGGCATCTTACGAATCCATCAGCTCCTCCTTAATTTGTGTTTTATTTATCAGCTCTCTTACGATATTGGATTTGATCATTTTCGGCGTTTTGATGTACAACGATAGACCTTTAACCTGTTCATAATGATTAAAAACTTCTTCTCTATGATCTTAATAATAATAACTGCTGTCTAGGCTTTATCGTTTGCACTAGACGTACAATCTCAATATTTAAAAGCAGAAAAGTTTTCAAAAAAGATGGATAAATGTGAGGAAAGATCAACAAATCAATACATCAATATACGCTTTTGTGCATAAAGTTTCACATAAACTCCTCCTAGGCATCAAGTCTTAAAGAAACCTGCTGTTAATTAAATACTATTATTTTAACACCGAATCCGTATCTCCGTTCTTTCAATAAACAGCTATAAAACACCCTTCGAGAATTTAGAGAATATATAGTCAAACTGTTTAATGTAAAGCAGTATTTTTCACACGGTTTCAAATTCCCTATGCCAAACGACCGCTAGATTCGCTCACAGTCTAATGAAATCCATCAATGAACCGTGTTAAAATTATGCAAATATATGCATATTGTGTAATAAATCTATCGTACGGCTTCCGGCTACAAAAACAGTGTTTTGTTTTGTGTTCCTAACACAAAACGAATCGCTCCTACCCTAGTGGGCAGTGGTGCTACGTTTCGATCCAAAGTAAACAAGCAAGCTAAACGGAGCCAAGTTGTTGCTTTTAATTTTCCGGATTTCGATGAATGAATCCACACCTCCTCCGGACAGCCAAACCGGGGCCAAACCGCTACTGATCGCCTGAGACGATAGAAAAGTTTCGAATTTCATTGCCTAATAACGCGCCCGGTGGCGGATCATTTGCATTGCTCGGGTCCGGTGTTTTATCCCCCCGCATTCCTGTCCCCAGCATCATTTGGCACAGTAGTGAATGCGGCGCATCGTTAACATTTCGACGTTAAAGACGCCTCCGAATGGTAATAAATTGTATCGATCTGGTTAAGATTTGTTTCTGCCCCAGGGCACAAGGCAGCCTCTTGGGGACACTGCCCATGAGATTTTGTATGCTTTGTTACATTGCATTTAACAATTGTGTAGTTCAAGTAGTATCTGAACCATCATCTGAGGTAAACCCATATTCGAATGATCTCAAACCAATCGTTCGTATTAACATACATTATTGAAATATATTTTTAGAGACATTTAATCTCACCATCGGAGGCGTTTTCAAGACATTTTATACTGTTCGGTCCGGTCGGAATGATGGAATGATAATTAATTGACAACCCCCAGAAGCAACGCAGCCCCTCCCAAAACAGCCCACTCCCGATTTAAGAGAATTTCATCTCGAGCCTGAAATCTTCACGCCATCGTAGGAAAAGGGGGAATTTTGATTTTTATTAGTATTTTATATCCAATTTTCTCAGCCTACAGCCCGAGCGCGAAGCTTTGATTACAATCGCGTGGAACGCGTTTCGCGGTACTAAATGAGGGAAAACTTTATATCTCACACTCACACCCGTCGACGCCGTTGCACGTTTCGCGCTCACCGATGGCACGTTTACGGATAGAAACCAAACTCACTCAAACTCCCGCGACCAAAACGACCAATAAACAAATTAACATCCTTGTTTATGTACAAACCGGTCTGGCCTGGCTGGAAAGCGTTTGCTTTGAAATCGAATGCATACGTTCTGCTTTTATGCTTTTATCAATCATCGCTTGCTCCATCACCATAACCGTGTGTCGTAAATCGGACGAGTGGCGGCTGCGACCATGAGGTGGTTAGGGATTATCCGGGCTCGATCCCTGTTCAGTGATAGATCGCATTAAATTCATAGCTTTTTTTGTGTGTGTGTGTGTTCGAGGAATTTAAGTATACTGGAACGGCAGCAGCGTCTCGTAAAAAAACACTGATCAGTTTTGTACGGTTTAAGTGTTGATTGACCGATAAGGAGTGTAACGGAGGCATAAATAGCTATAACTTACTGTGGCTTACGTTTACTGGTTGACCACGCGTGAGCACGATCAACACCGCGCGATTGAGTACCGAATATAGGTATTCGGGTTTTCAATATAGGGTTAACAATATCGTAAGCATGCTATAGTTTCACTATTTAAAGTGTTATTTAAACCAAATAATTTCAATGTTCTAGGGCAGTGATCATACATCACTTTGAAAATTGTAGTTTTGGTTCGTTCCTTCTATAAAGTGATGTTTTACGCTTGATGGGTCCATTGAGCTTACTATACAGATACAGATGTTAACCGATTTACCCTATTAATGTGGATCGGAAGCAAACGCAATATTACAATTTTATACCTTTTAAAATGGTGGTCCAATTATGACCAATCAGGGAATTTATTTTGAATTTGACAATGGATGTGTTTAATCATTACAATTTGCTCAATGAACTGTCAAATTTAGATATAGAGCATGGGATATATGGATAAATGGATTTTCGCGTATAACAAAATCGCGTATATTGAGGTAACGTTCTTTAACATTTGCATTTAAAAGATGGACAAAAATTGACGATTTTTCATTGGTTTATGATTCTTCCATACTAACGAAACGTTAATTGCGCTTGTAATATAGTATGCCATGAATCAGCAGACAAAATCACCTCTATGACACCTCTATCAGTCGAACGCTAAACGTAAAGCAACTTCATTTAGTAGCATCTTAAACGGACTCCGTGAGGCAGTTTTTGGAAGTCGTTTAAGCCTATTTCGGCATTTACAACATCTTGACCCTATAAGACAACAACCCGAGTATCAAACAAAAGCCATGTTCCGAACGAACGCCAAAACACAATTCGATCATTTCAGACGAATTTCGAAGGAATTCCGATAGGACATCCTAGTCCGCGAACTGGTCCCACAAATGTTTCTGGACAAATATGATGCAAAAGCTCTACTTCAACAATTTTGTTGCGAAAATTTAAGAGGAATTGACAAAAATCGAAGGTAGATATTAAAAACATGTCTACACGCTTGTCTTCCACAACTGGCGAAAGGCAGCTCGCATTGTCGCTGGTAATATTTCGTAAGAAAGCTCAAATAATTCTCTTTTAAAGAATGTTCATGGAAGGAAATTATCTCTCTTAGTTTTTATCTACAATCAGTCGAAAAAAATGCAACCGTTAAGGGCAACGTTACTCAAACAACATATACTCTTAAACACTGCCCGAATAATCCCTTTGTTTCAGTATTGTGGACACACAAAAACCTTACCCGTTGTTCCATTTCAATAACGAACTATCCATCCCACACATTTTGACTGTTTTATTAGTTTTTCCCTTTAGATGAGAATTAAAAAGCATAAAAAAGATAAAAAAACGCATTGATCTAAACCACCAAAAAAAGGTGAAAAATTTGCAAGTGTTGAAAGCAATGCCGGAGAAATTTAAAGGTTAAATCTGCCAACAGCCTTAATATACAACATGAGCAAGACTTGCAAATGCTCCTTACGTATTTGCATTCGTAAAGTTTTTGAGGTTTAATAAAAGTATATTTCAACTCTTAAAAGATACCTCCAATACCGAATAGTTTTCATCTATGAATAACATTCCCCACCATAATCCTGGCCATGTGAAAGCTCGAAAAAGAAACAATAAAAGCTAAACTAAATTGCATTTAGCAATGAAATGGCTGTTAGCATAAGCTCGAGCCCGGGAACGCAACTGGGAGCTAATAAACATTAAAAATCAATTGCACTACGACTACGAATTATTGACTCATGTAACGCCCTAATGCTTTCACCCCCCACTCTCGCCTTCCCCACCAAGCTTCCACACCTTCCCACACCGCCACCCAGCCAGCCACTGGCAGCCCTTAAACAAACAAAATTAAAACAAATTTTTATTAGCCTTCCCTCCATCTCCAACCGGGTCGCAACGATCGCATGCAAATCGAGCGCACCCCCCATCAGCTCGACCGTTGACGGGGTATGATTTTATGGATGTAGAAGCCACCGATAATAAATACGTAATATTTTACATGCTCTTTCAGGCAGAACGCGGTGGCCACACGGGTGCGCGCGCGAGTTTGTTAAACAAACTCCCGAAAGTGTTTTCAGCCGAAAGACACGACCAAGGCGATTCGAGTCCCGGGGTGAGTTGTCCTTTCTTTACTATTCTCACCGTCTCTAAAACGTGGTGCCAGCGTTGGATTGGGGAAAAAATGAAGTACGAACACATCGAACTAAATCAGGGTGTGTGTGTGTTTAATGGGTGTTTGTCGGGTGGCGATCAATGGTGCTATACATGCTCGCTTCCCCTACATATCTTTTAACTAGACACACACATACGGTAATAGACAAGTGACATTAAGGGCGCGTAAGAATCAAGCAAATGCTCCCGATTAATTGCACAAATCGAACACACACGCAATACCATTACAAACGCACGTCCACCACGTACGGTAAAAGCTGTCAAGTGAAAGAGGGCATGAATCGTACCCTTGTTCCCTTGTCTCGATCAGGCGTAAAAAAGAAAGAAAGCAAGCATAATTTATCCATTGTTTTATGGTGCGTGACTGTCACTTTGCGCTCCGGAGCGTTCATCCACACATTACACTCCCGAGCGCAATGGGCAGAGATGCGACGCAAGTCACCCATAAGTGGACAAATTCATTTCCCGCTTCTTGCCGGACCGAACTGTGGATACGTTTTTAATCGAACACACACTCATACATGTCTGGGGTTTATGATAGTTTTTATGTTGGCTGCATATGTTGAGCATTTCATAAAATTGCCCTCCTAAATGCACCATTCCGGTCCCCCTTCCTCACCCGAGTGCTGCATTTTTAATACCATCATCGATCGTCAAAATGTGCCCCCAATCGCTTGACACGCACAAAGTGGCTCCCAAACGGCTCTGAGACTGTCCTGGTCCCGTGCTTGCAGTCATTTCAGGCACTGGGAAATTGTGGGTTGTGGAGCCTTTCCCTCTCACACCGAGAGACATCAAGCATGCGTAATTTGTCCTCCCGTGCGGTCACCATCGTCCCTCGGCCCCGTGTGAAACACATATGTGCGCGTCTCGATTATTATTATACATATACGTCCGTGTGCAATCAGGCGTCAACAAGGAAGTGCGCTTGAGAAAGGAAAAACAAATAGCTTTTTGTCCCCTCCCCCCAGTCCACCGACCGGAGCGAATTCCTACACTACTGTGTGTGTGGGAGTGTAAGTGTGTGTGTGGGTCTGTTAAAAAACCACAACCATTCCATTTTGGGGGGGTTTGGAAATGAGTTTGGGTGCATTTTGTGTTGAAGCTCCACCAACGACACCTATCATTTCGATGGAACGAGTAGAAATTATTTAAAGCGAAAACTATGAGCCACCTCGAGGTGCGGTCGTACAAGGCTAACTAACCGAAGGGGTCAAACGTTTCATTGGTTGCAAGAGGGCAGAAGGTGAGTAAGTATTTGCTTCGGGCAGTGTTATTTCGGACTATGTTATTTAATTAATCGAGGCGAGCCTCATGTGTCTTTTTAGAACATTGTTGCGGATGAATATTTGTTTGCTGTTTTTGTTATTTTATAGTTTATTACAGACAATAACAAATCAATAATAGAGAAGATCTATGATTTCATATCCTTTCTATAGTGCATAACGATGAATAAACACTGAGAAAAAATACAAACGATTGAATGATCAACTAAAACAGCTGCAAAAAACACTGTAATTATATATTTTTCAGTGGTTTTCATATTTACAAAACCATTAGGTGCGATGTCGCGATAGTGACCAAATGCTGCAATATTACTTTCAACTTGAAGAACAACTTTGTGAACTGCAAAAATAGCTAAATTTGAACGACAAAAATCTATACCACATGACAAAATGCCAAATCTTTCTTGTCCATTCTTTGCGATATCTATTATTAGAGAGACATTCGGAAAATGAGTTTCTATCGATATTTCGTTTGAAACCACTGAATAGAGACATAAATTAGCAAACATGCACAATGAATGTTGTCTTTTTTCAGTATTTTTCAACATTACTTACTTGCGGCCCCAGAGTACAAGGTATTTGTAAAATCTTTAAAAAGTGACAATAGCTCACATTGGGGTCCTTTTTGTTTTAAGTTCAATTTCAGCCTATCAGCTGTTTGTATTGTATAGCAGTTTACGAGCAGCTATCTAAGTGGGATATGCAGGTGGGCTTATCCCAAGGTGTATGAATTTAGAAGATTCGATTTTTATCGATTCTGTTTCTGAATAAAGATTTTAAGAGTGTTTTGAGTATTCTTCAAGCCTTCAGAAAGCTTGTTTGAGCAAATGTTTTCACCCGTTCTGTCAAAAAGTGTGGGATAAGTATAAACACCACCTTGTGTTGCCATTTTTTCGAGCAGGTACTAGAATCTAATTCTAGCTTTGAGGCTAGAATAATCTAGACTGAAAATTTCAGGCTAGTTTTATGTGTGGTTTTGTATGGAGTGTTTACATGATTTCAGCCTCCAACTGTCAAACTCCATACAACAAACTGACTAGAATCGTGAAGGGCCCCATTGTCAGATTTGTGTCATCACCTTTAGCCTATTTCTGTCATTTTTTTAAATAATAAACCTAACACTTTTTTAAGATTGAACATCAACGAATGAGTAAAATAAATTGCCCATCAAAAAAAGAAGAATATAAAAAGAATGCATTGAAATTATAAACTGAGCAACAGAACTCTCTTGATTAGATATTTAGATGACATATTTGCTATGAATTTATCATACAATTTTTTTAAATAAAATATGCAAAAATTAAAAACAGTGTGAGATAACGCGAAAAACTCAGTAAGTTTCCATTTCCATTTTCCCTTCAAATCTCTTGTTTTCTTTTGTTCGTATTTATCTTGATGAAATTTTTATTGCAATTACTAATCATTCATCTGATGATAGAAACTTAACGAAACAGAATTTCACGCATTTACAGTTCCTCATTTTATTTCTGTTATTTTTGTTGTACTCTTCTTCGGGCTTGTGTTTCTCTTCCATTTTTTGCAAATACAAAGCATCCTTGATGTGATGGTCTTGTGGTATTTTACATTCTAACATTCTCAACTTGCATCAATTTGAGGTCCGAACAAAACCGCCTACTTCTTTCATACCAACCCATGCTCTTTATCCTTTATCCGTTTGTAAATTACTTTCTCCAACTTATTTCCCTCCCAATAGCGTAGCATTCTTCAAGCATGCATCATGTTGCATCCGATGGCCTGATGCACTGGCGGTTGTAGCTCCTTCATAACTCCTACAGCGCATCCAACCCACAACCGAAGGCGCACAGCTATGGCGCCATTAAGGTGCGCAATAAATTCAAATTAATAGGAATTAATTTTCAGTAATTCCGAGCATCATAAAACTGCTTATTATTTGTTTTCCGTTCGTCCCACGGCACTCTGCATACAGAATAAATGCTCGCTCACTTTCATTCTTTATTTTACACTCCTTTGTGGGATGGCTCGCTCTAGCACATTCTCTTAATTTATCCTGTCTGTGTGTTGTTTTTTCTCAAACTCAAACACACACAAAAAGCTTCAAGAACAAAAATGAGTATGTTGTCGTTGGGATCGTTTACGTACCACCGTGCGCATGGGCCTCATCCACAAACAAAAACACATCGCTTCACTCTCTGTCGAAGGTCACCTGGCGTCGAAAGGTTAAAGTCGAATCAAGCCCTCGATCATCATGCCCTTCCCAACCCTAAACGCGATCATGCAGCAAGTGACGATCATTGCGTCGGGGCTTGTTGTTAATGTTTGTTGCTTCGTTCTGCTTCAGCTTTATGGCCTTTCTTTTCGGACCTCACGGGACCCATCGGGGAGTCATATTTTTGATGGCCGGGTGTCGCCGGGTCCGCTGCTACCCGTGCCGTGCCCAGTCCAGTGGCTGGCAGTGGAATAAATTTCCTGCTCGCTACGTGACAATGTGACAATTGGTTTATTATTTCCGCTTCCGGGCCGAGGTAGTTGACATTCGATTTATTTCAGTTTGCTTTTCTTTTTTTTGGGAATCGTTTGCTCGATTTTAATGCATTATAGAAAAAAACAATCTCCAATACTCTTTTTCATTTTGTTGTTTTTTTTTTCCTTTTGTTTCCGTCAATTCACAAAAATATCGTCCCGTCCAACAGGTATTCTTATTTATTGCGTTTTATTGATGCGTCCAAATTCTGCTGCAACTGCGCAAAGCAAACGCGCAAACTGTTGCGCAGCGATCACACCAGTTGACAGCTCAACTACGATGACGGTCAGCGCCTACTTAGTGCAATAAAATAATTGTCTCCTTATCTTCTTCCCACAACAATCCTTCCCGACACCTTCTCACCCATCCGGCCCGAACTGTCACTGAGATTGAGGCAATAATTTACATTGAATTGAATCCAACCGGCAAGCTACATGGAAGTGGAAATGAGCCTTCGAGCCGAACAAAAACATTCAATGGAAATATTTTCACACAAGCGAACTTTGTGTGCCGTGTCCTGGTAATCTTGCAGCCCGTTTTCGTTGCATTATTGATATCAGCTTCACACCTCCTTCACCGGTATCGATCGCGATCGTATCGGTCGGCGGCTGGGCGATCGTGCCGGTCGATAATGTTTCGATACGCGACGCACCGATAAACGTGTCTCGCCGCAACACATTGCGCTGACTTCGGGGTTGTGTTGTTCCAGTTTTCCCCCCCCATCCTCGAAAACAGAACGCTTACCATTCGAGATCAATCTTTTGAAAATTCGACGGATGTGAAGTAATAAATCTCATTTTGTCACTCAACAGCGGCCATAATATTGTGCAGTGCGCGAACGAGTCTTTCACGAGCGGAACGGACCGTTGAATGGTATGCTTTTTTGTGGGGAGGGTTTTGTTAGTTTTTTATGTCGTCTTTCGGTATAAGGACTTCCTGACCGACAAGCCCGAGGTGACAAAGATGTATAATTGCGAGACGGGCGTATTCTGTGCAGGAGCGGAAACAACAAGCCCATTCAGGATGGGTGAAGTAAAGGCGAATCTTCACTGCTAAAAGGCGAAGAAGGTTTTGGGGAGGAATTCGGCCGCTGACTGTCACTGTTATATGGTGTTAGTAGTGAAGGGAAGCAACCGCAATGGTAGCATCTCGATTGAAATTTGTCGAATAAAATATAAACTGAGAAAAGTGATCTTGAAGGGATGTTTTACCCAGGAATGGAACATTTTCAGTTAAAGAAGCATAGACAGACTTCCATGCCAAACTACAAGCCGAAAAGTAAAGTTCACACCAATCGAAACAGTACTTGAAGCTGGAAAAGTGCCCAATACAATGTCCAAAACAGGACTCGGGACATTATTCACCAAGATGCTTGATGAAAAGAGTAAAATGGTAAGAAAAGTTCTCTATATTGTGCTTCGTTTTTACGCTTTAGCTGTATGAAAAAATATTCTTTAAACTATAGAATTAATCCTTAATTCATTAGAACGTCTCAAAGAGGTAACTGAGGCCATTCGGCTGAAAGTCTCTTTGAAAATAAAAAAAAAATAAAAAATTAGAATCGTCTCTTATTTGTTTATTTGTTTTAATTAGTTCAACTTAATGAGGATTTTCCTCTATAAATTAATACAATTTCTTAGATTTATTCTAATTCTTCGTCGTTCTCCATAAATAGATACAGTTCATTGTAAACATGATCCTTTTTGAGCTTTAGTGCATTGTCATTATGGTTTTCTGATCGATGTTATTTTTCAATAACGTTCATTGATTTTTGAGGGATTAATTCTAATTATTTTACAAAAAAATAAATTATTGTCTTAATGACTGATAACTGTTGTGATGTTTACATTTATTCATTTCAGTCCCTTAAAAAATATTATTAAAAATATATGCTATTCATTAATTCTTAATTAATTACTCAACTTATCGTACTTGAAGATCATAATATTACTGTAAACAATTCTATTTGCTGTAATCAGGTTAAAAAGTGGAAATGTATAGTAAAAAGACTTGCTTATTAATACCCTTACAAAAGTATAACTCCCTGACAAAATGCGCATAATGAGATCGTTCCGTGTACCTGTTCTTCCTCTTTCCCTCGGTCTCTCTGTCCTTTGTTCTCCTGTCCCACCTTCTGCAAAGGTCGTGCGAAATAAGCAAACATTTATCCTGCTTGTCCTGTCAATGCCGCGGCACCCGGACTTGAGATGGCAATTGAATAAAATTGGGATGTAACAGATTCTCGAGTTAATCTGTTCTGATGGGACCAAAGGTCCGACAGCATCACCTCTCTCACACATACACACACAATCGAACGGACGGATGGTCCGGACGGTCGGACACTGCAACAAAACACTCTCCGGAACGCTTTGTTTCCTTCCAAACAGACAGACACATATCTCTTCTTCGCACGGCTCGTGTGCAATTTCCGCTTTGTCAACTGGTCAACCTTCCCAAGCGTTAAGGTGGAATTTACGAGCGTGTTAAAATAATTCAAACATCTTCGGATTTTCTAAGCCCATCCCTCACCCGCTGCACCGCCTCACCGATCCTCCGAGGCCGAGGGATTTGATGACTGAAGCAGTGCGTTGACTGGGTGCCTAAAAGCTCACACACAATGCCCCGGGTGCGTGCTACCGGTGTTTTGCGCAACGGCGGTGGTGGCGATGAATCGAAGCGCGCGTTTGGGCTGGATATAAATTAAGCAATGCTATGCGAAGCCCACAGCCGCCCGAGATTATGCGCCCTGGGAGCAATCGTTTTTGCAATCGAACGCCAATCGAACGTTGCAGGAATCAGGCGGTGTCTTCCCGCAGCATAATTTGCATTCCACACAAATAGTCCAGTCGCACCTTCAGTGCAGAGTGGTGGATTGTGTGTGTGTGTGTGTGTGTGTGTGTGTGTGTGTGTACGTGTGAATGCGCATGGATGTTTCTGGTGGGTGAGATAAATGCTCTTTATTTTCACAATCGGTTGCGCTTTATTTCTCCGACCCAGCATCGGACGACCTTTCGAGGTGGACGGTTTAAATGTGCCCAAAATGAGGCAAATAATTTTCGCAGTTTAATCTCACACGTTCGAGAATGGCAACGTTTGTGGTTTTAATAGACGAAACTCCACAACAAAAGAAAACCCAAATGCGGGTTTTTGTCTATAATTCTTAACCTGGAGAAGCGAGGAAATAAAGTGGACAAATGTTGACGAAAAAGGTGAGAAAATGTGATGTTTGCAGAAAACAATTTATACTACTTGATTTGGCACACTCCTTTAGGTCCTGGTTTTAGTCCAATATGTTCCCAATCTTCATTTGAAAATTGTACTTAGATAACCATCACTTAGATGTTTTCATACTTCGCTTGCTTGTTGTACAAAACCTTTTAACATTTTTGATAGAACTGATGTTGAATTAGAAAATTTATCGATTCTTTTTTTATCATCCAGAAAGAACAACACTCTTGATCATATGAGCCGCAATTTATTGATTCTTGGTTTAAATAAACTCCATCAATCTATAAATTGGTGAGATGCAGTCAAAATCGTGTCTGAGTTAACATAACACAAACCATTAGTTAAACAAATGTTCTTAATTCAACATTAAGTTGACAGATTGATGCATCTTGGTCACTATCCCGAACAAGTAGTTCATCGAAAGCGTAAAGCTAATGCTAGCCTCGAAATGGAAGTTGTAGAACATTCGGTGGTGATTTTGTTCAATAATATGATCCTAGATGATGGTTATTATGTGCATTAGTTAAAAAAACAATCCTAAAAGTTTGCAGCTTTCTTCACAAGGAATGTCATACTCCTAAATGCTCTAAATTGTATGTTAGACAGACAAAAACCACACATGATACTACGACTATTTCATTCCTAGTAACATTATTAACAGGGTTTTTGTAGTTCAGGATGAACAGAGTGAAATGTAGTTTAGAGGTTTGAAACAAATTCATATGATATTGTTCTTCCCATAGAAACCCTCTAAGTTCTCACATAAAACAATGTTCTAATTGCAGGCAGTAAAGAAAACATTTGCAACCGAAATTAAGTCATCAGCACGAAGATTATGTGAGAACTATTTTGCGCAAAATATCATCATTCCCTAGCCCTTGTAAAAAACATCTAATTGTTTACTAATTTCTAAACCCAACCAAATTCGCCTCATTCGATTTGCTAAACGGTGTGCAGAAATAAAAGCTGCTCTTCCAAACGACCGAGACCGGGTACTTATCATTGTAATCCTCACAAACTCATAACACAAAACCCGGCAATAAACCCAATAACAATAACCTCCCGCAAGGTAGCACCCGAAAACGCGCTGCAGTAAAGTGACTTTATAATACGTTGCGAGCCGAAAAATTTGCATCGACCACCGCAACGCGCGACCAGAAACAACGATCTAGCCGCCGCGATAGGGCGACACACGGGCCACGGTTAGAGAGACCCAGATTGCTCGATTCCCATTCCCACGACCCGGAATATATCCGGATGGTTCCGATTCCGAAGCCGCGCTAGAGAGACCATCCCATCTAAACCCCTGCTCCCCAGCCCTGACTTAGAAAATCGAAAACGGGCCCTCCCTCTGTCCCTCCGAACCTAGCGAACCGTTTATCGGTGGGTATGGGGCGGGTGAGTTTCGCTTTTAGTAGTTAGTTGCCCACAGTTTTATGACTCTGTCATTTCATTGACATATCGCCAAATTGTAGATTCATATCGCCGCCATAAAACCCGAAACTCCGACCCGGTTCGGACGGCCCTGTTCTGTCCTTCTGGCTTTAAACTCTCGGCTCACGAAAAAAAACCCGTTCGGGAAGGAAAGAGACACTTTGCTGCTCGACGGAGGCACGAAGGGGTTTTTTTTGCAAATCGTTTAACATTCTTTGCTCTTTTGTGAAGGCCCGCACGGCAAAGAAACGATAAACTTTGTTCAGCATGCAATCGCTCGCTACGGTCAGGTGTACGAAGCAGGGGGGGGGGGGGGGGGGGGGTGACGAAAAATTGTCACAAACTTCACCCCATTTTTGTCACGGAATCGAATGCCTCGGTGGCCTCGGTGGCCTCGGTTCGTGTGATTTTGGTGTGCAGAAATGGTTAAAATTGCACCACCACCATTCGCGGAGGTTTGTTTCTTTTTGGCTCCACTTTGGGAAGAGTCCTCGGTGGGCCCCACCGATGGGTCACAGATTGCCCATCGTTAAAGGGCCCTATCAAATGGGAGTTTTTAAAATGTTTTATATACATAGTTGCCATCGCGTTTGCCCCGAGTTTGTCTGTTTTATTTGAATCGAGTTTTAATGACTGCTTGATCAGGATAATGGGCTAGGCAAATTGTGCTTGTTCCGTGGCCCCCGAGCGACGTGAGGATGCCGGCTGAAATATATGACCTGCGCTGTTGTTTGGTTAGTTTGTCTCGCGTTTCCGCGGTGAAGCTCGCGGTGAGGACAGTTTTTGAAGCAATGTTTGTAATTTCCATATTTTATTGCTCCACTTTACCGAAAGCGTTTCATTTCCCCCCGGATGGGGCGGTTTGGGGCGTTGAGGACCCGCACGGAATGGGTTCATAATTCAATATTATCCTTTTGCACGTACGGCCAGTGACAACGATGACTACTGGCACGTACTTTTTACACTGAAGCTCCCTTTTTTGTCCCCGGTAGCGGTACTGCTACCGTGGCAGTAAATCGTTCGCTTTATGTCTTGATTTTTTCTTCCCGATTAGTCCGTTTTAGTGGCGTGGTGTGTCTTCTGAAGCAATAAGTTTGCGCTAATGCGTGCTACCTTTTGCCGTGCATACTTTGGAACTCATAAAGAGGCAAGAACATGGTTGATTTTGAAGAGGAATTAATTCATTTGATTAGGATAGCTTAGTTGAACAAAACCGTGCCTTTAATACATAATGAAAAAAAGCTCCTAATTTTAATGCAATAATTTCACTTCCCATATGAATCTAGACAATAAATTCCACCTTCACCTGATACCGTTTTAAACCTCCAAACTCGCTACCCGCTAAAATACGCTCCCTCTAAAGGGCAGCATCCGTGACCACATATTGGACCACTTTTGTACTAATGTTCTAATAGATCCGGTTGCGTGCATGATTATTTCCTATCAGCATTGAGATTATGATTTGTTTTTTAAACCCAGCAAGAATCCTACCAAAAAACCACCCTCTGCCAAGTGTTAACAATGAGGGAGGGGGGGAGGGGGGTCAATATTTCATTGCAAACGATCGTTATTACATCCGACCGTTCGCATCCGGGCGTGACGCCCACAAAGTTGGGAGGTGGAAAGTTTTAAGCTGTAAAATGCTACCATTTCCTTCGGGTTTTTGAGTTATTTGGGTGCAACCCTGCTGGGTTAGCATATGATATTTTGTTTAGAGAGGGTGTTTTTAGTCGGTATTGTGCAACGATATAGCCCATGCAGTGTCGGTGTTAGTGCTTAATATCGATGTTACAAAGTGATACTTTCTTTGATCACATCACTTTAATATTGAATTTTAATCAAAAGATAATGTTACGCCAAAGTAATATAAGGAATTGCAGCATCCTTTATAATAATTTCATTTGATTTTCCACAACCTGACTCGCGGAATATTGCCAAGATCAGATAAAAGTCTATGAAGGCTCCTAGTGGCTCTTTGATCGCTAAATCCAAAAAATATTTAAAATAACTATTAGACAGAACGGATGAAATGATATCAACAAACGAAGCGTCAATGTTCATCAATATTGTTCTGTTATATAAAAATATTATTTATTTTGGTTCAATTAACTGTAATAGGAAATTATGTACATCTTATATTACCTAATTCAAGGACACTAGGTCCGAAAAACGCGCATGAATAAGCAAAGTAGTGCAGAGCTTCAAGAGGTTAACTACTTGCAATATCAGGAATCTAGTACATGAGAAAACTTGTCACGCAAGCCTTGATCGCTTCATCGATTTTATAAATAATTTTACTAAACAAGAACAGAGCGTCCGAAATCGAATACAGGTTTTACAGAAGGCCACTTATGTTCCTTGCAAAACTTGAATGTTTTGTAGAACTTATAAGTTTTGTATGCACATACATTCACAAATAAATGACAAAACAGCACTGCGTGTGACAATAAGCAGGGAATGGGTCTCTTTTTTATTCCGAAGTCTAGAATTTACGGATCCGTACTGTACACCGGAATAGTCGGCGTGTACTAGTTTAAGGTCTTTGGCTTTAGACGAAAATGTAAGTTAACTGATATGCACTTTTCCTAAAATAAACGGCTATGTACGATGAGGGATAAAATAGGTAAGAAACTGTAAACAACATCAAAATTCAAATCAAAAACTTACCAACAAATCATACATAATTGTTGATAAATGACAATGTTGATACATAGCAATGGCTGAGAGTCCTGTGCTCCTTTATGCTGACGATTTAAAAATGTTCTATCCAGTGAATGCTCTGTTAGTGGCTGTCAGCAATGACATATTTTCTTACAGTCTTTTTTTCATGGTGGAATGCAAATTGTTTGTCTATCAATGTCAGCAATGTCAGCAGGCCGTTATGATATCACTCGTCGTAGAACGTTATACAAGCATGTCAAATAGCATATTGACAAGCTTCTACCACTATCTGAGACATTAAAAGGTTGAGTATGCGTTAGTAGTTTGGGACCAATCTCCCGCTTATAAGTGAATTTGACTCTCAATTCTTCTCTAGTTTAGAATTCCTCATAAAACTTCTCGCTCGACACTTAAAATTCAAATCAATCGTGTGGCCGCCCAGGGCCACCACTCTTGTTTATCCGCCACTGTTATACATAGATGCACCTCAAATTTTGTCTCTTGTCAATATGTACGTCTGAAGTAGAAATTTCAGCAGACAATTTCTATACATTGACCATCGTTCTCGTTTCTAATGTGCCAGGCATCCTTTACTTTTGATGTTCAAAACATTTAATGTCTTCGAGTGTTATTGACTTGTCCCTCCATATTACTAAATGATTGCGTTTAAAAGAATATATCGTACTAGATCGTAGGGACGCTTAGTTATACGTCGTTTTGTTTTTAAGTGATGTGATGCCACGGAAGCCTGCTACTTTATCAATAAGCATATAAATCAACGGTCCATATGAACAGCGCCAGGTTAACGATAACAGATGGCGTCACCTATATAAAAGAGCAGATTTCGATATGTATCGGCTCAAGACGGAGCACTTCGAGAGAAGCTCGTTGTCCCTTTCTTTGTACTATTGGGGAAGGGATAAATAGAAGAGACGTCAGACACGACCATACATTTTCTTGCAATCGCGGCTAAAGACAAGCTTTTTTTAGCTACTGCGAATAAAACAAATGTCCCCAGAAACGTTCGTTTTTTCTCCTTTTAAAGTAAAACTTTTCAACTTTTGCTTTTAACTTTGAAAGTGAATGAAAAGGCTTGTTGCTGGATGCAACAATTATAGATAAAATAAATGTTTCAAATGAATGTTCTAAAGAGGTACATTACAAAAAGGAAAAATCATTAAATCTTAGAATTGCTTACAACCTTATCCAAAAGCAAAGACAAAACACACAACACTTAATGACGTACATTCATCAAATTGATCAATGCTTTGCCTGCTTAACCGCCAAAGGAAAGCAAACAAAAACACAATAATAGCCACACTTTAACGCATCATTTAAATAACAAAACGTATAAGCGCCGCAAATCATACCTTATTAGCCGAATGTTATCATCATTTTAGTTGGAAAAGTGTTTATTGTTTCTTTTTTTTCTCTCTCTCTCCCCGCTTTGCACTTTGCTTCCATCTAATTGCCGGTCGACAAAACGTCGCTGCTTCCACGTTCAACATCCTGGTCACAGTTAGATAATTCCCCCGTCCGCAGCCCCCACGCCGGGGGAGGGGAACCACAACCGACCTTCGGCGTAACGCATCGGTAAACGAGCGACGCTGGTAATAATAGCAAACCGCACCACCGTTGCGCATGGGTTTGCGTGCATGCAAAAAAACTATGAAATCCTCCCTCATCCCCGAAAGACACAACGGGCACATGCATACGCAGCAGGCAGTAAACGCAAAACGGGAAGAAAAAACGGCCACCTCCTGGGGCCACCGAGTCACGAGCGATAGTGTGCATGATGCACCCTCTCTCTCATCGCAGTCACACAGAAGAATTCGTTGTCATTCGTCGCCACTTTTCGGGAAGGAAGGTGGCACCCACCAGGCCTTTGTGTTTTTTGACTCACTCGAGCAAAAAGGACTATTTGTCGACATCGGTTCGACCGGTCCCGCCTGCCGTGAGCCCAGCCGAGCGTGGATTATTCGTTATAAATTTCCTAGACACGACTAATGTAATAAATATAATTATGTTGTCACCCTTTGGCGAGCCGCTGGAAAGCAGTTCCGGAGCGGACCACACGTCGAGTTTTGTTTTTTTCGGGGATCACTGACGCTTTGTTCGTCGCTGTTCTGACTTCTGACAGCTCGTCAAAAGCCTATTTCTCGGAGAGGAACTGCCAGACAAAACGGAAACCAAAACAACTCTTCGACACGGTCACATTTTCCCCATTCAACGCACACATTTCATCCTCCATTAGCAGTGTAATTGTTGCTAAAATTGCAAAAATGAAATTGCACCCATCACCTTCCCATTTCCCGCTTCCCGCTCATCGCATATGGAAATGGCACAAAAATGTGCATTTGCCTCAATTGAGCTCCAAATTGGTGTTGAAAGTAGCACATTTTTAATGGATTTATCATTCCCTGGGTTGGTGGGGATATTTTTCCCTTCCCAACACTCACACACACACATCAGAAGTTCATCGGGGAGCCTTTTTTGCACACATCAAACGACAGTCCTAGGCAGTGCCATTTCGATTGCAATCGCTCATTCATTATTAATCAATTGATGACGCCGGCGATTGGTAAAATATTTAATCGACCGGTCCATTAGCGACATTGATTGAGCGGGCAATGGCAAGGGCAGTGCCCGCAAAAAGGTACAATTGAATTGAAAAAAAGCGATCGATTTCATGCTGTTGAGTTTTGTTGTGACTTAAGTTTGTTGCTTGTAAGTATTTTTAAATAAATGTAATGACAGTACCTTCAAATGCTCTGTCCCTACTGCACCCCACAACATTGAAACTCACAGCTTGCAACAATTTAGTACAGTGCAGCAACAACACCCCATTCATAAATCACACCCAGCCTCCGCCTGGGTCCGCCGAATGCTGTGCTGTCTGGCCGCGAAGATTAGATTATCCACAAGCACTTCCGCTTCCGAGTGACATTAATCGAAGACCTGCAAAGACGCGGTGACGGCCCCGACGGCATCGCCATTGAGTCAAACGAATCACTGAGCCACTGAGGGCGCCTGAGCAGAACGTCGGCTGTAATCATTGCAGGGAGGTTTCAGCTCATAAACTGCACAGCATGGTGTTGAGCTCGACTAGCTCGACGGCGGTTACTACGATCTAGGTCCTTCGGTAGCTAGGATCATGCTGCTGCAATTTCTTGGAGCATCGTCGTGGACGTGAAACAATAACAACACACACACACGCAAAAAAAAAAACACAACCAAATTGCATTGCGCTTACTTGGTTTTGTGGCCATCGGGATGGAGGTGGTGGTAGTGACGCTGAGTGATGCATGTGGCTGGCACCCTGTACGTGGCTCATAAATTAACGACGACCATGTCATAAATTTGCAATTAGTTGCGAGCGATTGCGAACGGTATCCGTCGTCGCATGCGTGCGGGAAAATGCACGGTCGGTGCATCACATCGCGCAACACATCGCGCGGGGACAGTATGTAATGTGTTTAAATTATGGTACGGACTCTGAAGATAGTATCGATTTTGCTGTGCAGGACTGTGGGCGTGCGATGCGTTACATGGTGCAGATACTGGCATGGCCAGGATAAAGGATAAAGGAAGAGTTAATAGGGGAATTCTTTGTTTTGCATACCATGAAGGATGTTGCACAAAGATTAAGACGAAACGTTATGATTTATTATTGAGTTCAAAATTTGTATTCAAGCACAAATTAGATGAAAATTGTGCTACTAAAGATATTGAATTAAAATTTAAGAAGGAAGGACATGGAGAGTCACATGGACTTTTACACCGGCTTGATTTTAATATGTGTATTTTTTATGTGACAAAATGACTTATCTCTAAAGTAAACATCAAAGGACGTTAATGCATGCATTACCATATCGTGGCGTTACTTTTATATCGTGGCGGAATAAAGTGTGAAGTGAGAGTATGAAACAGACTGGCGGAATCCTTTGAATCAATCATATTTCGACAGGAGTCTTATGGCAAGGTGATGGACTCTTCAATCTGCTCATTGACATCTCCTTGGAACTAACATACAAGGCAGATCACAAAGTGGGCCAGACAACAACATGATACGACATTGTAGTAATTTCTCCAATTCACTGGGATCGCAAATGCTTTTGATATCAAAACGATCAAACGATGACCAAAAAAAGAAGTTGCAATTGATTATCAATGCAAAGAAGACAAAATACCTGCTTGTGAGAAATCCACCAGCGGCTTGTAACTGAGAAGCAGCGTATTACCGACTACTTTGAGGTGGTAGAGCAAGTCTGCTACCTTGGAACGGTTGTAGCTTTTAATAAAATTAGCATTTAAAACTGGAACCAGGATCCAGAAGACTTCGAACCCACACGAAATGTGCGATATACCACACGCTGATTCACCTGCTAGTCCTCTATGGACAAGAGTCTTGGAACATCGGAGTAGAGGATGCATCCGCTCTAGACATCTTGCTTAATGCCGGCAGGGTACAATGACTAGAGCTCCATTAAGAAGCTACTCGACAGTGACACTCAGTTCAGCAGGAGCCACAGAGGAGCATAGCGAGCTCATTGACTCTAGTCGGTGTTTCGGTCGTAGCTTGAGTGCCGGTAATGGATGGGAAGCAGCAGACAGGGATTGATAACCAGGGATGTTTAGTATTTAGTGATTGTCAGTCCTGTGCCTATCACAAGATCAGCCCTTAAAGTTTCAAACATAGTGAACAGAATCTACATTGAGCATGTGCTCTGAATGATCGATGTTGATCGTTGATAAAGTTGGTCATCCAATGTTGATTTTTTGTTAAATTAGAATATTATGAAAATATTTGTAATGACTTTCGTAGTAAGACCATATAACCACGATATCCCTCATGGTAGCTTCAGACGGTTCTGGTTGTAACTACAAATTATATCTGTTTATACAAAAAATAAGAGGTGATTTTGGAATACATTATTATGAATATTTGTTATAGCCTTTTTACTATTTCTTAACGATCGCCAGCTTTACGTAATTTCACCATCGAATTAATATTTGCTTCAAACCCGTACAATCGCTTACGTCTTTCACACTCCAACTTTTGACATCGAACCACAACCAAACCCAAGCGAACATCGCCCATGAAAGCAGCAATTAGTATGTAATCCACCGTGCTACTGCGCGTTTGCTTAAAGGGCTATAAACTTACACCTTCGAGCGCAGGCACGTACTGCCTGTTTTATTTGGTCAATCTTTTCCCGTGCCCGAGAGCATAAACCTGCTCAACCGATTTCGGCTGAGCGTTCGGACACACGGGCCAAACACACATGGCTTTTGTGTTTCTTTTTTCCATCTCGCCATCTCGGCTAGATTCAATATTGGGACCCTGTGGGGCCCTAAATCATATCGAAAAAGTGCTGCCCAGTGCTGGTTGCATATTGAAGCGTGTGCACAGCATAACAAATAACATGTACCCATACACACACGCGCATCCGATGCACTTTTCGTTTAGGCTAGTTTGTCACCCGAAAATATGACGCTTCAGTTTAACCTTTTTTTCCCGTTCGGCTGCTCCCAACGCACAATGACACAACAACGCTGCGCCAGGTGCGACACAACCGCACAAGTTGGGAATCCGTCATCAAGCCCTCTCACCCAACGGGCCACGGGCAGCCAGGTATCAGTATGCCGACGAGGTGTGAAGAATTTATGCTCGATCATTATCATACACCACGCACCGCGCGTTAACATGCTGTATGTGTTTTATTTATCCTCTTTTTGTGTAGTAGTAGCAGTAGTTATCGTTGTCATGTCATTTCTCTGCGGTGACAAAATGCCGTTGGATAACTGAGGTTGAATGAAAGTGAAAAATGAACAAACGCACCAGTCTGCCCACTGGCACATGTTCGACTGTGGGAATTGATGTTGTGGCGCTGTTTAAATGCGCTTATCGCCCGTAGCTTAGGCGGATGGGTTTGAATACTAGATTTGCCTGGATAGTCGTGGGTTTGATGGGCTTTTTTAATGATTCATGCTCATAGATTGCCTCTGTACTGCTCTGAGAGTATGAGTTATGAAAGAGATCTGCTTGATTTAATAACATCATGCCAGTAATGCCTACAAAAACAGAGTTTTTATTCAAAGTTCAAACATCACACCATTCCAAAATCACTTACAAGCCATGCTCTTAAACCTCCACCTGTTGTGCTTTATACAAAAACCGAAGACATTTCCAAAGAAACGAACGGTACAGGACGGACAGGACCGGATGAAATAAATTACCCCAAAAGCCATACCTATTACCCACGGTCGCTACACCCCGCGTGGCACGTGTCGATCAAAGACCATTGATATGGTGCGAAGGCTCTTGGCTGTCGGTCAAACGCCGAAAGCATTGTTAATTAAAAGACGGTAGCGCAATGGTTTCGTTTTGATTTTCTCAGTGCTCTCGAAAAGCGTAGCATGATATTGGAGAAAAGATTGCACAAAACACGCCCCTGCCAACGGTCCGTGATTTACAGAACCATTTATGATCATTTAACGAAATAAGAATCTTTTTATTTTTTCAAGAAGAAGATTTTTTCAAGTCACCTGTATAGCCATTTTAGATATCTTTTATATTTTTTATAGAGACCTCATTTCCCTATTTATTTAAGATAATGCATTCTTTTGCGTTTATCTTTATTTCCCAAAGCTGAAAAACAATCTTCTTTATTAATTGAATTTAATTGGCAGTTTCCTTACTGTTACTAGATTGATTGCCACATGACGACTTTCCAATACCCCAGGCAACTTCAAAATAACGTAGTTCTGTTACCTGCAGCCATTAACAATCAATATTTCAATGTATCTCAAGTGAAATCTATACCAGAAATTGCTAACATCCGTACCCTATAAAAGGTTATAGAAAAGTTTGAACTTTCAAGTCACCAGAGTTCGTAGAAGCCACTAAGAACCACATCTCAACAACGAAACTCAAACCCTGCAGTGAAATTTAGTAGCAAGCTGTGATACCACCAAGAATCTGTTGCATTATCATCAAAGAGCAATGGAAGCCTTATAAGGCCTCAAACTTCCCAAAACTTCTGGTAGTCAAAGGGAATCACTACGAATTACGGTCTTTTGGTTTTGGTAGGATAAATGTTTTAGTAAAAACAGTTGAAAACTTTACCAATAACATATATTGTTGTAGAGTCCAGTGAAGAAAACATGTTCATTTTACATTAAATGCAAATTTGCATAATTAGTTTTCCTTAATTTGTATATTTTTTTAAGCAAAACTTGGTCAGTCTTCATGTCTACAGCGTGTTAGCCAGGGCGTCCTCTAGCGGCAAATAGCGTAAGCTTCCAAGCACAGTGGTGAAACGTCATTACAACCTGAGGTCAAATATGTTTTTTTTGTCTTTTGATTTCTATTTTCTTCTAAATTGCAAATTAAAGTTCGATAATTAATTGAAAAAATACTACAATATTTGAGATGCTTTAAAAAATAAATACAAATTTGTATACTATTTCTTCTTAGTGTATTATCTTTTACAATCGGTGTTTATTTATACTGCTGTTCCTCTGTTGTAAAACTGTTGTAAGCTCTACATAAAATTTTCCAAATTTAAACAAGAAAATTAGTATAAAAATATACAACTTAAAAAACAAACAGAAATTCTTCAGCACAACCGTGCATGATGCTTTCGCTCCAATCCCTAAAACAAAAATGGGCTATCAAACGGACATTTTGCGCAATGGTTGTGGTCTATTATTACAACACAGTCACTCGAACCAGGGTGGGGGGGGGGAGAAACGTTGGCATTACAGACAACCGAGCGTATTAATAATGTACCGAAAATTAATTTCTTCCCCTGCAGGTGCACCGTGGCGCTCTTTGTGTGGCGGACACCGACTCATCTAGCCAGCACAACATCAAATTCCCTTCCCTGCGAAGATGGCGCAGCTTGTTGTCGTCGTCGGTTGCCTCCAGGATGCTTCCCCGTCGCTCTATTTTGGTCCGTGTCCGTGTCGTCCATGACCGCGCTCATCACCTCGCTCCCTGGGGGCGACTCGGATGCGAAATAAGTTGTACAATTTATTTATTTCCCATTAGTAAGGGATTTTCCTGGGCACCTTCTGCGTCTCGCTCGACTCGCACGCGCAAACACAAACGCACACACGCTACGGCTCGGGGTCGAAATCAATACTTACCCCCGGGGGAGGAGATGTTGGTCGGTCGGTCGGTCGATCGGTCGGCCAGGCCTGGAAGAGTCGGGAGTGTTGTATGCGTGTCCACTCGAGATAGCGCAAAAGCCGGGATGCGTATGTCCTTCGGGCGTATTTTCTATTCCTCCAAACACCGATCCGTGTACGACCCTGCCCAGATTGCCATATTGCCTCCGGTTGTTGCGATGGTAGTTGTGTGAACGTGTCACACAGAAGGTGCTGCAAATTGAATGCCAGGAACACGCGACAGCTTCATCTCGCCGGTGGTGGCGTTGCGTACCGATGGTGATTATTTTCACATCTGCCACATCGCCGTACCGTGCTGGCGTCTATCTCCCTTTCTTTCTCTCTCTTTCTCACCGTTTCTGCTTCTCTTTTTATCCCGCTTGGTTCCATCCTGCGGTGAAAAGGAGGGATGGAAACAGCGCAAAGCCCTCGGGAGGGCAAATCGCAATCGAA
The DNA here is from genome assembly GCF_943734685.1 of Anopheles coluzzii. Classification (NCBI taxonomy): domain Eukaryota; kingdom Metazoa; phylum Arthropoda; class Insecta; order Diptera; family Culicidae; genus Anopheles; species Anopheles coluzzii. Next base: position 85,596,796 of record NC_064671.1, read on the forward strand.
ACCAGCGCCGTCGAAAACACTCCCTCCCATCCGAATCCCTGCTGTGCTGTGCGGCCAGTCTCCCTTCGCATGGCAAACGAATTTCGGCACGGGATGCTGTGGGGTGTTTTACCCTTGGTTTTCCAGCCTAGCGACGATTTTGTTTTTTTTTTGCTGCTCCCTTTTGCAATGGCCGACCAATGCCGGCGTTCGTCGTGCGGGAAAATCCCTTTCAAGTGGGCAGAATGATAATCATAAAAAAGTAGAAGGGACGCACAGAAACCATGCCACAGAATCGATCCGCCAGAATACAGGCCCTGATCTATCTCCAGGGTCTTTAACTATCGCTACACCTAGGGTATACGGGCAACACGGGAATGATAAAAAAAAAAATAAACACCAATGAAAAGAAAAGCGCGGCTCAGCGAGCCCGGTTCGATACGAGTCCGGCGTGTGGGAGAGAGCGAAAGTAATCCGTACGCAAATTTAATTAAGATTAGTCGACGATGGACGCTAGCTGGTAAGATGATTATTTGCAGCGAAGGGAAATGGCCGAGCAACTCTTTGAACGAAGAGTACGGTCTAGTGACAGTGGTTGCCTGTTAACGATTATCCTGTTAAGCAGTGTAGCTTCGTTTGTATGTGTTGTCGGATCATTCCCGCTGGTGCAGCATATTTTCTGGCTTTTTAAATGTTAAATGTTGTTGTTGTGCCAAAACTACTTCAAATTACCTAGGGTTCTTTAAACATTATCATATTTTTATTACCGATGGTAATTACCATCATGTCTCATTTCAAGCCGTGTCAAACAGCACAACAAGAAACAAATTGTTTCGACTTTGACCAACTAGAAGGTTGCGATAGCTATCAATTGCAGACATTTAGCCGCAAGAAGATTTGCAATTGCAGAGTATTTTTCCTATTTTTCAAAATTTTGTGAATACTGTTTTCCCCGAGCTAAGCGAATAATGCATTCCGGAGACATTCGCGTAATTCAATTTTTTGCGATCGATTGATGATCACGTGTTACAGCCAATATATAGTTGATATATGTAAATTCAAGATTCAAGCTCTCTCTCTCTCTCTCTCTCTCTCTCTCTCTATTTCTCTCTCTCTCTCTCTCTCTCACTTGCGATTAGATCCAAATCGGCATTACTTATTAATCAGTGTAGATAATATATAAAAAAAACTATTGCATAAACTCTGTGTATTGAGTCGAATTCAAACTTACACTTCTTGGATTCAACTCACAGATTCCTTCTTGCTCAATGACGCCATCTCTAATACAAATAGCACCATGATGTGAACTTTTACACTGCTATTTTGTTCTATGAACTGCTGTTGCATCGATGAAATATAAATCATATCAAATAACTAAACAAAATAATCTTTAATGACTTTACCCAAATGTTGGAGAGTCACATCATTTATACAAAATTAAGATAGATCTTCGCCATGATTGTTTAAAAAAAACTAAAAGGCTCAAATAAACCCAGAAGAATATACCGCAATTCACTAAAGTGCACCCTCATAAGACTTTGTGCAGAAATGTAGAAAGACCCTATGCAACAACAAAAAACTCAACAAACATTAAGCATCAAAAACAAACAATAAAACGAAAAAAACTAACTAATGTGCAACGCCCATCAACCGGAAGAGGATGCTAGGGAAAGAACAAAGGAAAGCCTAACCTATGCTCGCATTCGTATTTCGCCCACACGCTACATTTGCGCTGGGTTGGTTGACTGTTTTGCACATTCTCTCTCGCACAAACAAGCTCGCTCGAGCGTTTGCACTCATCGCAATAATTGCAGATGCAGGTGCTTTGCAAATTAAGATGAAGCCACGCTTCCCGGGCGTACAGTGCACCCATCTAAAGGGAAGCGAAACCAGCCACTAAGAGGTTCGACAAAGCCCGCCTAATGTGTCACCGATGTAATAGGCGGAGAGGAAGCTGCAGCAGCAGCAGGGGAAATTTCCACTGCTGGTGGAAATGTGCAATTACGGTAAGATGAACCACGCCGATGACGACGATGTGTATGCATCACTGCATCCGACTGCACTGCAATTGCACTTTGCTCGATGAGATTGGATTTTCCATGCATGTAACCACTTTCGACATAAAGCAAAACAGCAAAAAACGAGCTGGAGGAGAACACTTTTTCATGACTACCATTTTTTCCTGTTTTGCTCTCCCATTCAATTGCAGCGACAAAAACAATCGTGTGTTGAAGAAAGGTAAGGTCCTAACCAAGGCAAGGCAACGTGCATCTTGCAACCCTACCTCATTAGCTGAACAGTTCCTTGCGCACATTACTAATCATCATTAGCCACAGCAGGCAGCGATACAAATGAGCTAGCCTACTACTCCCTCACGCGTAAAACCAGCTCCCCAGCGCTTGAAACGTCAAACAATAGGGCACATTACTTTTACCCCCAGGCCATGAGGGAGGAGAGGAAGGTATCGCTTCGAAGTCTCGACTGCTCGAGCAAGCTCATTGAGCGCGCTACCACTCCGTCTGTCTGGAGTAGCGGTGTTGCGATGTGATGTGGTGTTGTCATGCGTAAAGCAATGGCAAAGAGTCCTCCACCGAAGGAGACTTGGTCACAAACGGGGTCTGCCCGCCAAACAATAGTCTTGCTGGAAGGTGGAATTAAAATGTGCGTTCGCTTGATGAATTACCTTCCGACCGCAGTGCAGATGACAATTTCTTACAACGACCATACTTCGACCGTCACCGAACGGAAGAGTCAAACACCGCCGGTCCTGCTAAAACCGGCACCCAGTTGCACAGTTGATAAAAATGGCGGTAATATTTACGGTACTGATAAACAACAAATACCTGCAACCCTTGGACGGCACGAGTGTGCTGGCTGAGTGTGCTTGATGGATGAGTTTCCCATTCAAGGTGATTTTGCTGGGCCGCCACCCGCCCGGGGAGCATGTCTAAGGATTGGTAATGAAATACCTCAAGTGACTCCCTGGAGCGCTCCCGTCTGGTGCTTCAAGATGTCGCGTCTATGCCGCGTGCTGAAGCTGGGTGCTTCAACCAATGTAAGGAGGGTTTTGCATACCCTCCTACCTTTCTATTACAATGGTGATGAACGCTCTAACCGGTATACGGTGGGCGAACAAAATGGATGCTGTATTATTTGATGCTATGTTTTCAACATGAGTTTCAGGGCTTGCAAATGGGTTTTAACACTTTTCATACTTTCGATGGACTGCTTTTTAAGCATGTAAAGGAAAAGATATGTAAATAAAATGAAAAATAGTAGGAAAAATTCAAAAGTGTTTGTGAAATAAGCTAAAGTTATTGTAAAACACATGAAAACTACAATCTAATGAATAGGCTGTGAAAATAGTTATAATCTAACTTTAATAACTCTACATTGGTTTCTAGATGAAGTTCTTAATTTAAATTAATCAAAAGAGTAAGATAAATAGACCACTCAATGATATATTCAAGAAATACATCGTAAACGAATGAAAAATAAAACGAGAAAAAGACATATTTCTAGTATTAAATTATATAAAATCAATAAATTACACATGAAAACAACCGAAAGCAATAACAAAAACTATACAAACATATAAATACAAAGATGTGTTCTTGTTAATGAATGTGTAACCCCGTTGTTCATAATGTCATGACGTTTACATCTTTAAATTCAAAATCATTTATGTAATGAAGTCCATGAAATAAGCCATCATTTGAATAAGTCACCACATAATGACATCAATCGCCTCGAAGCCATTCAACGGAGACTCACCAGGTACGCGGTTCGACTCCTTCCATGGCAATCCCACCACGCTCGGCCCACCTACCATCAGCGGTGTCTGCTTCTCGGACTTGAACCACTCTGCTCTCGACGTAAAAACGCCCAATGCCTTTTCATATTTCGGCTCCTTAACGGAGAGATCGATTCCCCGGCATTACTAGCCAGCATCAATTTGTTCGCTCCCTGTCGGATTCTTAGATCCAATTTCCATCTCCGTGTACCGCGTACCCGCAACAACCATAGCCAGGGACACCCTATTATACGTATGTCCCTCGAGTTCAATGAAGTGTTAGATTTGTTCGATTTTAGTATGTCTACTTCCACGTTCAAGGAGAAATTGCGTCTACGTCACATGTAATGTTTGCTTATAACTAGATGTTTATTTATATGCTCCTTAATTTAATTATAAGGTTGCCGATTAGACACGATGGTCCGTCGGTTTATATATGAAATAAATAATAATAATAAATAAATAATAAACCACTAAAACTTAAAGCAAACATTCAACGAATGCTGACAAAATACAGAAGACCCTCGACATACGATTGTATTTGAGACCTCAAGGCGTAAGTCTAAAAAGTCGTAAGTCGAATACATAGTTTTGTACCCTTGCTATTCAAATTACAGACAGCTTCAAACATTCAAGATTGAATATTCAATATTCAAATTTTTATTGAACTTCCTCATATCTGGTCCATGGCCATGCCGCTTATTAATTTTACATGATTGCCATGATGTACTAGAATAAAATACAAATTTGTTTGAACCTCAAAAGACCCTGCTCTCACGATAGATAAATGTTTTCTGTCGATCAGTAATGTGTGCATCGTCGGAGGCATTCTTAGCCGTTTTGCTTCAAACCAACTATAGTAAGTTCTATAGATGCACTATAGATGCATTCCTATTTGCCTGGTCCAGATTTGAATGCATCGGAATCCATTGTAGAAGCAGTTATCAATATGAAAACAAGAGTGTTTAATCATACTGCGATCTTATCTTCACAAAAACACATGTCTGTTTTCTGTTTTCACAATTCTGCCCGGAATTAGAAAATGTATTTGACAAATGCCTTGATGGTTATACGGGATAGACCATCAATTCACGCAGCACTTCGTCGGTCCTATGCATCTACGAGTACAGGAGAAAAACAGCACCCAAACCCCGTTGTTTTTAGGAACATCGTTCTGTCGCTCTAGGGGACTCCTTTACTCAGAATTAGGTGTTCGGAATTTAAAATAAGTAAAAAACGGAAAAGGTGTTGCGTGAGTGTGAATTTCAAGCTTATTGTCGAAATATTGACTGTCCGAAATTCGAATCAAAGCTGTCCATAATTTGAAACATGAGCTCGAAAATATTCGCAATATGAATCCAAATATCGTGCCAAATTCATGATTGTTTGCAATGTTTGGAGTAAAACAAGATCATTGGAAATCTGTTTTTTTTCTCGAAAATTTAGAAGGTTTTCTTCTGTTAAGTTTAAATGCAAATTATTACGTGCCAAAAATGCCTTAAGTGTTCGTTATTCGAAGCAATGTGGCACCTAGTTTATTAGTAAGAAATTTAACGTCTCATATTCAACAATATACTAACTGAAAACTGTTAAATTCAAAATCGTCGTATCTTCGAATAGTCGTAACTCGAGCCCGTTGTATGTCGAGGGTCTCCTGTATGTAAAATGTCATGTGACATTTTGTAAGATGGCTCATTTAATTGTTTTTTTATTCAAATTTGCTGACAAAATATAATGTAAACATTATTTTATTTATACAAACAATTGTAGTAATAATATCCCGTCTATGCGTGTAAATAGACTTTTCTCTCGGCTTTTATCGCCTACCAAATGATTCAAGTTAATCCATAAAACATAAAAAAGAGCTCTTCCATTGATTGTGAATTACTGAATATTTGAAATTGTATTTATTTAAAAAAAAACTACCACCCAATGGAAATGCTCTACTTTTAATTAAAAAATGTCTAGTTCTAGTAAACGCTCACCCCCACGATACCACGTTTGCATGTATCGATGCACAAAAAGTATACTTCCCTTGCTTTCGCTACCGAGTGTGAATTTCATTCCAGGCTTCATCACGATGGCGCACAAAACAAAGCTAGACCAAAAAATACTGTCTTTTTACAAGCGACAAACAAACAACGCCATGCCCCATTCCACCCATGGTGACATTGCGACAGGATAATGCGCGACCGCCCTGACGTGCGCGAAACATGCCACACAGGGCGCACAGTGGGGGTGCAGACCATCTCCAAATGAATAGAGGCACGCAAAAGAAAGCAGAAAAAAAACAAATCCCACCCCAACCGTTCCGAGGCAATCCAAACACCACCCGACGCCAACATGGCTGTGCTGTCGGCGAGGACAAACTTGCGACAAATGTGGGCAACAGCAGAGGAAGCACATGCACACACAGGGAAGGAACGTGAAAATACAAAATGGAGTCGACGCTGTGGGCTGTCAGCGTCAACGACAACGGGCGACGAGAAGATGACAAAACGCAACAGCAACGACACCGCAAACGGTGGGGAAAAACACCCCGCACTCGCTCGTGGAAAACTACTGCTTTCCGGTTGAGTGTGCGTGAGCGAGCTACAACATTGCTGCATCGGTTGTTCGGAGAGCGCGCGCGCGCGCTCCTGTGTGAGTGAGCGGAATGGCGGCGAGCGACACAACACACGGAGCAAGTTGACAGTAAGGTTGACAATTTTCTAACCCTCCGGCATTTGAACAAGCGTACCGGAGAATAAATTAAACACCGCACTGGAGAGGGCCATAACACAGGGGTGGAAGTGGTGAGAGGGGTGCCAGTCAGTGGTGATATGGCGCAGGCATCCGTGAGCTGCAGACGACATCCTTTTGCTTCCACCATTTTTCAATTTTTCATCTGTCATCCGACCGTGTACGGGGCGAGTTTTTTCCCTCATTTCTTCCTCCCATCCTAGCTAAACTTTTCATTCATTTTAAGAGACAAAAATGTAGCCCCACACCCCGCGCAAATGGGGTTGGGATAGGTATGCGATGATGAGAAAAGGGGTGAAAATTGTGAAACGCGTTCACTGAAAGCAAAAGCAAAAAGCACAACCAGTCCAACAGTTTTGCACTTCTGCTCGATGTTGTGGGTTCGCTTTTTTTTTTGCACAGGAAGTTTTTTAGTAAAAACCACCCATGGAATGTATATAATGCTCGGATAGATGTCACAAAAACCCGAGAGCAAGCCCCGGGATGCCCCTTTCGGCTGGTGGTGGTCTTTTCAACCGTGAGGGAAAGTGCGATTTGCTCACCATTCGGTGAAAATTACAAAACAACAAACTCCCATCATATGATTAACGGGCAAGAAGAGCAACACGCTGCAACTCGTTTTGCACACGAGCTACTGGTTTCTATTTGTGTAATAGCCTCTGTCTTTAAAGTGTTGAGCTAAAAAAAAAGCTTAAATATATGCAATATAAAGTGATAAACTAATACCATTGAATGATTTGATAATGATTTGAATTAAAAGAAAAGTATAAAAATTGTTACATTATAAAAAAATAACTTTAAAAATAATAACAGTACTACACAAAACCGACAGCCGTTTTATCTAAAAAGGAGGTGATAAAAAGAAAGGAGTCAAAAAGGTTGAATAGAAAGTTGAATAAAAATAGAAGGAAAGATATTGAAAATAAAGAAACGAAAATTGAATAGAAATTTGGGAAAAATATTTTCTGGTTTCAACAAAGAGTTATACAAGATAAAATCGTACAAAAACATAAAAAATGAATTGACAAAGAGTATACAATTTTTCTTGAATTGTTGATACAGGGGTTTTGCATCAGTTCTGATACTTTGGTACACTGTCATAATTCGTTGTGATATGTCAATTAACAAACAAGGCATTACTCACAACAAGAGTTTTTCTTTATCTACTTTCATTGTTATCTTCTTATTTATCTACAATATTATCTATACTTTAATTTTTTGAAATTTTATGTTGTTTTCTTTTTAATTCTTTCAGTATTTTTTTATTTTTTTCCTGTTAATGTGTTTTTTGTTCTTTCTCTTCGCTATTATTTCTCATTTATAATACTTTTTTACTTCCAAGTCTTTTTTTGTCCTATATTGATAACAAATCTTCTGGATCTTTATGATGACATTTTACATGTTCGTTTTGTTTGTATTCATTTAAGTTGAACATAATTTAAATTTTTTATCGTTCATGTTACCCTTCTCTATTTACTTTAAATATATTAGTTTTGTTGGAAGTTGATATTATTTCTGTACTGTAATCTACTTTATAAATTTTATATTACTTGGAATTATTTTGTCTTATTGTGCAAATTTTTGGGTTTAGAAAAATTAATCAGAAGAATAAATAGTAAACTTAGGTATCGTTGCGGTTAATTCCTTTTCTCATCTTCACTTTAATCATGTTATGCTGTTTAGTTGCATGTTTTAGTAATACTGTTTACTTATTACATCTTGTACTCGTTCGTTAATTGCACTGATGTTCTATTCCTCTCTATTTCATTCCCATTTTTACTTTTTCTAATCAAATTTGCAGCACTTGGTTCACCGCGTTATTAGGCCAACTCATTCAACGTTGTTCAACAGTTTTCGCGTGAAAATTGCAGCAAAACTCTTATGCTGAAGCACTTGCTTCATCGCCCACAATCGATACCGGGCAGTGTGCCCTTGGACGATTTTGAATGAACTCACACACACACAGCCAAGGACAGCGTATCCCGCGCGACGGTGGGTGCAAAAAGAAAACACACGGAAGCAAGGCAAGCAGGATCCGTTCTATGCCAACGGAACAACGAACAGTTTTGGCGTCAAAAGCCAACGTCGGCCTTTTCAAAATTAAAAAGCCTCCTTCCGCCGGGCAGGGAAACGGACCGTATCGTACAGTTTCGGGTAGCGGGCCAAGCGGGAAAATATTTTTAATTGGCATGCCAAGTTCTCGAGCGCCGACGCTAACGCCACTGGAAAACACTGCAGTAATCTGGCGAAGAGAAGAACGGGGGGAAACCTCCTCCTTTCCCACCGCGCGCAGTCAGCCGCGGCGGTGCAGGGCCGTTCCTTTCGACACAAATTCGACAACCCTTTCGAGTGCAATCTTCGAACAGGAAGGCGACGACTGGCAAAAGAAGAGGCATTTCTGCCGTAACCGCTCCAGCCGCTCGGCTCCTGCTGCCCGGAAACGTGAAAGGCGTCACTGGCAAATGGGGCATAGACGCCCCCGAACCTTGCAATTACAAACATTTTCCACAGTGCTGCAAAGCAGCAAGCGAGTAAGTGAGTGAACAAGAACAAGAGTCCCCCACCGTTACTTGGTCTCCGATTTATTGAAATCAAGCCGGCTAATAATCAACCATGCGAACGACACCGGCCAGGAAAGTCATCCGGAGTTTCCAGCCGACTGGGGTGGATTGCAGGGGATGAACGTAAGGATGTAATTGATTCCACTTCCCTCGGGAGAGAGTGAGAGTGCGCAAGTGAAAACGCAAATGAAACGAAGCCGCCTGCCGCCTTTTCAACAGCCAGATTACGATCAAAATGTTGTGATGAATTCGATGTTGCGCCACGGGAAAACGTGTCCGTAGAAAACACTTACCTTCCTTTCCTTTCCTTTCCATTCCTTTCCTTCCTTTCTCGGGCTGTTATGCCTTCCAATCTGCAACCCCTCGCGAAGGTTTGGTGGGTTTCGGTGCGAAGCCAAGCATGGGCGCATTTAATTATGTGAATATTTTCGGTTCTAATCTTGGCGCAGCAAACGGCGGCAGGAGTAGCAACGGCAATTTGAATCCGGAAAAGGGTATGGCTGATGCTGATGGTGAGCATTTTGGCAAGGGCTGTTGCTGTACTATTGAGGGAGAACTTCGGTGCAGTTACGAGAGAGGAGCAAGGAGGAGTTTTTTTGTTATCCCTTTCAAGGCAACCATTTTATTTTCTTATTTAAGCCTAATGGAAATGGGGTTTTCTAATTATTATTATACTTAAAATTTATTGTAATATGTTCTTTGTACTATTTTAAAATACGGAATATCTGCTTTGTTCGAGCATTTATGCTGATGCTGTAAAACATTTATTATCAGAATTTTCAACTCATAATTGAATAGTGAAACCTTACGATTGTATTTTATATTTATCACTTGGCATCTATTTATACGGTAAACTGAAATCACATCACCTCATTCAACTCAAGCCATTGCTTCTCTGCTTCTGTTTTGTGCAAACGACCTTGCCACACGAATCGCTATTTGTTGAGTTATGTTTTCTGTTTGTTTTCCAATCGATAATTAAGATGACAATTAGATGATAGTTAGAGGCATGGGATGCATACATTTGAGATTGGTTTTAAAAGACTTGACCAAATGTATTGCTCATAACATTGCCGTAGGGGAAGCATTTCGCCCAGGGCGGATTAACACGAGTAGAGTCCCTAAGTGGTCACACGAACACGTAGAGCTTTCTGAAGTGTTGAGCGAAAAGTTGTATAAGGAGTTCTAAACCAGAGAAAGATTTCGAAGCAACTTTTCTTGTGAGCGAGGTGTGAGTTCATTCTCGGGTCCCACGTGGCTGCTTAGTTTGAGTACTGCTTAAGCCGCTTCTGTGCATGGGTAGAGTTGGTGCTATAAAGCCACAGCATGGGGTTTAGTACAAAATGTACGCTCATCATCGCGTATATACAGCACTATCTCTCTTCTTTTTTATAGAAACTTTGGGCCGATTGTCATCATTCGGCTCTTTAAATCGATAGATTAATTTAAAACTAAAATCTGAAGTAGGTTAGATTCATTCAATTACTTTATACCGTATAGTCTCGGTTCACTTAAAGCTATCCGTTGATACTATTAAAATTGTTTTTCTGTTTTAGCATATGATCCATCATCATACAACCTTTTCGGCGTTTTCCGTTAACTACTATTTATGCAATGTGTGCAAAAAACGGGAAAGAATTCCAAAATATGTTCCGATGAACAGGATGAAACTAAAAAAAATGTTGATAACGATGTGTATTTAAATTATTACAAAGTTATTTAAATTTTAGTTTAACTCATAATGCATATCCTCTGATAAACTAATTTGTTGCGTAAAATTATGTCTTGAACAACTTTCTAACAGCTGACGTTTTAGCTTCAAACACATACAACATTGTCAAGCGTACGACATTGACTATCACATACTGTAGGTAGGGTAAATGTACCTATAGTGGTGGTAGTACCAATAGTGGTGCTATTGCTCTAAAATGCGGTTCATAGGGCAAATTAAAAGTTATTTAAGTTAGTGTGAAATGTTCTTTAGCCTTTTACAAAGGGTTTAAAAGTTAAGTGGGGCCATTCCGTTACTTAGTGACCGAAAAATCCATTTTTTGTGAAATGTGTCAACATTTTTCCAAAATCCTTAGGATTTCATAACGATACTCATTTTTCTGTTAACGTTCTAAACGTTATGTAATGTTATTGTTTTACTAAAATTATTTGCCTTTTGACCATATTTATGCATTTTTAAGTGTTTTTTACCATAGTACCATTATAGGTACACAAAACAGGCATGTTCCTATAGTGGTTATAGTTATAAAGTCAATAAAAAAAGGTCGTTTTAGATTTTTTCGGGGAAATTGTTGACATGTCGTACTGTTTTCACTAAAATAAGCAACAGAAATGAGTTTTACGTAGGTAATTTACCAAAAACAGGCCAAAATTCGCTTATCTGGCTGAATGAAAAATTGACTTCAAATTAAGCACACTCTTCCGGATGTAGGTTGACGACAGGTGTGATGCAGTACTTTAGTGAATAGTTTCATCAATCAAATTTATACATTTTTTTTACGATCAAATTACGCAAGAAACCAATATTATGGCAGTAAGAGCCACCTTGTACCGATGTCATGCATTAAAAAGCTATAAAGTTCCACCAAGCTCGGTACACATTCTTAACAAGCCTTAAAGTTCTATCATGAACCCTACACATAGTGCTAATCAGCCGCAAAGTTCCAAAGAGTACCGTGTGCTTGTTAAAAAGCTTCATGGTTCCACCAAGTACCGTTTCATCTCTTAATCAGCCACAGAGTACGACTTTAAACTGGCATTAAAGTTCAACAACCAATAGCACACGTGACAGCTCCGTCCTAGAGTCTTTTTACGATTGAAACAGAATAACGCTGAACCAATGAAAAAAATCATACAATTAGTTTTGCAACCTTACACACTTCCCAAAGCTACAAATGACACTGTAAATGTGAATGCCGTCAGCACAAAGTAGGATTTAATTCTTTGAAATTGCTGCATTTAAGCCATTAGCTAAAAACTCAAATAATGAGAATCTTAAAGAAAATGGTTCATTTTCAATTGTCATAAAATTAAGCTGCAACAATGATGAAAAAAGCATGCAAAATTTAATTGATATTCAATATTTTTTAAATGTTTTTATCATCATTAAAACAAAATATAGAATTAAATAATTGTTCTACGACTACGTGTATCGTTTTTGTCATAAATGTCGTATCAATTGCTTGTTTTTCTATAACTTGTATCAACGAAAATATAAAACTATGTCTAATGTCTAAAAAACCCTCGAACAATCCTAGACATATCTTACACAAATAAACACCAAAACAAGAGATATAAACCTAAGCCATAATGATGCCGTCATCACAAACTGTCACGGGATGATTAATCACAAAACAAGCGCAATCAATAAGCAGCACAAGCAAGTTCGGTCCATAAAAAAACCCCTTTTGCTCCAAACAATGGCCAAACCAATCCTGGGCAATCTCGAACCGTACAGCCTCGGCGACAGCATCAACAACTACCTGGCCCGGCTGGACGCGTACTTTGAGCTGAACGGCATTGGTGACGATAAAAAAACGGCACACCTGCTGCTGGTCGGCGGTGCGGCACTGTACGAGCTGGCCAGCAAGCTGTGCTCACCGAAGAGCCCCAACTCGTTAGCGTACGATCGGCTGGCCCATCTGCTGCGCGGACACCTCGAGCCGGTCGTCAATGTGGTAGTGGAGCGGTACAAGTTTCGCAATCTGTTCCAGCAGCGTGACGAACCCATCGGGCAGTACATCGTGAAGCTGCGCACGGCGGCGCTGAGCTGCGATTTTAACTCCTTTCTGGAGGATGCACTGCGCGATCAGCTGGTGGTGGGTGTTGCTGATCAGGAGATAAGGAATCGGTTGCTGCTGGAACCGTTTCTCGATTACATGTCGGCGTGCATCATCGCACAGGCCTGGGATGTGTTGAAATAGAGATGGAGGATGAGGCGAGTGTGCCGTTTGGCAAGCAAAAACCGTGCTGCCAAGTGTGTGTTCCCAAGTAATTTATTATATATTAATAGTTAAGAATTGTGATTGTTATGAAGCGTTTGTAAAATGAGTGGAAAATAGGAGATAAAGTGTATTAAAAAGATGTGTTTGTGTTTGTAAATAAAAGTGCAGTATTTAAATGAATGTGTGTTGGGATGAATTTATAACCAAACACCAACACAGCAGCCTCTAACTTCCCACGTACGCGGCTCTATTTATCTATTTATTTACCTGCGTTGCGTAACCCTTTGTTCAGACCTTTCAAAAATTATTTCTAAAGCGGCTTTAGTGAACCAAAAAAAAAGAAGAAAGAAGGAAGCTTATCAAAATGCACCCATGAGCGAGCGTCGATTGGCATTTGCAAACAGAAGTCCCAAAAACTGCTGCGCCATCGCTCAATGCATACGATGCGATGGTGTTTATCTATCGCACAAAGGGACGCACCCGGTGTACGCATCCCTAAACGCGGTCAGCAGCGAGAATCCTTTGTAATCCCTTTACGTTCCATATTTCACGCCATATTCTCTAGGCGCAACTATCCATTAGATTCAGAGAAGGGTCTGTGAAGGGTAGTGAGAGTTTTTTTTTGTGTGTTCGTTTAGCATTATTTTCAGGTCATCAGCTAGAAAAAAAAACACAACACTCGGCACAACGGCTTCGGAAGCTTCGGCACCGGGCTCGTCCTTCCATCATCATTGTTCCACGCGTAAAGGTAAACGTTGTAACGCTTCAGTTCGCGCAAGCATTGCGTACACAGTGAAACTACGAGCACTGTTTCGCCGCCGAGTTTCCAGCCGGCCACGGGTTGTAAAGAAGAGCAGGGCAAGGGCTTTTGGGTTTGGTTTGATTTTTCCCCGTGTGTCTTGCCCCCCCGGTGTACCCGGTGCTCCGCTCCTGCGCTCAGCGATGCTACCAGCGTTTCGGGTTCGGGTATCGGGTGTAACGCATCGATGCGAGTTGAAGATCGGTACAGAAAGTTTGAACGTGGTATGTAAACGTACATTCATCGCTGGATGCTCACACAGACACAAAAAGACGCAGCGCCACACAGGCAAATGGTAAAATGTTAGGAAATCTGTGTTTGGGAAAAGTGATAACCGATCATAGGAGGAACGAAATGCCAAGGGGGGGTCTGTGGGACTAGTTTTACGGGCACGGGAATGTAGAAACGGGAATTTTAAATTATGCTCATCATCGTACGCTCCCATGTTCTCTCGATACGACTGCAACTGCAAAGTGATTCCATATTTTTGCAATGGATGGAATTTTTTAACAGAATTTATTCAATTAGAGCACTTTACCGATCGGTAGCAAGGGTCGAATGTGTTGCGGTAAATGAATTTATGGTATTTATCTCGATTACGCTCTGTCTGGCTTGCATTTTTCGTTTCTTTTTCAATGCGAGCTTATATGGTTTAGGGTGTAATATTTCGTAATTTGCTCTCTTCAACGTAATGTGGTGTAGGCACATAAGAGGCTGAAAGTATTTCTATTGTTTATTAATTTATTCATAAAATTTAATAAACTTTGTTTTCATCCGTTTTTTCTAATATCTGTATTTTTTCATAATTACATCGTTCATCATTACCTCATTGATGGACATTTCACACTATTACAAAAGTAATACAAGTGCTGATGCTATATAAAATTAATGTTACTGAAAATCATTATTCGAAGATTTGGGAAAAAATGAAATGTACGGAATTTTTTTTTCACAATAATAGACAGAGCTGTACGTCCGCATAGCTCTTGCTAAAGATTATGAAGACTGCAGTATTATGAACTAATTTAATGAACCATTTCTTTTCTAAAAATGCATTTTCTTTCATACAAACGTATGAGAATATTTGTGAAAACTTCCTATTTCTAAAACATTGTACGTATTAGCATTTCATATGAATTCCATAGAACGTGTTTAATCCATTATGAGCTTTCATACGCAAAATATTCCAATTTTATGGAAAGTAATTTTCCAAAAACTATTTCGTTAACTATAAAAGCTGATAATTTAAGAGTGCTTCCGTTGTGTTTGAAGAGTGTTATGTTCGAGGTAAATGGAGCCACAAAAGTAAGGATCAAACTTCAAACGTTTTCTATCTTAAAGTAGTTACTATTCCTCAAATTTGTGACAAAATATTGCATAGTAAGTGTAAAAAGAGATATCTAACACAAGACCAGAAGAAACAAGTAAACCCGCTTAAAAATTGGTGTTTACTTTAAAGATATCACTTTTCTCTCTATAGGGTTATCTTGCTTCCTGAAACTTTACTTTACTTTACGACAGAGCTGTACAATTTTTTGAAAGATTTTGACGAATAGTTCAACTCCAACATAGATATCGAAGTGATCGGAAGCTAGGTTGGACAGAATAAACCATTTGAACAATACGAATTCACCCAATAAAACCCAAAAAAAAAGTGTGCATATTGTAACCGATGCTTAACAAATACATACAAATACAAATACATTTGTTTGGAGAGTGAAGAGGATTTGCACCCTTTGCCGTGCTTTTTCCAGTACCACACTCATTGATTTTGAAGCAAATTAATCATAGAATTATTTTTGTTGAAAAAAATCCTATAATATGCTTTTTTCTTTTTTAATAATCAATGAGGACAACGTATGAAATTGCGTACTGTGTCTCAACATCTAAAGAATTCAAATAAAAAAATGGTTCAACTTTCCGCGTAGCTACGTTACAGCTTACAGAACAAATTACAATTGCTCTGCTATTCTGCAAGCAAAACAACAAATGCATCACGCAAAAAATGACCCATTGCCTGTACGACTACCGTACGGCTTTCAAAATTTCAATTTTTGCATCACATTAGTAGCTATGCATAACATGCAACAGCCACCGGCCCCGGCAAACGAATCCTTCCGATGGTGCCTCATACCTTATGCAGAGTGCAAGGGAAAATAGAAACGCGTGGACTGACACACAGACACCATAGGCTTCCCCCTTCGACCCGTATCGTAATCGGTAATCGAAAGCCATCTACGGTCGCCCCCCCAAAAAAGGGCAGCATCCAAATAATATTTGTTAAGTGAGCCGATTTTCGATTACGATGATGCGATGCAAGCTCGTTTTTGTCAACCCCGAAGCTCATACAACATACACATACTACGCCAAATCCATCCACGAGGACGAGGGCTTCCCGGCCAGGCGACTGAAAGGCCAAAACCACAAAGCCTCGAATGCAAATATGCATGAGATTGAAATTGAAAATTTATCTCTTAAATTAATCTCGACCCAATCGTTCGCTTGCTTCGGGCAAGGAGGTTGGTGAGTGGGTGCTTTACCCGTGTACGCTTCCGTTCCAGGGATGTGACGGGATGGGCGGCTTCAATCGATTTGAAAAGTTACTCCCAAGCAATAGCAAACGAAAAAAGCGCAACAAGCCAACATGGCGACACACAAGCCAGCCAGCATGAACCAGCATGAGAAATGAAATCTAACTATCATCCCAACCACGGTAAGCGTCGAAACAGCGCGTACGCTGCGTACGGTGTGCAGTCTTCAACGGTAGCATTTTGCATTGGGCAAAATTATCGAATCGATGAATTTATAATTACAAATTTCGTACACCACAGTGGGGGGGGGGTGTGGTGGTTGGGGAAGACTCTTTTCCTTCCGGGACGGTGCATAGAACCAACCATGTCCAACAGTTTGCAAATTAGCATTTCCAATGTTATTCCAACAATGCATCTTTCATACCGCACGATGACGGTGGTTGCGATGGTAAGGATGAAGGTTGTGGATTTCATTTTATTAAGCGCATACGTGAAAACAACATGTTTACTTCTTCCTTCAGCTCGATATTGCGATATTCACATTTAATTGAAATAAACTATCAATGTCTAGTGAATAACATCATCAAATAGTAGATGGAAAATATTATTTCAATTTTTTAAATTATTTTTAGAACAATTGCACGACGAAATATTGAACGGAATTTTTACTCAGTTGTATGAGAAAGCTATGAAAATAGTTTAAAAAAATGTGTAGTGGAGACGTGAAAGAGAGCCCTAAGAGGTCGACAAACTTTGTAATCATAAAAACAACAATATTATGATTATCCGGTAGGACCTTTACTGTATATCATATTAACGTCTGCCACAATCTTGCCCAAATCTGAATCGTTTCATCTTCTCCAATCATCTTCAATTGCCTCGTAGCTCCTTATCATCTTTCTGAGTTACATAAATAGTTATTCCGAAATAATATTATATCTAAATTTGGCAGCTATACCTAACGCAGGTAATGTGGTAAGCCATGATTGAAGTTAACAAGTAGCGGAGATAAATGAAGATCATGAAAAGACCGACAGCAAAATGAACAAATCAAACGACTAACACAACACGTCTCATATCTAACGAAACTTATCTACTGCTAATTAATCTAACTCAAAATTATAGATAATCTACTGGTAATATTTAGTCAGTCATCCTTCAACTTTAAATCAAAAACTAATTTTGCATACTGCTTTAAAGCACAGCTATATCTAATAAATAAACGAAAGAGCATTGAAATTCTGCTCCATTTCATGTATCTATTTCGTTACCGATTTTCTAACCTTTACAATCAGATATTCATCATCAGGATAATCAGAAGTATCTTAAGAATATCAACCTTAAGCATGATCAATTTCGATTAAAGTTAATATAATGTTTTAATACTGTAGAATAGTATATTAAGGTGTTGGTCTTTCTTCCGTAAAAAAATAAATAAAATAAAATTATCGAATCGAATCTTAATACTTGCAAAAAAAAATTACGTGTTGCTAGGTCAGCCATCAAACTAATCCTACTATAACAAAAATAGTAAAAATAATTTATCATTTCATAAGACTCTACTTGCAAGCAATGCACTTTGCCTGTGTTCCAGAGAAAATACTCTCTGGAGCGCACCCAAGACTCCGATCCGACTCCGACTATTGTTAGTCCGATTCTGGCTCCGGCAAAATGGAACCACTAAATCCGCTTGGAGTCTGTGTCGCCCGGAGCCGTCTGGAGCCACCCGAAGTCTTTCGGAGTCGTCTGATGTCGTTCAGAGTCGTCCAGAATCGTAAGGAGTCGCCCGGAGTCATTCGGAGACCGATTAGGGACGACTCCGGACGTATCTGAAAGACTTCAGACGACTCCGTACGACTACGTATGACTCCGGACGACTGTGGATGACTCTGAACGAATTCGGACGATTCCAAATAATGCATGGTGGACCTACCATTCGGAGTCGACTCTCGATTTTTGCCAACTTTACCCATCACTCGGACAAATGCTAAGAGGTACAAAACCTCTTTAAACATCTTTAAACAACAACAGAGTTGTAAGTAAAATGATGTACGGCTTTTTTACATAAATTTTGGTACAATCCTCTGTCATTGAGCATGTAACCCAGGCTCAAACGCAACACAACCCCAAATTTGCTCATTTTACAATTTTGTTACAACCGTCAACTCTCACACACATCCAAACACAAAGACTGCATACAATAATTGTAACATTACCGTATGCTGAAAGCTAAAATGTCAACATCGTGCAATAAAACATTCGTACACAATATCGCAACGCTCTGCCAGTAAGAATTCAGTATCCATTTCCCTAGCTCAGTATTTATTTGAGATTATTTTCTTTGCTGTGCTACTCCGTTTGCCCCAATCTCAAGAACGGATACTTGGCTCGGGAATTTGCGGCGCAACATTTGCAGTCTGTTGGAGGATTGATTTTATTTACCCAATCCTTATCAAGCGTACGAAGCGAGAGAGCGAGCGAGCGTGACGTACATGTGCTTGAGGAAAAGGTTAAGGATTTCCATCGGCAACTCCACCACAAGCTCCAATCCTTTAGCACACAATCGAACCTCACCCGGATAGGTTCAAAATTGCGTTCTGCATCGGGATAAGTGGCATGGAGTACGGCGGGTAATATTCACCGCATTTGTCACTGGCTGGCACTACGTGTGTACCCACAAACACGCATTATCTCGATCCGTTTCGGCAAACTCTTCGGCAATCGACTTCATTCAAATCGACTTTCGAATGCCCGAACCTGCTTCCAATGCGCATGAAGGTCGTTCAATGCAATTCGCTCAAACATGCTCATCACATTGCATGTTTGCTTTCGGTACCGCATAGAAAGGCTCCAGAGCTCGGATCAACAACGGTTTTGCCTCCTTTCTTCCATACGTGATTGGAGATTTTTGGAGCAAACTAAGGTTTCTTTTTTGTATAATGTCCTGTTGACAAAACGATGCCAATACCACTCCAAGCAGCGTAATTTCGTAGCTCAAGACATCGTTCCACCCGGTCCTTTCACCCCGCAAAGAGTGTAATATTAGCATGAAGAGTTTTCCATTTTCGATGCTACTTTTGTCATTTTGTGCTGCGAGCGAGTTGGAGGGACAAAATGCGCATACCCAAAAAAAAGTAAAAGGGAAAGAAACCGTCACCCTCTCGCGTCACATTGTGTGTACCAAAATTGCAAATATCCGCCATATTTATTTCAAACAAAAAAAAAGAGGAATGCCCTTGTTCGACCCATGGTAAGGGCAGCCAGATATTGCCACGCCACAGTCACCCACTTGGGAGAGGAACGGCGACGGCTTGAAATTTCTGTGTGTGTGTGTGTGTGAGAGAGAGAGAGAGAGAGAGAGAGAGAGAGAAAGAGAGAAATGGTCCTCTTTTTTGTTCAAGCCATCCTTAACGCCCTGGTACTTCAACTTCATCAAACTCGGGCCGGTCTGGGACATTTCCCAACAACGGCGACCACTCTACCCTGCATCTGAGTGACAAGAGGCAGACGAAATACAAAAAAAAGAGGAGGAAAATAAGAAATAAAAGGAAATGAAGCAATCAATGAGGCACGAATCGCAACGGCGCCCATTTGCGTAGGGAAAAAACACACAATGGAAAGCGGAGAAACACTCATTGTTCACAGTAGGTGACATTTTATAAAGCCTCAAGTGTACAGTAAACAATTGAAATGTATGATTAATTTTCCGTCATCCATTTTGTGGGCTTTCCTTCGCTGCCGGTCGCAATTGCCGGTTTCCACTCCCGGGGAGAGGAAGCCGAGGAAATCCGTCTCCGTGCGCTTTACTGGCGCAAATAATCCGCAAACGCCGTTGTTGCGCCAGCAACTTCCCTGCCTTGCGTAGGCTTCGCCGGCTGTGATTGATGAGTGTGTGTGTGTGTCAGGGTTGGGTGGGTTTTCCATCACGTCCTAGCCGACTCTGACGTCAACAAAAGGGGAGTAGGCTGTTCTATTGGCTGCGTATGTGTGTGCTCAAGAGAGTGTAAATATGGTGGAAAGGCACACAGTGGGGTGCTGGTGAAAAAAAATCTTCATAAAAGCATCACAAGGGGTCGGTTGTCAAGATGGTTCCCTCTCGACATACTCCTCCTTGTGGTGCGTTTGGAAAAGGATGGTGGCGTTTTCCCATTTTTTATTTGTTCTAAAATATAGATTTTTTCCACAATATTTTCAATTAAACATTTCATTTTCTAACTCCTTTTGTTTGTAGTGCCCTTCGCTGCAAAGCAATCCCTTGAGAGCTGCCCAAGCTTCTCAAGCTTACCCGCCCACCTTTAATGAACCTCTCGAAAGCTTCTTCTTTACCTGGCCAAAGCAACTACTAACGAGCAGGATAAAGAACGTCCATCCCGTATCGTTGGAGCCCGCTGTGGATTTCGCCACGATGGTGACCGCACTAACGAACGTCGTCAAGCACTGCACCGCAATGGATGGATAGATTATGGAGTGGCCATCCATGTAGGGAGCAAAAGTGATAAGAATGGAAGAAGCAAAGTAAGCGAAGAAAAAGTAATACACCTTGAGATCATCGAAACAACCGCAACCCCGCTCGAGTGGGGCATTTTTATTCGCCCCCGCCCCCGGGAGGTCAATCGATGGCACTGGAACCGGAACGAACGAGTTCACCTTAGGGCACGGGATTTGTGGATAGGAAGGTACTTCTTAAGGAAGTGGTGCAGTTTTTCTATTGTGATGCTGTTTTTTGTTATGTTTTTTCGGTTTAGCATTACCTGCAAGATTTAAGAAGATAGAAGAAGAAAAGTTGAAAAAAGTGTTTACTAATTTTAGTATATTTCATTCTTTCACTCAAAGCATAAGCACTAAATAACTAAAAGAGACAAGCTTTATTCACTATCGAAATGTTAATACTTCTTAGTAATTTTTGGAACGCTTTGGCCACTCCATGGCCAGTTTAAATTGTTGTGATTAGAAAGTAACATTTCATGCGCCAAACCGCAACCTTAGACAGTGGCTGATTAAGACGGGTGGAAGTCCTAAGCGATTACACGAATGTAGGCCTTTTTTGAAGTGTCAAGCAAGAAGTTGTATGAGGAGCTCGTCGTTCATCCTTCTCCTCCTGAAACACCTTGCTAGAACACACCACCACAGATATGCATTACTTTATCTAGCATTATTCTCATCTCTAGCATTAGTCTGAACAAAATGATCACTGCACGAAAATTTGCTCGAATTAACCTAAGCAAATTTTACTCATCATGCGCTTATTTTATGAATGATTATTTAATTGTATAGATATTTCTTCTACCAACACTCTCCTGAAACAGAGGTCTCCAATGTATGGTGCACGGAGCACATGTGGTTAGTGGTGTTAATAGATATGGTCCGTGGAAGAATTAATTTTGTAAAGCTAGCCTTATTACAACACATATTGTAAAATCAAGATTAAATGTTCACCTGGTATGTCTAGAATACGAATTAAACATACAGTATTGCTGAGAATTATGGTCACTTAAACTCTTTTTTGGCATGCAACATGTTCTTACTAGCTCAAATTTAATCGGCAACACCTCTTTGTCACTCAGTTTACTGAAACAATCCTATTTTCAACAATCCTTCCATAACCCAATTTTAGAAAAAAAGATTTCCAATGATTCAAATTCCGCACAGCCTCAAAATTGTATCATTAATCTTCAATTTCACACACACACACACACACACACACACACACACACACACACACACACACACACACACACACACACACACACACACACACACACACACACACACACACACTACTTTTTTTAAAACTTGTTTTAAGGTTGGGTCTGATCAACTCTAAGCGTCAGACTCCTAACTGGACCGACAGGACGACTGTCTTATCGACAACCATTGATCTTCCCCGTAAGGATATTTAGGCATTTGTCGCATATATCTTCAAATATCATTGATTTAGTATTATTACTGGACCAGATGTACCGGAGTAACTGCTAAGAATTCCAGCCATCAAGGTCTACTAGATGTCAGACACATGTTTGATAGATTTTAGTACATGATGACGATCATCTAGAAGTTTAAAACTAATAACGTAATTTGAATCATAACGTCATATAGATGGTCCGCGATCCTAAAAAGGTTGGAGAGCACTGTTCTAAGGTAAAGGATCTTTCTTTTCAAGCATGATATGGATCTAATGTCCATCAGATTAGCATTTTTTCTTAAAAATCATTTGCTCTTTCATTTTTTCCAATAGCTAATAAAAGTGTAGTAGAAGAGTAAATATAATTGATCTACTTTGTTTGACAATTTCATCCGCTGATTGTTGGGTACAAAACAATATGTTACAGCAAACGATAACGTATCAATGCAGCATGAACGGGGAAAATAGGTAAACAAGTTGAAGCTTTATAATTTAGTGCATTAATGAATGAAATTCAAACTAAAACAAAAAGACCTTTAGTGTGTTAAACACTTCATACAATCTGAAGACGTGCTAAAAGCATGTCCCTACCTGATGGTTTCACCTACAAAAGCGAAATAAAACGCAATCCATTTTAGATAAGAGCCTCACACAAAACCTTCAACTTCTGTAACTTTATGTTCCAAAAATTTCCTAATCTCTTCCATCTCCTATCCAGCGCTACGGTTGAGAAGATCACCATCAGCACGCATGAAAGCGATCGCTCCTGAACGTTCGATCATTTGCTCCTCCTATCTGCATGCCGAAATGGAAAAAGTAACACATCCATAAAGATGTACAAGAAAAGATCAGCGCACACAGAAACGTATCCTATTACAGGTTTTTTCCACTCCGCATACCATCCATTTCTTTACATCATATCTTGGACAATCGGTTGACCGAAACACACACGCACTCCGTCTAAACAGGAGTGGAGTGGAAAGAAATAAGGCTAGAAAACAAAAAATCCCTTCTCACACGGTGTATGAGTGCGTCCCTTTTGTTCCCGCTTTACGCTTCGTCCGTTTTTGGCACGAACCACTTGGCACCTTTTGCAAGCGCGCACTCACTACCATGTGCATTGCGCGCAAATCAAGCCTACGCGCAAGTACAGCGAACAAAACGAACGCAAAAAGATCGTCGGGATTAATCGTATCATTTCACAAAGGGCCGCGCCAAGAGGGTTTCCACCAACAGGGCACTGGCACCGTGCAGAGGGAAGGTGAGTGGCCAGTGGTGTTGGTAGGCTGTTTGCGTTCGAGTGGCCAGATGCACCACTGGGCCCTCTCGGCTGCCAGGCTGCGCCGGCATAGTTCAATCGCCCGGTACCGGTACAATTGAATGTTCAACGATGGATATTTTTTTTCCGTTCCATGATACGCTTTTGCTGCTTTATTCCAATGCCCTGGCGGACTCGGGTGTACCTTCCATAGCGCGTCCGGTCTGGCGGTTCGGGGCGCGAAAATATGAAATGCCCGAGCATAATGAAATGTATATTTCCTCCGTTCGGAGCAGCAAAAGCGGAAAGGGGAAGGCCGTACAGCGGGGGATTCATCTCGAATCACACGAGCTCTCGGTTAAACGGTGCCCGATGCTTGTTCAGCTGGTTTTTTTTCTTATGAAAAATGAAATGTCGGCGTATGATTGACGTATCCTCGGCAAGTGATGGAGAACTACTTAATTATGTTATTAAAGCGATCGCTCCAGCACCGGCGGCCGGAAGTGTACACACAAACACACACACATAAAAAACCGTTCATTCGCTTGCGAGGGTTATGAGAGCGTGTGTGTGTTTTTTTTTTTCTATTCGGTGAGTTTACCAAGTGTTTGGATGTATGAAATCGAACGCTGGCAATTGAATTCGTTCTTGGTTGAACACGATGGAAAGGAAAGCGTTGCGTTGCGGCCAAATTTATATTCCTGAAAAGAACAATAATAGGCATTTTTTCTTAAAATTCAAAGAGAAAAATATCAAGCTAATCGACATACTCATATTTAATCGATTGTTTCAAATGTTGCTATAAAAAATGAGAGCCATTTCAGAAAACTATGAATGCAGTTTTAATGCAGAAATGAAGAAAAATTTAGCTTACGAATCCTCGAGTATGGTGATCGAGTTCATGATGTTTTTTTTTTACATGAGGAGTTTACTAGCAAACATTGAATCTAAATGACTTATTTTTGAAGCGAGAAAGTTTAATGTTTAACGTATATTTGTGAAGGGACTCATAGTCTCCCTCAATACTGCTTCAGATTACAATGTCATTTTGTCGTTTTGATTGTAGGGTCATCTAGGGCCAACAAAAGTAGTCGGCACGTACAAAGCATGGGGATACCAGTAGCCAACAATGATCGCAGACAAAAGGTCTTAGCAAGCACGTACAGGTGAATCAACAGAAGCAGCACAGGACAATCGATACTTATGTTGTGAAGCTTGGAGCCAAATACCGAGTAGATGCAAGCCACCACACAACGATCTAATGCGTGTGCAGTACAGCGTCTTGAGGCATCGCGAAGCAGACAATTGTATCTAGCCTCAAAATATTGCGCGCGCCACGCAATTATCTTCAATAAATAAATTACGATTGTCTCGGCCAACAAACTCAAACGGAAACGACAGGAACGGCAGAAAACGACTTCAAACTTCAGTTCTCTAGATTTCAGGAGACGGAAGAACATTTAAAGCAGGACCAAAAGAAGCCTTTAATTGAAGCCCTGACTAAAATACCTATTTAAAAACGTGTCAAAGTTTAATAAAACAAAATTAGCTCAGCTGATTGCTGCTTATACTATTCTACTTCTACTATTTGGAATCATGGCAAATGTCAATAATTTAAGAAATAATCATCAGGAACGCCACGCAGCACCCAGAATTTTTACAAGATATTACAAGTATAATACAAATAATTTTGTAACTCTGGACGTCTTTTGAACTTAATAATACAAAAACAAGGTACAGATTCTACTCTACTATTCTTCTTCTTATTCTTCTTCTCCGACACAAAACAACCGTTGTCGGTCAAGACCTACCTGTACCACTACTAGTGGGTTTGGCTTTCAGTGACTCATTGATACCCATACTTAACAGGATAGTTAGTCGGGACTAGAACCCATTCCAGGCATGATGTACTGTACTATTACTTTAAACCAGGTATGTCAAACTGGCGGCCCGCGGGCCGCATGCGGCCCTCGTCAATGCTGAATGCGGCCCGCGAGAATATTTTGAGAATTGCTAAAATCACTCCAAACCAAAAAAACTGTTATTACTATTTGTCGAAGTGTATTTAATTTTCCAGAGAAGAACAATAATTTAGATGGTATATTTTTCGAATCTAACATGAATGTACCCATAACATCTCATAAACTTTTTCTTCACAATCGTACAGAACAATAGAGACCCTTAAGAAACATTGAATTGAATGCAAACTCAGTCGGTATTATGTTTCGATTAAATTCTGAATATTTGCATAGTATTGTGCACACTCGATTGCACATTCTATATGGAAAAATAGATTTGCGACTACCTTCTACCAACGAAAAAGTAATGAAAATAACTTGATACACACACTTGGAAACTTCGCAACAACTAATGATGGATTGTCAGAATCGCATCCACGGCTCAAAACCATTTTCGATCTTAGCTATAGCAACTTCGAATCCGGCCAAATCAAACCAACAGTTCCGTTCGGTGCCGTCCGAAGCCTATAGAGCCGTTTAAAGCCATTCGGAACCGTTGGAGTCATCGGTTGTCGCACGGAGCGGCTACAGTGAGAAATGGATCCGGTCGGTCCCACCGAATTTGACCATCTCAATACCCCCGAGTGCCAAGTAAAGGATTCATTCGGCTCCGAATTTCTCCGATTTGCACGGCTCCAACGTTATAATGTTACATCATTGATGTTCGATTGGAACCACTTCTGTTTTTTTGTCATAATCATGCCACAATCAATTTTAATAAAAATGATTGTAGCCAAGTTGGAATTTTGTGTACCCCACATTTTGCAAGATGAATTAATGTACTTTTGAACCTCCCCAAAAATCTAAACCAAAATGATATGATTACGCTTAAGCCTAAAGTATTTAGATGAAAAATGCCGAAGTCGTGCGATACATAGCTTATTAATAAATTAGCTCACACAGTCCATACCTCAATTCGCGAATCATCTCCCTTCAAGTGCAAAACAAGATTTGCCAATCTTTATGGGATCACACAGCATGAATCTTCGTCAGATAAAATTATCGTAATTTAACAAAATTATTCGTAAAATATGGGTTCTTGTAATAAGAAATGCCTCCATACCACCATATACCACCATATGCCCCTTCGAACTTGGAAATTAGCGAAAAATAATGTTTAAACACGTTTTTTTACAATTTTCCTCTTGATCTATCAAAAAAATGCATGCAAATATTTTTGTTATTCATCCTGCGGTGGATAGCTCGGATGGCTTGAAAATGATTCGCAACAGGCTGGTAGACTTCCCCTACCTCAGTGAAAAAGTGTGGTTGAGTGATATTTTCTAACAGAAGTGCCGTGTTAGAACGCGACTAATGAGAAATTTCCTATTTTAATAATAAGGATGAAAACAACGCATGTGACTTTAAAAGTACATTTAACATTTTTTTTTAATAAAAAAGTGCACAATAAAAAAAACATAGCAAATTTGTAAATAAGAAACTATTCCAGATTTGAAGCGAGGAGTACAAAAAGTCAATTTGTTTAACGATAATGATTTTAAACAGTATTTTATATGAATATTGAGATATATTTTTTATTCTCAACTTTGCGGTCCACGAATCACTGAAAATCTGTACTTGCGGCCCTCTTATGAATTGAGTTTGACACAGCTGCTTTAAACTATTGTAAAGCAATAATTTGGCTTTAAAAGGTAAGTCAAAACAGTTAAATATTTATTAAATTTCTTGCAAATCTTCAAAGGGGCAACTTATTTACTTACAAAAGGTACATGGGAGGAAAAATATATAATAGAAGTATTCTGTCAAAAATTGATACCAAAGAAGGCAAATCTAACTGGCTATATTTGTAAAGCACAGTTACATCTTTTATTTGCCCGTAACGTCCTTCACGGATATGCCCCTCCGGTCTATGGTCCGGTCTCCGAGATTTATTCTTGAACCCAAGACGGGCATGTTGTTTAGTCGTGCAAGTTGACGACTGTACCACGGGGCCGCCCCAAAAGCTCTGTTAGCAATAGTTAATTTCATGAATGACACAATGTTCAGAAAGATGAAAGATGAGTTTGAGGATTTTCATGACAAAAACAAACCCAAAATTTTAGAACAAAACCAGAACATCAGATTTACATACAATAAATAAATAAATGAATGAGTATTATGTCAATTCGCAACAATACCCTGTTAAATATTTTAACTTTCTCCTTGGCCTGTCAATGTGCATGAGTTTGAGAGACTTTCTCTTCTCAACAAACCAATAAAGAGATGAAATTATAAACACAACTTTTACGAACGCCAAACAGCTCTCAAAATGTGAAATTGCACCATCATATAAATCGATTTTTCTCACCAACGATACTCACGTTCTCACAATTAATTAATTAGCAGCATCAAAAATGCAACACCGAAAAAGTTGCACAATAGCTCAACTCTTTTCCATTTATTTGTCGCATTTTACACAACTGCACATAACCAAAATTGACTTTCGTTCAAACAGGAGAAAAAAAAAACAGAACTACACAGCACACGTACTGGTAGAGCCACAAACTGATTACTTAATTACGCTACCGCCATCCAACTCCCCAAACTTGCTTGCAAAAGGGAGTGCATTAAGCCGGAAAGCTGGCCAAAAAAAAAAACAATGCCAATCGAAACGAGTATGGTGGCTGCGAGTAAAAGTAGTGGTGGAAAGGTAACGAGGGACGTGGGTTGATGCAATTAATGCATCCACACCACAATGCCTGCCGGCAAAGCGATCGGCACAGCTTCTGTTGTGTGTGTCTCAAACGTTTGATGTCTCAACCCGAGCTGCACCCAAGCCCCATGCACCATCGAACAATTACCAACCATCTGTAGTGCGCGCTCGTGTGTGTGTGAGAAGGAGAAAGAGAGAGTTGTAATAAAAAAACACACACGAAAAAACAGTTAAATCAACCCAGAAGGAGTGTACATGTGCGAGCACAACGGCACAACGGCACAGCACAAAGTTGTTGTGGAACAAACATAACAACACTCACACAAAAAGGAAATACGCCAAAAGCATGTAACTACGGCCATGCAAGTAGGTTCAGGCACAAATGGCACAAAGTAAACAGAGTGAGCCTCGAACGTCGAGGATTATCGAGCAGCCGGAGCCGAAACCGCCGAAAGCGCCAGAAGCGATTACATTTGCCACTGACTGCACACACACACACGTACACTCATTAGCAGCGCCCAGATGGTCGGCAGAAGGGGTGTGCGCCTTTCAGCCCTTTGGAGCGCGAAGAAGAAGAAGAAGAAGAAGCGGTGGGTCGAAAAAATGCAACAAAAAAACCCTCCTACCGAAACAAGAATTGACGCCCTCGAGACATATATTGATGTACGTGTACGTGTTTCGTCTCTTTGCGTATCCTTTTTTGTTTGTGAAAATTAAACCGATCGTTCATCCAAACAAGTCGGGCCTGCCTGTAAGCAATACCAGATTTTCGAGATGAAAAAAGGGATACCGTTTCAGGAGGAACCGGTGGAGGCAAAGGCCTTAATCCTACGGCTTTACAATTCTAGCTTGAGTTGTGTTGTTGTGCTTTAGTCTCTCTCTCTCTCACTCTCTCTCCTTTCCTGATCACTCACACTGATCCTTCACGCATCCTCTCAACACTGGGTGCAGCTCAATCGTCCTTAACTGGTTAGCTCCCGTGTCCTTTATGCTGCGAGTTTACTGTTTGCATTTGGAAACGATTTGTTCGGTGCGCGTTGATGTCGCTTGTTTGTTCTTTGCATCCTTTTGCTGTTGTTT
Organism: Anopheles coluzzii; assembly: GCF_943734685.1. NCBI lineage: Eukaryota > Metazoa > Arthropoda > Insecta > Diptera > Culicidae > Anopheles > Anopheles coluzzii. The sequence goes on from NC_064671.1 coordinate 85,626,068, forward strand.
TATTCTTCGCTTGCTTCAAGTGCCTTAAAGTGTGTTTGTTTTTTTTTTCTCCTTTACAACAATACAATCTTCTGCAGTGAACAATACACTTTAAGTACTTCGAGTATCGACTTCTTAAGCTTTACTTTTCCTTTTGCTGTTAAAGATCCCACTCGCACATGCACCCGAAGCAATCAAGGTGCTCATGCTCAATTGAACGGCCGATGACATTGCCGAATGTCATCTCATACCGGGAACATTTTGTGCATTGTGCTCGTTGTCGTTTATGTTTAATCGATCTCTGTGTTTTTGTGTGTTGCTTTTGTTGCTTTCTCCTTCTGCAAGGTTTTGGTGCCTGGTTCTGTCTCTGCGACAGATAAGGTCACCTAAATCCCTTTCTGTCGTCGGTTTTAAGAAAACATGCTCAATTTGATCGGATCGGCCCGTACATCGTTCACCGGGCACCGAGGTTCATACGCCGGTAGCGCCGAGCGAGGGGTCCATGCTCGAGCTCGGAATGGGATTACATTAGCCGGGAGCGGCTCATCAGGGAGGTCTCTTTATCCGGCTGCTTATCCCATGCGTATTGGGTTTGTATCCTTTTGCGTGATGTACCCTTTTGGGTGTGTTTTTTTTTTGTCCTCGCTAATGCTGTTGCAAAGGAGCGCAATGTGTGTTTGTTGTTTTAAGAAGAAATGAGGATTAAATTAAATATATAGCATTTTAATAAATACAATTATCAAATGGAAAAATCATGAATAAGACATTTCTGAAGCATTTGTTCCTTTTTTGCCTAAAAATATGCCACCGAATAGAATGATGATTATAATCCACGAGTTTTTCGTTATGACATGATGATCGTTTGACTTCGACTGCGAAGTGTATTGCGCATATGATTGCCGACGGCATTTTAATGCGCTCCATGAATGTAAAACAATCAATCAACACGTAATCTACAACATTTGCATATAATGTTTATATTTAAAAAAAATTGACAAACAATGTTGATTTTACATGGATTTATCCTTACCCGTACTAATGAAACGTTAGTTGTTTGAGTCAGCAGACAGCGTTTGACGCAACTTCGTTCAGGAGCGTGCGCGATCAAAGAACGGCACCCCGTAGTATCGAAACCGGACTCTGTGTGGCACTTTGTGGACGTCGTATGAGCGTGTTCCGATATCCACAACAAATTTGTACTATTAGACAACAATCAAAGCATCGAATGAGCGACCCTGAGCGACTTGAGGTTCCAATGAAAGCTGAAAATGAAGATCGAGAGACCTGTGTGACTTTATTGATGCGTTAGCTTGGCCTTGGCAGGTCGATGCAACCGGCCAAACAGTAAAATAGTACCTGGGGAACATGAACAAACACATCAAGAAGCAGAACTCCACAAAACTTCAAAGCGTCCACTGGCTTCGCAGCGACAAGCAATGAGGCCACCACTCGATTCGACCCTTTCAGGTGAATTTCGGCTGAATTTTGATACGACACCGTAGTATGCCGGGTAACTTCCGACAGGCATCTGGCAAGGTCGTACAATAATTTTTTGCACGTTAGCTTAAATAATTACATTTCAAAAGATGTTTATGAAAAGGAATTATCTGTGTTAGTTTTTGCTCTACAGACGTCCAAAAAAATCCATTTTTAATGCAATTTATTTATTAATATTTATCTTGGAAAGGACACTAAGGCGCTAAGAAATCTTAGTCACGGATCATGAGAATAAATTAAGGCACATGAAAAATCACGAAAATGATCAATATTTTCAGTTATTGTTTTTAAGAGTTTTGCTGCTCCTGATTACCATTAAAACCATCGCATCGGTGAAATTCTGTGAAATAATCCTATAAGAAGATTTACCATAAAACAGAGCATTGTCATAAGCAGTTAATAAGAATATACTACATTAGAGCTACATTAATCAGTTACACACGTTAACATTACATAGAGTTGAGTTTTATTTGGGAACTTGGTCACATTGTTTCTGTAAAAGATTATGTCATCACCTTAAAAATTCAATTAAATCCTCCATCATTTTAGTTCGTTGCTCTTCCACTCCATTTGTCATAATCATTAGCTAAAGTATTTTTTTTTAAAGCGGCAAAATTTGATAGGCTCTTCATTTATATGGTTATTTATCATGTCTGATATATTTTTAGTAGTCTTTAGTAATTTCCTAAAACAGATTAGATTTGTTTCTGATGAAAAAAATTCTCTTTAAACATTTATTCAAAATTGCATTTATGTAATTTGCTCTAAAAACGATGTAACCGACAATTTAGCTCATTCAAAAAACGTGATTTAATCATCCTGAAAGAAGCAAATCCTTTACCAATTTCCAAGAATAATTCCAAGAAGCAAAGAAATACATTTTATCTCCTTAAGTGTTTCACGAAATTTTGCCTTAATTTATTGTAAGAAAAAAAACATGTTTGAAGAAATAAATAATTACATACACACACAAACATACACATCCCAAAACGCAAAACGCTCGTCCAAGTCCAAGTACTAATCGACCGTCCAAAGTACAGAGGGAGGAAAACTTTTCCACCCAATATCCCGCCCCATCATAAACCCCATTTCGCCCCCACCACGGAAAAAAAACTCCAATCCTTCGCCGAACACTTTGCCAAGTGTAAATCCAACACCGTAAAGCACACCGTGCGGTTTGCCGTGACCAAACAGAGAGAGAGAGAGAGTGTTTGCCTCCCAAACACCCCTGCCTTGCCCCGTGCTCTCAGTGGAGCAGGGCGAAGGACGCCTCAAACCCACCAACGAACTTTCTCGTAATTATGCACGATGTGTGTGTGTGTGTGTGAAGGAAGCTTTTTTTGTGTAAGGATAAGCATAAAAGCTACCATGGCAACGAACGGCGAGATGATGCACGCTAACAGCATCATATTGTGTGTAATCAGCAAAGCATTAGCATATGTGTGAGTGACGGGCTTATGGAGCAGCTTTTCGCAACTTTATCCGGTTCCCCTCCAGTGCCACCACCCCCGTCCCCCTCTCGTAAGGCAGTAAATTGAGAGAAGATCGGACGGGGCCCGTTGTGGTGTGGCGGAGTTAATCCTACTTTTATTACTTCCATCACCAGGCGCCTCCATCAAATAGGTTTTCACCCGCCCCAATGACGGGTCGTTGTGCACTGTCCCTGTCCCGAGTCCGCGCCCTCGCCCGAGTATGCCTCCAAAATTACTAGCGATGCTTTCTCCCTTTCGCACACCAGAAAATTAAGGGATGTTGGATGGAACAGAGCGCCGGGTGCAGATGAAAGGAACCCGACACCGCTTTGAAGCATGCCGAGGGACACACCATCGGATTAATTGAACAAAATGGAAAGCTTTTAAACACACGCCCACACACACACACACACACACGCTAGCTCATGGGACCATAAAGTGTGTACGTGTGAGTAAAGTTGTGCTGCTTTTGTGTGCATCGCGGAGAGAAACAAACTTTGTCACCCCAAAAATTTGCTGTACCCAACCCCCTTGGGGTCCGGGTGCTGTTGATAATGTGTGCCATTTTGTGTGTTTGAAGAGCGTTGTCCCTTGGGGTTGGAAATCTAATTTTCGGTTGCCAAAGTGTGTGTGTGTACGTTCACGTGTGTAAAAGCTAACGCCTCGTTTTGGATTCGAAAGAGAGAAAGAAGGGGCGCTGTAACTTGGATGGATGGACACGAGTAATAAAAGACAAAGACCTAAGGACGAGTTCGAGCGCTCTATTCCTCTTCCCCCCCCCCTCCCCCACCATCATGTCTGTGCTCGTGTCTTTCGTACAAACAACTCGCTTTGCTTCCGTTGGCATAATAACCGGATGCTCGAATGGCGAAAGGACAACTCCACATGTGTGCTTGTCTCCGCTTGGGCGATACATGGTACATAAGACACAAGACGGTGTAGTCGTGAGATGCCAAGAGCCAGGCTGACATTATACAACGTCGCACAACAACAACAACAACACGCACAAAGAAAACCCACAGCCAAAGGACGCTCCATGAAAGTGTCATTGATTTCAATTTCGATTCCAATCTCCAATCTCCAAGAAAGGTACCGGGAGGCAAGCATAGCCGAGCATGCCAGAAGCTGATGTGACAAATAAGCTGATGTGTCCCATCGCTTCTCCCTTCTCGCTGCCCGTGTCCCCAAACGTTGTCACCGCCATCCATCCGCCTGCTCTTTGGTGAAGATGACGCAAATGTATTTGCCGACACGACATGTCCTTGCCGCTTCCACCCCATCCCTGTTGGAACACGGTGTATGTGTGATAAGGATGTAAGTGTGCATCTGCTTGGTGTGCTTATATACATCACCTTGTTTCGCTTCCATTACGGTTTTGCTTTTTTTTTTGTATGTGTGTGTATATGGAACGCTTTACCTTTAGGAACATTCAAACGAAAGGCTCTTCTGTGCTGTGAGGGGGGATTCCCGTTTAGAAAAGATAGAGCTGATGAGAAAGAGATAGAAAGAGCGAGAGAGAGTGAAAGATCAGGAGAAGATGTGAGTGTGCTGTTGTGCAAGCAAAACAGGGGAAAAGGAGCAATCATCATCAACTGCCACGAGAAGAAGGCCGGGAAAGCGCAGGTCAATCTCGAAACTCAATGGGGAGGGCAGGTCAGGGGCAAACGGGGATGAGAAGCGCGCGCGCGGATGCAAACATAAACATAATGGCGTTGCCTTGAGGGTGACACAACGCCGCCACCCGTTATACCGCCATACCCGCAAGCAGAGAACGAACGTGGAAAGAAGTGGAAGCGGAAGAGCAGGAAGGGTGCGACTTCCCTGTACACACACACACACACACACACCGACACCGGCCCAAGTCAAACAAACCGACCAACCAACGAGCGACAACGCTTCGCTTCCCACCCAATCTCCCGTTTTTGGCCGGAAGGACACCAAACTTTCTGCCTTCTCAACCGTGCTGCGTATCGCGCCTGTACGACACTGTCTCTCTCTCTATGTGTGTGTGTGTGTTTCACCGTTCCTCCATTCCCCTCGGTCGGATTAGAGGCTGCTTCGCGTGCAGGGTGAAACCGGATACTGCGTGCGAGGGGTGCAAAATCGACAACAAACGGAAGCAAAGCGTGTTACCGCCAAGAGAGAGAGAGAGAGAGACCAAGAAGAGGAAGCGAGAAGGAAAAAGAAGAAAAATGTGCGAGTGTGCACACCGAGCTAGTGCTGAGGAAAAGATGGAAAAAAGGACATTCAGGGCTCGGCGCCCGTGCTGCCGTACGGTTCGGTTGGCAAGCACAAAGTACATCAAGCGGTATGCGGAATTGAACTGTTAGAGAGCGAGTAAAGCGAGAGACATACACACACAAAAAAACACGGGAAAATGCCAGTGCTAAAGAATAGAGAGCGTTAGTGCGTAGAATAAGAGATGGACAGTAAAAAAACAAAATAATGGTACTGTTGTTGTCATTTTTATGGAAAAGAAACCTTTATAAAGCTAGCCAGCGTCGTGAAGGAAGCTAGAAAGTATAACAGTTATTTTGAATTGCAGTAAAAATAACTAGAAATGCAAATATATTTTAAATTTTCAATTCAACTAACATGCACATAAATAAATGAGAAATGATTATGTAGTAATGCGGTAAATTATAAAATAAAATTGAACCAAAACTTTTATCAAATGCTATATTTTAAATGTTTTAGTAGCATGAGAACTTCGACAGAAAAAGACTGGTAACTAATATCATTCATAGGAAATAATAAAAAAGACCAGGTAAAATTCCACACAAAATGGTTGGAAAACAAGCTAACATGATACTAACAAGGTATTCAAATAATTAGTAAATTAATAAATTAATTTAATTAATTAATTAATAAAAAAAGAAGAAAAATAATTAAGAAATTAATAAATTGACAAATAAATAGTGCAATCAAACAGAAACAGAACTATAAATTCTTACTAGAGCTATTATATTCTAATATGAAAGCTAATAAAAGGAATGAGAGTTATTATGAGCAGTCGAAAACAGATAGTTAAAACTGCACTGAAATTAATTATTATAAAGCAATGCAATTACACATACATCATTTAAAGGTAAATTAAAGTAATAAACTCATAAATATACAAATAAAATAAATATTAAATCAATTATCAATTAATCAATTAATTATGAATTATTTAATGGTTTGATTGTTAATTATTAGTAAGTAGTTATTTATTGAAAAATAACTCTTTATATGAAAAGTTTAATTAAAAGAGAGACACAATAAACCAATATTTCTGCAATCTTAGAATGCACATTAAGTAAACATTCATTATCAATAATCAAAAAACCCAAACTGGATCACAAAACCGAGCCAAAAACCAACAAGATACTTAAAATTAAGATTAATTATTCTATCATGTTATCTTTCTAAGTTTCTTTTGTATTTTGTTATGAAGTGATCAATTGTAGCCAAAATCGTCCAAAATAATATTTCATTTCGCATACAGAGATTGATTCCGCAGTATGTTCAGATATGAATCTTATTCAACTTTACATATTTTTATTGGAGTAAATTTATGTTTTGACAATAAACTTTATCTGAAAATTCTGTTTAAATTAATTCTAATAAGACTTTATCGTAATTGTATGCTATCAATAAATCTTAACCTTGGACTGTTACCACCAGCCAGCAAAAGCAACGCGCACACCTCCGATAACAGTTTTGTCAAACTTGCTCGAAACTCTGCTATTGCGTAACGGTCTCGCGTAACATTTACTGCTGCTCTTTTGCGTTTCGTCGCGCCCGCTTGACGGTTGTGCTGTGCTAAAATATTTACCAGATAAATAAATGCGACGCGGCGCCATCGCAGTCACCTTTGCCGCGAATAAGCCGAAAGTACACTTCCCTTTTTTTGCTGCTGCTGCTGCTGCGTCGCTGTGTCGGTGTCGAGCCGGCCGCACCGCACCCACCGCTAGATGGCGCCTATATACCCGCAGAGTAAATCCCGCAGGAAGCAAGCAGGCAACGAGAGATACTACCAACAAACTAAGCAAACATGGCAGCAGCAGCGGCAGAGGCAGCATCACCCAAACCGAACACCCGAGCGCTTGACACGTTGAGTGTGTTGCCATGGTGACACAACCGACACCAATACACACGCGCCAAGCACATCCTTCGCCCAGGATGGTTAGTTGGTGGGCTGCGAGGGGGGGGGGGGTGGTTTATGGTGCGATACCAAAAAAAAATGGACTTCCACTCTGTGTCCCGCATCGTGTACTCTGGCACACGGTTGAGTTCACGGATTCCAGGAGTGCTATTCAATTTACGGGCGCATCCTTCCGTGACAGTTTGGAGTTTTCTTTTTTTTTTTCGCTTTTTTTAGGTGGCGGCCTAGCTTGCCGCAATAGAGCGACTGAAGGTAGCTTTTGATGGAGGTTTTGGCTGGATGGTTGTTTATCGTCAGCATATTTTCCTTTTTTTTTTAGCTAAAATACATATGAGGGTGAAAATTCCTGACAATAGATTCATCTTTCCTTTTATGGGGAAACAAACTGCGTGCAATTTATTTTAACTTAACTCACAAAAATAGATCATTTTCATTGTGGAAAGCTCTCACAATAATGTCCTCGAATGTAACGTAGAACCATGCAATAAAATTCTCATAAAAAATGTTTAAATTAGTGGGACTCATAGCGTATCCAACCTTAATGATTTCTCACGCATTTAAACCACACTGTCCAGCAATAAAAAGTGCTAATCCTTTTATAAGCTGTGACCGACTCTCGGCAAGTCGTGAAACTTTAAGCATTAATGTTTATCCCAAAAAAAACACCAAAACACAACTTTACGGTTGGCTTGTGGCTTGTTGGCTTGACCTGTATCGTCTAATGTAAGGGTTCATCATCATTAACCGATGATAACCTGTATTAAAAATAGCATCAATCCCAACTCATCTAAAACCACAACAATTAAACTTATTTTAAGTCCGATTTGGAGCCTTCGCTTTTGTCCTTTCTGACATTCCTTTGCTTTGTGTGGTAATTGTTTTACAAAAGGTCATAGTTTCAGTTTTTTTGTGTTAGAAATTGTTGCCTAAGCACTTGGGCGTAGTCATTACAAAAACATAAAATCATCACACTCCTATGATGTTTATTATCAATACAATGTGAACATTTTGTGAATATATTGATGCACTGTCTTTCTCCCTAGTGTTATTTAAGTAAATATTTAAGGGATTGCCGTTTTAAGTATTAATTGTTAGTTAATAAAATAATTTTTATCTTTCTTTATCTTGATTTGTCGTTTAAAACGTCTATTATATGTTCTGATGTTTGTGTAATTCGTGACGTTCCGTGATGGGAATCGAACTACATTCTACCTTGTCAGCGCCGGCACCCTTACCATTCAACCATCGAGTCGCCTCCGGTTTGGGGAAGCTATTTATTAATAACACTGTTACAGGTTAACCGTACAGTACACAAAATAATCTCTGATCTCGAATATACCAAGGCCCCAATGTCAATTTGAAACATAAATTTAAGAAATGGAGCGCAATCAAAACGCTGCCGGCAACGCAGCCGACGGCAACTAGCTGAAAGGTTGGTTTCTTAGCCAATGAAGATACGACAAATGCACCAAAAGCATCCAAACCAAATTTGTAGCAAGTGTATGTATTGTTGCAAAAAAACCATCCCCCAAACTCAAGAATAACATGTTCGAAAGCATTCAAATTTATTGATTAATGCTCATAAAAATCCATTTAAAACGACCATTTTCATGAAATCGAATGAAACGAATGAAACTTCAATCCAAGCTTTATTGGCGCCTTCTTCGAATTTTTGAATTATTAATAAAATAAATGTGGTTTTTAAAGGTTTCGTTAACATGAACATTGGCAAATACCATTTTAAGATAGCAAATTATCTTCAAACAATATAAAAAGCATAATCAAATATGTATTAACCCACGCTATGTTTTATACAAATTTAAACGACTTTTTCGAACTGAATAATTATCAAAAATTAATTGCAGCTCAATTTGCGATTCCTCCTGTACGATTTCAAACTTCATTTCCCCGCCCTGCAGCAGTATATTAATGTCAAATCCTTTTTACTCCCTCCCTGGTTAAAATCCCTGTTCCTATCAATCCTTCTAGGTAAATGCGGCGTGTTGTGTATTAATATACTTTCCTAGCAGCAGCAGCAGCAGCGGCGGCATATCATCTTACAGCCGTACCTGCCCCGTTGTACCCTGCTAATTGCTCCCGAGGGAAGCATTTCCAAAGATGCGGACGCTTAATGAGGAATTAATAATCCCCATCTGCTGCTGATCCTCGAATCGGAACTGCGCCGACGGTGTGATTGGATTTGGACAAGCCTGAACTGAAAACCCCGGATCTGTGACTCTTCTTCTCCAAAGCCAATGCTCCAAAAGTCCCCTACAACAACAAAAAAACGGCTGAAGTGTCACTCGCCCAAGACTGGCCATCCGAGGTCCCTTGCTGTGGTAAAAAGCAACCAAGCGGGAACGTGCTGAACGCACTCACTTCATCAACGCATCCCCAAAACCGAAGCTTCAGTCCTTTGCCGAGGATACAATGTTTTCTCCCTTTGAAGTAGTCGTCCAAAACGGGGGGTGCCAGCCTTCAAAGGGATGATCCAAAATAATAATAACGGCTTTACATTATCCACCGACGCGTACGACAGAGGGACCTGTGTGTGTGTGTCCAAAACCTTGGTACGGTAAATAGCCCTGGAGGAAATGGCGACAAGCAAAAGGACACGAGACACAGCCATTCCCGACATGCTCGGAAAGGGGCATGACGGGCAGAACGATGTGTCAGACCCATCCAGGACTCCAGGGACAGGGACACGGGTGACACTACGCTGCTGTTTGGCTGCTTTCCTAATCGATGGCACATCCTGGCACCGTTTGATTGCGATACCTGGGATTTATACGTGTGTCCGGGGCGATGATGACTTCCCGTCGAGCCATCGAGCACTCGCTCGCTCGCTCGTGCCCACTCGGAAGTACCACTAAAAGCCTCACACCACCACTCCCGCGCCAGTGTGTGTGTGGTGCGAGCAAATTGCTCACTACTTCAAAGTGGCAAATCCCCTTTTCAATTTTCTAAACGGAAGATGAAGGATAAAATTTTAATGCCCAAGCATAACTCAATTTCGTCGCCCGGGCGCGGAACCACCGTACACCGACCCGTGTGGCCGATCGAACACACGATAGCGATGCGATGCGGCGGGCTGTTTCGTTTCGTGGAAAATGGATTCACAATCGAATCATACGGAGCCGGCGCCATTACCTGAGCCGCCTTGCTGCCGCTGTCTCCGGGAGGGACCGTTGATCTCGGAGCGTGCACCATCGTACCTGGGTGGTCTTTGCTGAAGCGGCACAGAAGATGACCATTAGCTGGGCCCTGGTGTGCGGATGGATTGTGAGCGATGCGTTGCGGGCGAGGAAAATGGTGACACATCATAGGGGAGACTACCGTCCCACATTCAGCTTGGCAAGAACGTAGCAATGATGTGTTTAAATGCCACAAAGGAAATGCGTAGTTTTCGCAATGTCAGATATAGGTTTTTGTTTTGGTACGATTGATCCATGTGTTTGGTATTTATTGTGTTGTTATTCAGATAAAATGTGTCTCTTTTTCGGATGTTCGTTTTTGGATATAGATCCTAGTAGTTGGAATTAATATAAAAAAAAAAATTATTTGTTTAATAACGATAGCTTCTCATTATCATGAAAAGTAACAATATGCAAACTTCACTTAAAATAAACTTAATTATGTAGCAGAGAATGATAAACTTATAATTATTTTCAGAAAATCCAGTTCTAGCAAAAACGAACAAGAAAAATGATCAAATTGTACTGACGAGTATACGACGAGTACAATTTGGGAGAAGAATGTCGAAAAAAAAAAAGAAATAATTATTCATATGCGCTTGAGTTAATTTTATTTATAACTAACACAATTGAAGAATCAAAATTGAACAAGTAAGGCTAAAATTTGAAATGATAATACGCATTAAAAAAATTAATTCAAACCAAACGTCCAACCGCTTGAGCAAAGCAAAATTCAAAAATATCATAACCAGTGCGCCATCTGCTGGACTCTAGCGAAAGCTACCTTTAACTGATCCGACATCAACAAAATCCAACAGGAATTGCAGGATAGAAATCCAACAGCAATTAGATGAAATTTAGTGATTTTAAACGATTATTTCTAAATGATATGATAATTACCAGTCTTCAGATTGTATTGTATATTTATTTCACTCACCTGTGGTTAATGTAAGATTAATTTCAAAAGACAGCACGTTTCCGATATTCGTACTTGTCGTACTTGGCAGCATTTCGAAGCTTCTCCATAATCATGGTTTTATTTAACAATCTTTTCATTTCTATACTCATTGTACCAGCTGATGATGCATATTAGTGCACACATTCGATTGAACGTTAATTTGTATCACACAATGGCTTCCGCTTTCTAAACCTAACTCCACTTCCCTCTACAGATCGGGAAAGGCGAACGTTTTCATCTTTTTCACCGACCGTTCGGCGGGTCGCGCGTTGAGATGTTTGCCGAAAATCGTTATCACCTTATCTTGTAGGAAAACCTCGAACTGGGAATCATTTTTCGGGATTGCTAAAAGAGCAAAAAGCGAATTAGATAAAGCAGAATACGAGACACCATCAGCTATTTGAACGGGTTACTACTCACTTCGCAGTTTGTTGTCTTTCGAAATCATCTTGAAGGTTCCTTTCGTGTCCAGTACCACGATGCCCTTCATGCCGACCACGCTGGGCTGTTTCGATCGAACGATGTGAATTTTGGCTCCATGATAATCCGCCTTCAGTAAGCTTGCTCTACAGAGAGACAGAGAGAAAAAGAAAACACTGATCAATATGCCCTTATAGCACTAAAAACATTCCCCCATTCCGGTACATACACAATCGTGTTGTATCTCGCCTCGGTCACATCCGGACATTCTCCCGGCGGGAAGAAGGTATCGTAATAGCCGAGCCACATGCGGTGTAGCTTCAACCCATCTCGGTACGTAATCGTATCGTGCGGTAAGGTGTACAGGCCAAGCTCTTTGATTTCCCTGCGCGAAAGTTTCTTTTTCGTAAGCTTCCCCGCGTTCGCTTTGTTCTTCTTCAAGATGACGTGCTTGTCCCCAAGGTCCACACTGCTGTTGGCAATCTCCAGTATTTCATGCCGGTAGCGTGGAGCGACCAGCTTTTCCAGGAACGAGGAAGGATCTAAAGGTGGAGGGAAAGGTTCTGTTAGCATTTACACGCAATAAACGATGATTTTACAGCGCTTTACCAGCCATCGTGGACGCACGTGCGGACGGTCTAGTTTGTTTTGGGATGGTTTGTTTACAAAGTTTGACGTTTCGCCGGTTGGTACCGGTTGTACCGCTGTAAGCAAATAGCCAGTTCAGCTGTCACGCACACACAGAAAATGCGACCAGTATTAACGGACACGTTCGGTTAAAATAACACGATTCAAACCTTAATTATGATGTAAGCTTTTTTTTATACAACAATTCTACTCCATTCCATGATTTATTTCAGTACAAAACAGGATTTTCAATCATTGCTCTAAAATCCTTTGCCTTCCGACACTTCCATCACGCCGAGCAGGCTGGTCGCAATCTCTCCCAGCTGCTCGTCCGTTGAATCCTTCATCGTTTTGATCATGGCCCACGGGATCTGGAATTCAAAACGAAGCTTAAGCATAAAACTTCTCACTAAATAGTTTTACTACGTTCCTACCTTCTCCGACAGCGATGACGGTATTCCTGCCTCCACCGTTACGCTCAGCAAGCGATAGATAATGGCCACCGCCGCTGCCACCACATCGGTCGGATCGTGCATGCTCAGGCAGCGCAGCACACTGTTGACGAGCCTCTCCTCGCCCAGCATAACGAACGCGACCGGATCCTCGAGCGACATGTTGTACGCGAACGTGAGCACCATGCGCTTGATGAAGCGAAAGTGCGGATAGCTCCAGCGGTCCTGATCGAGCACCATCCGCTTCAGCAACTCCACCACCAGCTCCTGCTGGGCGAGGAACGCACGCCCTTCCACGAACGCGGCCAAGTTCGTGATCGATCCGAGCAGCGATACGACGAACACGTGCTCGAGCGAATGGAGCGGCGGCAGGCTGGTACCGTAGGCGAGCAGAAACGAATCGATGATGCCCTTCGCTAGGGCACAGTACTTCAGCATCGGGTCTTGTGCCTGCACCAATACCTTCACGTTCGAGTGGCTCTTGAACGATTTCCACACGATCTCACCCATCACGGTGCCGATCTTCATCATCACCTGGTACTGACCTTCGTACAATCTGCAACGGAACGGAAGCAATCGGTTGATAATGGCAGCACGACTTGTTGAAGGTTCTATCGGGGGGAAAAGCGAACTTTTTGTAGTGTTGTGACTGGGCAGCCTTTTCCTCCAGTTGCCGCTCGAGTAGTGCCACCTTTCCTTCCGCTTTCAGTGCTCGTTCCTTCCATTCCGACGACTTCTCGTCCGCCTCTTTCAGCTCTACGGGACAGGCAAAAAGGTGGCAGCATACAAGGAAGTTTATATAGAAGGAAGTTCCCCTTTTCATACTTACTGCTCTCGAGCAGGGGAACACACTTCTTGGTCACGTAATGCAACATCTTCCGGTGGCGCTGTACAGCAATATCCATTTGCTTGCAAGTATTTTCGTTTTCTGCCATCCTGATGCGTGCAGCCGGTGCAAAACAACAACAGCAAAGTGTACCGTGCCGAGGGATGAAACCGCTTTGTTGAATTTCCGTTCCTCAACCGGTTCAAACATGCCTCGAAACGGTTCTAAACCGGTTGCTCCATGTTTTGATAACTTTATTATCTTTCTAATACTTATATTCCATTTATTAGATTGAAAAATTATTAAAATAGCTTAGAATAATTATTATTGACCTTAAAATTCACGAATAAACCACAAAATTTGATTTAATTTCATTATCTTCCAGCCACCCTGTGATAACGCGGCTTCAACCGTTCAACCCACCAGCGTAGACGCAGCGTGACAGCCAGCCTGTCACAACAATCATTGCTGCTGTTGCAAAATACATACAGAAACACGGCTAAACAGTTCTAAAGCCTGTGCATTTTAGAAAATGTGTTACGTGTTGCGAGCAAGAGGCGAAGAAGACTGAAGAACTGTGCGCTCCAGCGAGACGAATTCTCGGTCCAGTGGGCCAGCCTAGAGAGTGGCGCGGACACAAAACCGTCAGCCCGTAGCCGCTGCTACCGACCACTTTCCCGGCCGGGGAGAGGTGGACAGCCAGTCATCAAGAGTGCTGCAGTCGCGCGCGGTGAACACGGTGGCAGAACGAAGAAAATTACCCGTTTTATGACTGGAGGAAAAAAAACAAGCAGGGAGCAAAATCCCCCCATCGTGGCGTCCACGGCACGGCCGAAAGGGGCACATCACACGGCACACGGTGAAACTTTCTCCCAGTCGCTCGCCAGTCTTGTGATACGTTGGACACGGTTGCAGCAAAGGGTTTGTTTACCTGTGTTTACCGTACTGCTTAATGTGTCTGGCGGTAAAGTGCTGTGGCAATCAGTGGCAAGAAAGCAGACACCGTTGCTTGGGACTCTCGATTAGCCTCGCTTGAAGCAAAACGTAAATCCGCGGAGCGGCGAATCGAAGCAGATTTAAAGTAGCGAGAAGCGTCAAGCGAGCGCGTGTTTTCGAGAACACTCCTAAACTATTCTCAATCCAATCACGCAACGGAAAGTATTTTGCACAACAGACCGTCCGCAGACCGACCTGCAGTGGATAATGTGCGTGGGCATTATTTGATTTGCAAAAGCGTCCCAAAAAAATCCCGAGCCAATTGTTGCCGATCGCGCTGTGACCTAGAACACATCCGCCCAAAGGACAGTATTGGAAACACATCAGCCATGGCCAGCAGTGAGTCGGCAGGAAGCTCGTCCGTAATACGCAAAGGTAAGTGAAAGTCCGCTCTTTGCAATTGGATTCATTTTCCTTCGTTTCTTGTTTCATGCCAACCTTTTGATGATCGGTCGTGTGCACAGAGCGGGCATTTGCACAGAATATTGGGGTCAGCCGGTCGTGTTAATTGCTTTTTTCCACTGCGACTGACAATGCCGACCCGCCGTTGCAGCGGGCAAATAACGAAAAGCACGACAGACACCGTCGACGCTACGGCGGGAAGGGCGGGAAGAATAATTGATGATCTGTCTTTTGCAAATGCTTCCCTCGCTTCCCTCGAACCGCGTTATTGGCACGTGGCAAAAATCCTAGGCTCAATCCTACCCACTCGGCTCAGAAAGCAGCCAACCGATTGTGGATAGCACAATTCGTGTGGCTGTATTGCGAACCAGCTATTGCACAGATTACGGGCAGCGAATGTACTGGAATGATGCGAAATATAAGTCCGCTCTCGTTCCAGTTTCCCTCGTTTCCCCGGCCTCGCTGATAAGCTAAAATCATAAATTACATCCACTTATGAAGTAAGTGTCCCGTACACCACTCTTGCCTACTCCCCTCAGCGGAACGAGAGGAAGCTGCTGGTTTCCCCTCTCTTAAGCCATCCCCACAGTGTTTTGTTGTTATCACCAGGTTGGTTATCTTGCTTGGCCTGCACAGAACGATACGCACACCCTCCCGGGGCGTGCTCTCGCGGGTGTTTGCCAACTTCGTGGGCGCGGGAAGCTTCATTGTTGAGTGCAAAAAGCGAGCGAAAAGCAATGGCCGCGCGGCCAGAGAGCTCTGTGAAGCTTGCACCCGCGTGGTGGTGGAAGGGCACGAGCACATTAGAGAATAATTATCATCTTTCAATCTTTGCTTAATGCATTCGTCATATGCTTTGCTCTCCCCCCCATTGTTGTGCTACTTTATCGCATTTTATCGGGTCGTCAATCTAAGGTGTGAGCTTATTAATTTGTGATGATTTAATGAGTTTAGATCATTCTTTGTACAGGACGGGGCATGAACCCTCGAGCGCAATAAAATGTGCCTTTGCTGGATAATGAAGCAAAAGATTATCCACGTCAAATATGTTCACTAATTTATTATACCTATTGTTTATTACATGAAAAAGTTCAATAAGCGCAAAATATAGATTTAAGGTATATGAAACCTTTTATCAGCAAACCGGCTGTCGATGGAAATGTTTTTGTTTTTGAAAAAGAGTGGAATGTTTCTTGGCTGGCTAGCACGAATGAATGAGCATTGTTTCGGCGAGATAATAAGTGCTGATCATTACTCGCCCCTGAGCAAATACTTTGGGCAGCTCTATTCAGGCGCTTCACTCTGCCAGGGATGAGCAACCTGATCAAGAGTATTTGTGTCATATGGCGTTTAGAAGATTATAATAACGGAATTGTCTGATGGAAAATATTATTCATGTATTTGCCAAAATTTTTAGGGGCCAATCGGCTCCAGTAGCCTCTTAGAAAACAATTACGATGAGCATAATGTTAAGTTGTTAAGGCGCATTTACTCTAGATTAAGCCGAGGTAGTGTGGAAGTGAAAAACTACATTAGGGTATTTGAGTTCAACTATTTCAAATCAAGCTGTATTATGATATTTTTGGCATTAATCGGTAATCACATTCCTGCGAGAATATTTTTTCAGTAAACATATAGCTTATTGAAATATTTGAACAACACTACACGATTGGCAAATTAAACTATTTTTCTGTATAAAAAGTAATGTATTTATATTTAATATAAGAAGCTTGTGTATAAGTCAATGTGGAATCAGCGAGAATTAGTGTAATACTGAATTTAAGCTCTCAATCACCATTGTTTGTCAGTACCCATTAATGGTTGATTCTAATGCATCTATTTGTGCCTGTTAAGCTTGAATATTTATTCTAGCAGAAAGTATGATTCATTCC
Source organism: Anopheles coluzzii (assembly GCF_943734685.1). NCBI lineage: Eukaryota > Metazoa > Arthropoda > Insecta > Diptera > Culicidae > Anopheles > Anopheles coluzzii. Next base: position 85,642,930 of record NC_064671.1, read on the forward strand.
AAAGGTATATGTCTGTAATTACATTGTTTTCTTGTGAAAAAAAAACTAAGACGATTTAGTCAATTCTCATTGTTTATGCCTTTAGCTCTTTGCTAAGAAAAGTTCTTTACATTAATTTTACAAAATTGACGTAATAAGGCCCTATTACATTGGGGCATTTAGAATCGAACTGCTACGTCGAATACGAATACGCCGTTTGACAGCTTTTACCTCGCCAGGAAAAATGAATTGGTCTAGACCAGCGATCGGCAAAGTACTTCTCGCGAGCCGCATGCAGCTCTTAATCGTTCACATATTTCAGAGCGCTTTCACACATTTTTGTTATCGATTTTACAATTTGAACTCTTCCCGTGAAACTCTACGAACATTTTTGTAAATTTCGCTCTTTCGGTTACAAAGATTGCCGACCACTGGTCTAGACCAGGGGTCTCCAAACTACGGCCCGCGGGCCGCATGTGGCCCTCAAGCGCCTTTAATGCGGCCCGCGAGGGCTGGGTTAAGGTTAAATTAAATAGCTTTCTTTTCTAACAGATTATTTTTTTTACTTCTGAAAGATGAAAATTGAGATTCCATAAAAGAAAGCTGCAGAAATTTGATATATTTCAATAGTATTTTCTTATTAAAACGAGATTTGAACTTCCACTCATTCTAAAGATAGCGTTAAAATGGCCCTCAACAAGGTTGATTGTTTAGCAATGCGGCCCGCGAACTGAAAAGTTTGGAGACCCCTGGTCTAGACCAATGTAGAATCTTTCAAGACGAAGAATTCCACTGTCAAGGAGTAAAACCGTGTTTTTTTGGGAAAGATACACATAAAACAGATCTCCAAGAGTCTCCATAAAACAACTCCTTCGGCAAAGAAATATCATTTTAAATAGTAAGATGAATTTCACATAAAATTCCGTTTCGTAATTTCGAGGGTGTTATTACATTAGCGAGGCAGATTTTTCTATCAAATCGGGTCAACGAAAGATGAATTCTGGAATGATTCCGGTAATGTAATAGGTCCTATAAGCGTTATTTTTTAATACTATTTATTTAAAAAAAATATGTAATTTCAAATTTTGACTTAAATTGACAAAAAAAGTATTGACAACTAAGCAACGCATTCAAAACAGTTAAAAATCTATGCCTTAGAGACAAAAAATTATGATAACGTGTCCAAAAATTAATGACTTAACGCAAAAAATTAGCGGCAGCGGTTGAAAATATTATGGTAATAAAAATAGAAAGCATTTTGCACACATTCATTGCAAAAATCGAAGCGTTTCTCAACAACATTTGTGTTACTAGTGTCCACGAAGCGTTACCACTGGGAATAAAAGTCACGCACCGAAGTGCATTCGTACCGCCACCGCGATGGATGAACGGTCGGCATGGGAATGAACCACTTTGCGTCCGCTTAGTGTACAAGCCGCTTAGCGCGCAATCGGCGCTGTACACTCTTCTCCACAAGTCTCAGCGCGCTCAGCGCAGCGCAGCGCTCGAAAGAGCGCCGCGGTGGAAAGAAGAGAATCCCGCTCGTACGAACCAGCGCAGAGCCGAGCGGCGTGTCTCAGTATCTTTTAACCACTGGACGGTCGCGGTTCTCCCACACGACGCTCTTGACGCGCGCACCCAGCCCATAACGTCGGTCAAACGCTGTTTTTGCAAAACGGTCCGCGAAACTAGCGCCCTATGCAACGCCGTGTGCTGCTGGTGAAGGGGTGTATCAGGCGATAGAGATCGGATGATCACGCGCCACTCCACGTTCGCATCAACGAGCTGCTCCTGTGACGTGTTTGTGCGGTTTTTTGATTTCTGGCAAGTGGTAAAGTCGTCCAGCGAATGATACAACAAGCGCGCAAAGTTTGGTGAAATTCGCGGTTCTAACAACCCCGTGTTCGAGTTTCGTGAGAGAAAGAAGTCGTCGCCGAAAGAAACCGTTAGTGTATGCTTGTGTGTGTGTGTGTGTCTGTTCCTGTTCCTTCCGAGGTCATCCTCTGTCCGCTTCGCAAAAAAGCGGGAAGTCTCGGTAGTGACGGCGGCAGCAGCAGCCAGAGTACTGTTTCGTGCGGTGCGGCAGGAATTTCTCACAGTTTCACCGTAGGTGTCAATCAAGCAGTTCAATTGAGAAGAGCTCCCGACCATGCTTTGCATGCCCTGCCGTGCGGTGTGCCGTGTGTGTTTCGTTCGTGATAACAGTAGCAGCAGCAGCAGCAGTAGTAGTATCGCAGGAAACGTGGCCTGCCAATCGGATGTTCTATTACCAACGCGCGAGGATAGACCTCATCTCTCCAAACCACAACGACACGATTGAAGCAGAAGCAGTATCTAATGTGCAGGGTTGCGAAAAATGTGTGTGGACACTTGGCGAAGTTGCCGTGCGATCATCACTCACATGGGGTAGAGATCGCGAAACTGGTGTGTTGCTACCCCGATGCCTCTGCCCCCAACTTCATGTTTAAATAATCTTCAGGGGGGAGTGGTGGACAGCAGGCACGCTGGTTGTGTCTGTTAACACTCTCGGCCACGCTTGCCGATCACGCCATGGTTTGAAGATCACGGCAAAGGTACTCTACCACTACGGAGAGGTGGAGCGCATATACCCATGGAATCTCCTCTCAGGTGGAACTCGATGTTGTTGCGTGGCGTACGCTTCGGTTCGACCACCACCGCACATCAGCACAGCAAACTATTGTGTAACCGATTTTGGCGGTACTTTTTCTGCAACCACAACGCACAACTGCTGCCTGTCTTGGTATATGGGGGAAGGAGTGGTGGTTTTAGCGCCACCACGAACGCCGCATTAGAGTGTGCCCGGGCGTGCGTGCGGAATGCTCAGCAATTGCGGGCCCGTGTGTCTGTCTCTTTTGCGAGAGTGTGGGATCTTTCGGGTGGTCGCCCGACTTCGCTTCCTTGTTGTTATGCGTCTTACCTTTCTTCGGGTAATGATGATGCCCACCTCACTTTAAAGCCATTCTCTCACCGATGAACCTTCCACGACGGGTGTTTTCTCTTTGTGCGGTCAAGCTGCGATCATCCAAAGACACAAGACACGACACGTACCTGGGGAATAGTGCGGTATGTTGCACTTTCGCTGTTCAAAGGCCGTGCGGCAATCCAAACACACACAGACAGCAACAACGAACGAACTGGAGCGTGTAAAACTGCACGCGAATGTTCCAAACGCCCCGCTGTGTAGTGGTGAAGTAACAACTGGTGACAAACCCCGTGGTGGTGGTACGATAAGTAAGAGAGGAGACCTTTGGCGATCGTGCCGGCACATTCCTGAGACACACCTTCGGCGTGACGTTATAGCCGCTTAAGCCACACACAGAGGGTCTCCTCAGGAGTTTTGTAGGTCAGCGCGCAAAAATCGTCATCAGCGAACGAATTGATACAGAGATAGGGGTGGGGATCGGGGACAGTTCGCTTATCCGAGATTGGTGGACACACGGTGAAATGAAGTCTGCAACAAAAGTCGCCGTAACAACGGCCGAAAACCGGAAGTGTGTCGGTGTGGCCTTTTCGGTCCGTGATTATGATGGATGGAAATGGACGGGGTGGGAGCCATGACACGCGCACAAACACACACACACACACACACGCACCGTCAATGTCGCGTGTCATGAGACCGGTGCAAAGTTCAGTTCATTACTCTAGTTCTCTCGACACTTGCCCAGCAGCGGGCCTTGGAGGGTGCGCCGCTGCACATGAGGCTTAACTTTGAAGTGCATTTTTTCCTTTTAAATGTGCGTGATCGTGCAACCGTCTTCGTGCAACCAAGCGAGCCAAGAAGTGTTATCGCGAGTTGCGGCAGGAACAGGATGCGATGATCGTATGATCTCGAACACGGTTCTCTCAACCATAGTTCCGTGTCGTAGGCACCCATATTCATACCCAAGGTGGTTTGGAGGAAGGTTGCGACTTTGGGAGAGATTTGTTGCTATTTTCTAGTCTAGCCGATTGATAAATCGAATGCCTCAAAACCGGATTCTGGCAGATGTTTGCCTTGCCCCCACCGGCTGCTGGATACGGGTTCTTGTTCTTGAAGGGAGTTAAGAACGGAAGAGCTATTCTTAGCGAAACCTGTAAACAACGTCCACAACGACCCATCTGGAGATGATTCAAGAAATCAAAATAATGATCTTCCTTTTGGAAATCTGTTTTGAAGAATATCGCTTTGGTTTATTGATGTCTAGAATGTCTAGCATGTCTTAGGCTTTTTAGAATTAGACATCATTTCAAGATTATTATTTTACCGTAAGTTAATGGCTATGGCGGTTCAAAGTTCGCAACCTTTGTTTAACCTTCCCAAACCAATAATTCATTCCGACGCGTACCTTCGTACTGTAGGAAGGATGACTTCTCGTCTTCCAAATATAAGCCAGCACCAGCACAATCTCTCCACTCCACCGGGGGAGATAAGATTAAGATACGCAATAAGATTGCATCTTTCTTGCTTGTGTGTGTGTGTGTGCATGTGTACCTCACAAACATCAATTGCGACGAGGTAGTTTGGCGCTTCGGCAAAACACATTTATCGGCCAACGGTCAAGTAGAACCTGTGGTGGCGACCCCCCGCTTGTTCAAGGGGGCTGTGTATATGCTCTACTACTACGTCTTGGAAGGTGTTTTGTTGTCTCTAACAACACTCTTTATGTTTTGCGAGTATTAGGGGGCAAAGTGGCCACACTACCGACAATGTTACACCGGTAAAACGCACTCAATGTCTAATTAACTGTGAGTTCAGTACCATGAACTACCATGGTTCATTAGTCCAGGATTTACAACGATGTTGTAGGTATTTTGTATTAAATTTTTGTATAATTTATCAAAGAACCTTATTCAGCAATCTGATATTAGAGGATTGCACGATGCTAGCCAGTTGTTTTTTTTTATTTTGTCTGGAGTTTGACAGTAGGCGGCTGAAATTATGCCCACACTCCATACAAAACCATACGGCAAACTAGCAAATATATTGTCATCGATGTTTCAAAATGTATTTATTACTCTTTTCAAACAGAGAAATTGGAAACACAGCCCAAATTGCAGCTTTCTTGCTCCTATCATGGCTAGTATTGTGAAAGTCAATGTAAAGAGATTAAGAAATCTACATTTAAGAATAATAAATTAGGGAAAATATGACACAAATGATACATAAGGTAAACAATTTTAACACCGTCAATAGTAAGATTTTTATGGTGATAGTTCAAATTTCACCGTTGTTCTGACATTTCATGTTTGTTGGTGTCTACTTTACCCCAAAGGTATCAATGTTTGGCACAAAGATAGTTTAACAGGTCTTTATCAAATTCTTATTAAACTTTAATTGATAACATAAATTTTTGGTAATAAAAGATTATTTTTGTCGAAACTTTTGTTTAAAATCCTTTGCGTCTTTCCGTTTTAATAAACGAAAAAAAGTTTCAACCGCAGTTCAATTTTTACCATGTCCATTTTGCGCCATATACACCCAGCCTCGACAAAGCGACAAAGCATAGCACAGTAACTCACTACCTTGTCGGTGCCTTAACTTGCGCACTGGACAAAACACTGTCGATGAAAGAGGCTGATTGGTAAGATTTACTGCAATCAAAAAAGCCTAGAAGCTACACGGCAACCACCACTTGCGATTGATAGACGCTTTGGCTGGTCAGTTGGTCGGTTGCAAGAGAGTTTGTTGGAAGCTTTTTACTTCATGTTTGCTCATAAAAACAACAAACCCCGCCACACACACACTTGCGGCGTTTCTCGTTCATATCGGCTCCCGGCGACGCTCCGTAACGATTTGCCAATTCATGCCCGATTCCATCGCATCGAATCCAGACGCGAAAAAACGAACACACCCGCGGGCCACAACGACGGTGGTGTGCCGGCTCTGATGTGTGACTCTCTTCGGCGAAGGTTATCATCAGTGCATGTCTCTGCGAGTATATGTGTGCCCGCGCGTGTGTGTGGGGGTTAAGTCGCGCCACCATCGGTTTTGTTTGCCTCTTGCCTTTTGCCGGACAATGCCTGGCTTTGGTGGGGTTGGGAGGGCTTTTTTTAATGGGCCCGCGGTGAAGGCTTGCCGCCCGAGACCGACACTCAGCGCCAACCGTTTGCCAATCATTAGCGAAACCCGCGGGTTGGTGGTGATGTTGTGGTAGTGGTTTAATTTCATTTTCTTACGTGACCCTGATTGTTTTTGATGCGGGGCCAAGTCGCGGAGGGGGTCAACCGCCATGAAGACAGACAGACATACTGGTTGAACTGGAAAGTTCCATCTGCGATTGGAAGTGGAAGAGAGAGAAAGTTTGTGTTCTATAATTACCGGGCATGTCATGTACAGGCTTCATCTAAGAGGAGATGGTTTTGTTGGATTATTAGAGGGACCAATATTAATGTGTTTGGTGTACGTACTATTGTTTTGATTGGAACGTAGATGAACAGGGAATGGGATTTTAGAACGGTTGACTATTAATTTGGAATTACGAGTACAACCACAAGACGTCCAAAGGTTGTCGGAATCAGAGTGTATTTTTAGCAGTGGTGCGGTCTTCCATGTTCATTTCCTTAGCATCATTTGCTTGATGAGTTATGTATGATTAAGTTTTTTTTTTTAAATTCTTAATCTATTGCACATTTTGCTATCAGTTTGGTTCCAAGACTCCAAATTGGAACAAAAGATCATTAAGGATGGCATTAACTTTAGTAGAACAGACTCCTCGGAAGAGGTTATGGTTTTTCACTTCATCTGAGACACTTGGTATACTTTCCTTGATTCTTGATGGAATAATGTCATAATATTAATGACGATCCTATCAGTTACAATTGATTTATTGACCTAAGCTACTATAGAAACGTTCGTGTGCTAGAAGTGTTTAGTTATCCAGGATTAAATAGTGGATTGGATCGTCCGGAGTCACTACCATATCCACTACATGCAAGCATGCATCCACTACATGCAAGCACGCTAGTCATACAGCTTGTAAGACTCCATTTGTATGTTCTTACGAGATTAAGATTAAAATCGCTTTTGAGCATCTTTGTTTGAAAACAGGTTTAGATAGGTCTCAACAAACAAACGGACGTTGGACTTGATTTTTGGACTTGAAAGTTTGGAATGTAAACTATGCCTGATAAAAGAATTTTGTTTGTATCTTGCGTCCTCTGGTTCCGTCCGTCCTGAAAGTATTTAAATTTAATATTTCCGCAATGTTTCATTGGAAATCCTTTCATACTACAGTTTGTTGAAGATCTTTTGAAGAACAAATATTGCAAGAGTCAAACGACATGAGACTAATAAGAGACGAATGATGCCAATCGGCTCAAAGTCTCTATAAAAATAAAGAATAAACATCAGAATAATATGGTTCATTGAAGAACTGACCGCTCTCCAAGAGTTAGCTCCGCAGTTTACTAACCAAACAGTGTGCTGTAATCGATGTGATGTTGGCACTTAAACATTCTGGAAAGTTTTATATACTTTTCATTAAAAATGCTCTCCATTTGTCGCTTGATTCCACTGTACCGATAAGTTGATAAAATGTAAAACATCGCCACATTCACACACGGGCACAACAAGACGGCACACGCAAAATACGTAAGCCTGTGACCTCCTTTATACGCGAGTCTTGCGACAAGAGGTGAGAAAGTTAAGCCGTCCAACCCCCATCTCAGAATATTGATGATGAGCTGCTTGGCAAGGTGTTGCCATCGCTCCCTGGCAGCCGTGTTTTACTGAAGCACACCGTCAATGAAAGCGCGCGGGCATCGCGACTTGAACTCGCGACTGATTTCCATTTGTCCACACAGTGGTTGACCTCGCATAATGTAAAATAAAGGGGTAGAAGTGCACGTCCCTTTTTGTCGTTAAGCTTGCCCAACTCAACCTCAAGCGTTTGTTGCAAGTCGCCTAGCAAAGCCATGCTGAGTTCTACTCAATTTCTGGTAGAACCTTTAGGGGCATTGTTGTTGTGTGTGCTTAAAATCACACATTTGCAAAAAAGCCGTTTGCAGGGCGGACATTGTGTGTGTGTTTTTTTGCTGCAGCAGGTGGTAGCTTACACGGAAATGATCGCGGCCTCTCGGTGAAGAGAATGGCCACTTCCTGTACACGTCGTTCTCCTCGCGTATCTTTCCATCGGTAATTATTTCCTCCGCTCTGACGCTTGTAACACAAAACACACACAAAAAATCCACCTTCCCTGTTCATTTGCTGCGGGAGGGTTGCACGCGAGAGTCCATTTGCGTCATTTTTTCGCCAGCAGCCATTTTTCCCGCGGGCCCTTGTCTCATCGATGCCGCCGGGCTATGGATAATATTAACACTCCCCCCATGCTCGAGACGAGATAGCTCTTTGATCGCACAAAATTGGTAAACAAATCGGTACGACGTAGCAAAGCACACGCAAAAAAGGCAACCAACCACTTCTAACCGGAATTATGAGGCTCGTGGCTGTCGTTTAGTAGTGATAAAACAACGTCTGCCGTGCCTGTTGTTTCATGAGAAACTCCTCAAACAAGCCGTGGGCTGATGGCGGGGTAGTGCGTCATAATGTTTTGACGGAGTTCAGGATGTTTTTGCATGATAAATACGAAAAGGAAAAGATCACGGCATATGATCACTGACGATCTTTGTTTCTGCGTTGAGGTCACAAGTGTTTCTTTTGTGTTTCTAAGGAAGAATTTTAGTCCTTATTTATGCACAAAATTTGTAAGAAATGGAATGGAATATACTAGCGATAGGTAACTCTGATATTGATTCAAGAAATCTGGATGAATTTTTACAGTGAAACAATAAATCTAAATCTCAGATGTTGATATTCACGGGACGTCCAAGTGGAATCGCTAGAGACGCATGAATCTCAGAAGATCTTTAGTAATCCTAAGTGATCTTTATAGTATCTATCACAGCAAGAAAGGGTGAAAATGTCTGAAATAAGCGATAAATCAAAGTAGAAAACAACGGAACAATCTACTACTGGTTGACAATCCCCTCCAAACCTCGATAGTTAAGCTGTACCTGGAAGTGTTTAGGAGGACATAACATATTCTTGAAGAAGATCTTGAAGATCTCGTTATAAATGAATTGAGTTTGAATGCGACAGTTTACACACATTGCCTTCTTATTAGCGGGTATGGGCAAGATTTGCTAAGTTGGTTAATCCTTGAAGATATACGAATGTTTCATTTTTTGAACATACATACATCTCCTGCCGATTCCTTCCAGAAATTTAGGAGATTCATATAATTTCAAACTCCTTTTTTAATCTTTCAAAATATGTGTGTTCTACTGAAGGAGTTTAATCATAAATCATAAACACACCTGAACGAGCCTACCATGAATCATGGAATTGTTTATACTTTTACAGGCTGAAAAAATCGATAAAGCCCCAAAGCGCATAGTTTAGCTTATCGCTTTGTGTGTATCTATGACGTCATTTCAATTGGCAAGCATCAATTTCTCACTGAAAAATCATGAAACGCTCCTTTTTCTGAAAGTATTTTCTGAAGCAAAAACACTACACACTGCAATAGCAAACGAGGCTGCAGCGTGTGCACATCAATGTGTTTTCGATGCACTTAGCACTGTTACCTTTTACGCCCGACCCGAACAACAGTAACGCATCGCGATAAAAACATCAAAATGGTCAATAATTGTGTCTGCTTTTGTTGTTATAGTCTTCTTTAACCAAAGAGTATCCCCCCCATAAAGCCACCCACCACCTATACACACCTGTGCAAACCAGTGCTTTCCCAACCTTGACCAAATGCCTGGTCATGTCAATTGATTTCGTAAACACAAAAAAACCCCGAAGGCTTCTTCACCAGTCCCAAAGTGGTCATATGCGGGAAGGAGGGTTTTTTATGGTCTCAATATGGCCCACCTTTTTTGCACTACACCATGACCATCATCATCATCATCTCTGGTGAGAGAGTGTGATGTTGTTTGATGAAACATCACGCTAATTGCTAAATAATTCGTTTGCAAATGACGCAACTCGTGTGGACGCGGAACAGATTGTCCATTGACCCGTCTGGGATTGGACGCTCTTGGGACGCCTTTATGTGTGTCTGTGTGTGTCTCGATCACATTATCGTCGTTACTACACTGACCCGCGTGCCAATAGGGATCATTTTTTGCAAATCAGCCTTTTTTTGATGATAAGATCCACCACTCATTGCTCCTTTTTTGTGCGGGAGTCGTAATTAGGGTTAAAAGTAATCAGAACATTGCGATAGCGTTGATAAACGCAAACCAAAAAAACAACCCTTTGCACAATGCAAAAGGCGCAACAGCATGACCAAGGTCGAGATAAAAGTGGACCGCCAGAAGGGGGGGTTTTTGGTGTGTTACGAGTGCGCAGTGATTCATTGATTACGCCTGGCGTTGTTTTAGTTGATCCACAGCAACGGTTAGAGGTAGCAACAACACCTACTGTAAGCTCACAGCTTGATTTCGGTTGCTACATCGAATCGCGAATGTGGTAGAATCGTGCAGAATGAGGTTTAGGCAATAGATTGATGCGCAAGAGGGCGCCACTAGCCACATGTGGCTTAGTGAACGATAAGAGTTCGCAGACATCGCGTATTAGTAACTGCTGCTACTGCTAGCTGTTCGAAGCGGAAAGAAACACATCGAAACTACTCACACCGACGCACGGCCAAGCAATGTTGACTGGTTTCATCTTCTTCCCCTCTTCTTCCATCCATCCCGCGAGTAACACTTTTAACCCAAACCCCAAAACCGACAGGTGGCGCTGAACGCGTACATCGAGCGGGGCATCCGGCTGCGCCAGGAGCGAGCCCTCGAGCAATGGACGCACACACGCATGGACGCGCTGGACAGCAGCAGCAGTCAGCCGCCGCTCGGCCCGCAGCTCTCTAGTGCCATATCGCGCTGGATCCTGTACGGTACCGTCGTGCCGAGCGTCCACGTCACGCCCAACGGCACGCACCGGCATCATCATCAGTACGCGACCCACTCGGTCGCCTCCCACTATCACCGTCCGCTCGTGCGCAAACCATCGTACCGGCGCAAAATGTCGTCCACCGAAAGCGGCGCCAGTGGTAGCAGCAGCCCCACGACCAGCCCCAAAGTGTCCTCCTCCCCGGTGCAGCAACATCGCCGTCGGACGGCGGCGGCAACACCCTCACCGCAACAGTCCCGTCGCCGCACGGGTCGGGATCTGCAGCGTACCGCCACCGCCAACTCGTCACATTCCTCGGCCGGGTCCATTACCTCCATACTGTCCAGCCTGTCGTCGGCGAACAGTGGTGGAAGCCAGCAGCAGCGCAAACAACGCCGCATCAAGCGACGAACCGCCCGCAAGTCGGCAACGGCGGAAGCGAAAGGGGCCCGACCCAGCGCACGGAGCAGCAAAAGCAACGGCAGCAGCAGCAGCAGCAGCAACAACAAAGCCAACACCGACACGCGGTGGACCGACGAAAGTCGTTCGGAATCGTCGGAACATTCCATTGAGGGGCCAGTGTGTAAGCATCGTTTCATAATTGCATTTTTTTTTCTATTCTACTTTACCCATCTGGATGAGAGTGTTGTATCCATCTTTTGGTTGTTTTTTGCATAGTTTCGTTCGTGTTGTTGCTTGTTTCTTAAGATTTGTATTATTCCTTCCTCTTATTGCTTCTTCATGCTTCCTAAGTTGGACTTTCATATTCTTAAAGATGCGCTTTTCAACTTCTTTGTTTATTGAGCACTACCGATCGGCTTGCTTTCCATTACAATGTAAAGTATTTTGAAAAAAAGACACCAACAGACATAAACTTTCTCCCATTTTTACCATTCCGACCTACCAACAATCAATAATAAATCAATCATTCGGCATCTTGCTCCTCTGCAAACTATCAACAAACTCTGCCACGTTCCAGCAGTAGCACTTTCTTTTTCCCTCCAACATCTTCCGTCAAAGCGTTATTCACGTGAAAAACCCCACCACCGCCACCGGATTCTTTCACACAAGATCACAGATTTAGCAGATCCTCGCCTCGTGTGCTCCAAATCACCCCGAGACACTCCCAATGACACACACGTGAATCAAAACCGGTTCTCCGTGTTCCGGATGTTTCAAAGGCGCTGTCCGGTTCTCGATGCTGGTGTATCGTGTGTGCGCGCCTAGCTCACGCCGCCTAGTCGCTGCTGATAAGTATGCAATGCATGCATATGCAGCCCAGAGTCCTTGATAATGACTTTAGAGAGCGTGTTGGAGCTCTCCGGGCAAGCGGGTTGAGCAGTTTATGGAGTTTGAAGTTTGGACCTTTCTTCGGCAACTTGCTGATAAGGGGTGACGTTTGCTAGCCGCGTGCGCTATAGGCTATAGCGTTTTCACTGGCCGTTTCGATAATCTAATCAACCGATTCAAATCGATCGGATTTCGTCGGCTCTGCGGGTCTGCGAGTCTACGGCAAGCAGCGCGAACGAGGATCACCAGCACGAGCACGTGATCGCGGTAGCATGCGCTCAGAGGTCAGCTGGACGAGTTGATCAGCTCAGGCACTTCGAGTTGAATGCGATCGAACCTCAAAAATGACCTTAACACCGAGTGCGATTGAGGCGAGAAGGCATGTTGCCTGGGTCAGCGATAAGCTCTGTGTGTATGTGTGTGATGAGGTCCAAAATCCCTACAAAAATGTTTGGGTAGTCGTTGATGATCGATCGTTTGATTATTCCGTTTGCTTCAGTTTGCACCGTTATCTCGTCCATTTGTTTCAATTGTTTTACTAATAATTTCTCGTATTTCTTCTTCTTCTTCTTCTTCTTCTTCTTCTTCTTCTTCTTCTTCTTCTTCTACTTCTTTCTCCAACAGCGATGCCCTGGTTCGGCATGGACATTGGCGGCACCCTCACAAAGCTGGTGTACTTCGAGCCGAAGGACATCACGCCGGGCGAGCTGGATCAGGAGGCACGCATCCTGCGCAACATTCGGCGTTACCTGACGAAAAACTCGGCCTACGGCAAGACCGGCCACCGGGACAGCCACCTGCAGATGGACGACGTGGTGATACGCGGCCGGCGCGGCTCGCTCCACTTCATCCGCTTCCCAACGTCGGAGATGCTCAGCTTCCTGAAGCTCGCCAAATCGAAGGGCATGGCCCAGCTGGTAACGACCGTCTGCGCGACCGGTGGCGGTGCGTTCAAGTTCGAGGAAGACTTCCGGCAGCACGTCAACATGAAGCTGGCCAAGTTCGACGAGCTGGATGCGCTGATCAAGGGCATCCTCTTCACGGAAACGCACAACAAATGTGAGTGCTACTTTTGGGAGAACGCCAACGAAATTAGGTAAGCGAGGATTCTTTTTTGTTTTGTTTGATGGCAAGAAGTAGCATATTAACCTTTGCGTCTGCTTTTTTCTTTGCTTTCATTTGTCCTTCCTGCAGTAGTACGAAGAAAAAGTTCGACTTTAGCCAACCGTACCCGTTTATACTGGTGAACGTCGGGTCGGGCGTCTCGGTGCTGGCGGTGCGCGGCCCGGACAACTACAAGCGCATCTCCGGCACGAGCCTCGGCGGTGGTACATTCCTGGGCCTGTGCTGTCTGCTCACCGGCTGTGAAACGTTCGAGGAAGCAATACAGCTAGCGACGAAGGGCGATCATAAGAAGGTGGACAAGCTAGTGAAAGACATTTACGGCGGCGATTACGAGCGGTTCGGGCTGCCCGGCGAGCTGGTCGCGTCAAGGTAAGTGCGATCGTGCAATCGCCCGTGCGTTTGGGAACGTATTAAAACTCTCCCCGTGTCTCCGTTGCAGCTTCGGACAGATGCATCTGCAGGAAAGGCGGCAAAGCGTCAGCAAGGAAGATCTGGCCCACGCCATCCTCGTGACGATCACCAACAACATTGGTTCGATCGCGCGCATGTGCGCAAGCAACGAGAAGATCGAGAAGGTAGGGTGTGACAAGCGCTTCGAAAAAGGCTTTTTTTGCACATTAACTGCAATGCTGATCCATTTCCAGGTGGTGTTTGTGGGCAACTTTCTGCGCGTGAACCCAATATCGATGAAGCTGCTCGCGTACGCGATGGACTACTGGTCGAAGGGGACGCTCAAAGCGCTGTTCCTCGAGCACGAGGGCTACTTCGGTGCAGTCGGGTGCCTTTTGCAGTTCAACGGTGAGCTGCACGCACAAGTCGGTGATTTACTTACTTAGACTAGTAGATAGGAAGGTAACGAAACAGTGATGGGAGTGGGAAGACGCGAGAGAACAGGGCCGGCAGAGATGCCTTTCTCTCGTGGTTGTTTTACTACGCGCTAAATTAGCTTGTTCGTTTTGATCTAGTTCTTGTAAAAAGAGAGAGAGAGAGAGCGCGAGAGAGATCTTCTACACAATTGAGTGATAGCTTTTGAAGCTTCTGAATTGATTCATTTTCATCATTCTAACCTGCAAAAAGATTAGGCAAAATCAGCTCACTCGCTCTCTCGTAAGGTTCTAGGTGTGACCTAACAGCGGAGTAGCGAACAGAAAATAAGGAAAAACACATTCACTCTTGCGAAAATTAGTTAAGCGATGAGCATAAAAACCCCCCTTCGCAAACAATCAGCCCCTTTTGCCGTCAGTCCAATCATAGCGTAACGTAATTTAACTTTGCCAAATCATGTCGCCGTATCCCCGCTGGTCCGGCACACATTGATAGGCAAGGCGCGCGGCCCATGACGATCTTTCGACGAAACTTATTCAACATATTTACAACGAGTGAGATTCATTAGACACAGGGAGCGCACAGGCGGAAGCTCTTTACTGCAGGCAGGCAGCAGCACGTGGCAAACACACACACACACAAAACAACGGAACCAGGATAAGTACTAGCTAAGGTAGTAGGCGCGTAAGGCAGTGACACTTTGCACCGGGTTGAGGAAGCTAAGTGTAAGTTTAAGACAATGTTAAGTCGCTGTGGGCTATAAAACGAGAGAAAGAGAAAATGAGCGGCATTGGTGGGGGAATAACAGGTGCTCATTTGCAGTGATCGCGCGAGATCATCGCGTGTTCGGCAGATCGGTAGGAGTAGTAATGGGTAGATGTTATTAATTATTATTATTATTAGTTTTATGGTTATTATTATTAATTTTATTTTAGATTGTTAGTAAGAAGCAAGCGCGTTGAGGGCAAACGATTGGCAACTGTCTTTTTTTGAGTTCAAAACTCGACCGTGTATCCCATTCTGGTTCATATGAAAAACCGAAGACGGTTAAACCCGAAAGCGACGCTAAAATGTAGGGATTTTGTTTGATCCTGTCTCCTCAGACTGCGCAAGAAGTGCGAGGTGAAGTGTTTTAAAACGGAAAATCGAAATTCAATCCAATGGCCAATCACTAGCTCTGCTAATTTTTACACACAAACACTCAATCTTACAAATACTACAAAAAAAACGAAGGTATCAAAATAAGGGAGGAAGTTGCGCATAGCGGTGGGCAGCTCAATCTCTTCATACGCCTAACACGCGCGCCTCAAATGTTGCAGCATCATCCGCCCATGCCGAACCGAAGGAATGAATGGAGTGAAAAACACTAGCAAAATGGTGTTAACAGTGGTATAGCGGTAGAGAGAGAGAGAGAAGCTGATAGAGGCAAAAGGTTTAGCGCGCGTTTAAGCACAAGCGGAATGGATTAAAAGTGCGGCATGCAGGTGACAACAAGGAAAGGGGGTCATACGTGACGGAGGCAGACAGCAACGGGATGTTGAAATCACTTTAAACATAGAAAAGCAAAAGACAGCTTTGATCACGTTCGATCACTGCTAAACAATTTTCCACTATTGCTTTATACAGTTAATAAAAACCAAATGGAATATATACATATATACAGCGCACACAAGAAGACTTTGGTTCGTTTGATGGTTTGATTGCTTTGCACAAAACAGTGCCGAAACGTTCATTATGATTTTTGTTTTATTTTTAGGTTGTTGTGAAGATTTGATAAGAAGATGCGATCAATGCAGGATAAATTTGCAAATCCAGTGAGCAAAAATCACTGTTATAATCAACGGAATTATACAGTTTTTGAAGAATTCCAGCAACGACAACAGTATGGAAGCTGAGTTGCGCGCAAGGATGCTGACTGCCAACCGCTCATTCTACAGCCTGAAAAATCAGTTCACCTCAAAGCACCTGTCGCGACGGACGAAGCTAGGACTATATAGTACCTATATAGTTCCAATACTCACATACGCCTCTGAGACATGGACACTGTCCAAATCTGACGAAGCCCTCTTAGCCGCGTTCGAGAGGAAGATGCTCAGAAGGATACTTGGCCCCGTATGTGTGGAAGGACAATGGAGGAGCCGATATAATGACGAGCTATACGAGATGTACGGCGACCTCACTGTCGTACAGCGTATTAAGCTCGCCAGGCTCCGGTGGGCTGGCCATGTTGTACGCATGGAAACGGACGACCCAGCCCGTAAAGTCTTTTTAGGCCGTCCACAAGGACAGAGGAGGCATAGTAGTCCCAAACTGAGGTGGCAAGATAGCGTGGAGGTGTCCGCCATTAAGGCCGGGATAACGGACTGGCAGACGAAGGCAGGCCAAGACCGCAAAGCGGTTGTAGCGCCGGATAAGTAAGTAAGTAAGAAGAATTTCATACGTACACCAAAAGAATAGAAAGAGAGTATGACAGGTAAGTTAATCTTATTAATATCTGATAGTACTATTTTCTTCCAGGTTTCATGTAAGGTCTTCATATACATATGATGGACGTTCTTGTTGCTTTCATCGTAGGAATTTAGAATTAAATTGTATTGAATTGTATTCAATTTAGGGGATATTGTAGGAAGCATGGTTGTAAATTGATGGGTTATAATTTGGGAAATGATTTCATCTCATCGTCGTGCGCGATTTTTCCTTGCAGATTTTGTAAGAATAAGCACAAACTATTAAATTCGAATACGAATAAAATCATACTCTATGGAGCTATAACACCATCCGTACCGTTGCCGATGACCCAAAAAGAGGCTTGACAGGGGTCATCCATTAATTACGATATCCTATTTTTTTTTTTTTGGTTCCGAATCTTCCAGCTGTCCAGCTCTTCAAGCTTTTAATTTAAACAGATTAAAAAGTTATAGAATTTCCTAATTTTAGGTTCATAGTTGGATTTTATTATGTTTTTGGAGGTCGTTTACTGCAAAGCAAAAGTATATATTAAGAGAACGTACGGATAGGTGAACACACTTTTGAAGTCGTCCAAGAATTACCGTATCTCGAGTCAAAGGTCATAATAGAAAATCAGCCGTACCGTCAAATATTGTTTAGTTTTGATGCGTCTCACTGTGTAAAAGTCCAGATTTTATGTTGCGAATACAAAATTAAGTAACAATTGAATTTAATTTGCGATAAATAAGCGATAAATTACAGTGGCATATGATAAATGCTCTCCACACCTAACGGGCTCGTGTAGCGTACCGTACTGTCAAATTTTCCACACAAAAACAAACGGAGAGGAACGCTAGCCTGCGACTTGTGGAGCCCCGGTTATCCTCCCTTTCCTAACAAGGGCCGCAGCAGTGTAACGTAATTAATGGATAAACCCTTACAGGGGTTTCCAGGGCTACTCATAGTTGTCGGACATTTCCTTGACTCCTATTGGAAGTGAATTTCATAAGTTGGAAAATGGATTATGATACGCTTTTTGGACAGGCTCCTTGGAAATTCCTATTAGATTTGTCCAACAAGGGTGCCATAGAGTCCAATTCCTGTAACATGAAGTTCATTTCACGTATGAACGACTCAATAATATGTCCCACAGCTATGAGAACTCCAAAAAAACCCTGTAATCGAAATTGTTAAATAATTTCATGCGCCCGATTGTAGGCTCAAATGCGGTTTGGAACCGTTTTTTATTGATCATTTTGTATCTGTAGTTTTTAATTCCTTTACTAAAAAATCCTTAAAAAGCTTATTTAATAACGTTGCATAACATCAGGCAAATACCTTAGTTTGCATACCTTCAGGGGCTCTGAGTATACCTTCAGGCGAAATCACTGGAAACAGTATGCTCTCGACTTAAAGGTATGCAATATGATGATACTAATAGAGTAGAGTGAAATATAAGTGTTTAAAAAGTTGGCAATAGAAGTAGAAAGAGAAAATGTAATTAAACATTTAAAATGAAACAGTGCAGTCATAAATTATATTAAAATAAATATAATAAATATAAATTATATTCGATTTAGATAAAATTATTCGTTCCCCACTTCCACAATATCTTCTTATACACACACACACACACAAAAACACCTAACTTAAACATTTCCAACAAAACATTCTCTTTCATCCCCCCTCCCCCCCCCCCCCCCCCCCCTCTTTCAGTCGCACAGCGTCAATGTAATAAAATGCTAAAATAACTCTCATTGCTGTTTTCAGCCATTGCCAGCAGAAGCCAACGGTCAACTCAAATCATCTGCAGTACTTGTTGCATTTTCCCATTGTGATGAGGAAGCATCCAGCAACAACCGCGCGCAGCATTCAAGCAATCAAACCCCACAACAACAACAACAACAACCGCGATCACGAAAAGCAACATAAAAGCAACAAGCACCAAAAAACCCTCCCGTGCGAAAATGGGGTGCGAAAGAAGAGAACACAGAGAGAGATAAGGGGTGGGGGGGGGGGGGGGTTGTTAGGTGGGTGGTTGGTGGAACATCGAGGAGGGGTTGTTTTTCTTTTTTTATGTTGCATTGCGTCTTGCCGGTTTTGGTGGAGGGTTGGTGAGCCCAACTCAGAGAGAGAGAGAATGGCTCGCACTCTCTCACTTAAAGCACCGCTCCGCTTGTTGGTGGCGCGGGAAGGGGAGGGAAGGGAAGGGGAAGGGCTCGTGCAGAATCGTCTCGTCTCACGGGTGGACGCGTGAGCGCGAATCAACAACCACGGCCCGAACGTCATGCCCCCGGACCGGGACCGGGAGATATCGCCGCTCATCATTCGCCGTTGTTCGGTTGCCGTCGCCGGTACGCGTGTGTGCTGCTTAGTGTGGTGCTGTGTTGCGGGCGCGCTTTGGGGTGGGATATTTTTGTGACCGTTTCTCGGATTCGTGCACCAACTGCGTCATCAGTCGGCGAGCGGCGCGGCGCGTTGCGTTTTCGCACGTACGCCAAACTGCATCCAGCGCAACGTTGGTAGAGTGTGTATGTATCGCCTCCGTTGTCGATTGTTTTTGTGCCCCGAAGGCCATTTCCCGCGCGAGTCAGATCCCCCCCCCTCCCTCCTTTATGATCACCCCATCGGTGTTGTTGCATTGTTGGGGTTGAATTTGAACGAGCAAAAGAGAGGAATGAGGAGCTGTAACCCGTCCCGTCAGCCTCCTCCCATATCGTACCGGCATGCTGCTGGTGCAGTTCGCGTTCTTTCCCCCTCTCTATTTGTGTGTGTGTGTTGTGTTTCGCGGGATCTTGTGCGACCTTTTTGTGTGTGTTGGTACTTTCGTTTTGCATATGTGATCGTCCATCGCTCGTTGCTTGCTGCGTTTTTCCTTTTGTATTACGCGTGCACATCTTTTCGCACATCTTTCGCATGCACGTTGCGCTTTGGGATGCATTTGTGTGCAGTTTGGTGTGCCGGGGCGCATGAAGCCGATGACGACGACGACGTCTCGATCCCCAAACGCGTGAAGGTTCTTTCAGTTTGTTGCCCCCATGGTGAATATATGTGTTGTTCGGCGATTCCCCATCGGATCCACGTCCACCACGCGGCTCTTGGTTTAGGCTGAGGCCGAGAGAATTCGATGGATCGGCTAGATTTAGAGGAGTGAGGTTTGGTGTGTGATGTTTTCTGGTATCAAGAAACGATCAGAGAAGAGCGCAAGACACCTGGGACACCAGATAAAAGCATTTAAAGTCAATGGGAGCAGTTCGTTATCTTGTGTTGATTACAATGAATTTCGTTAAACATGGTTTTTGCTGATCAAAATTGAAATGGCTTCCTTCTGTCACGGTAAATTGCACTCTCATTGAACCGGATTTTGTTCATTTCATTGCCTCCAAAACGGTGAAAAAGAACGGGAAGAAAATTTAAGAAAATTCTTATCATACCGCCATAGCAATGTTACAACAACACCGCACAAACCGAGCCTGTTATGAAAGTGAGGCTGTTGTGTGTGGGAAAAAGTGCAACAATTACGTATCCATCCAAGCCAACAAACACACACACACACACAAACGCACACGAAGCTATTAATTAGCTGCACCCGTGAAGCGATTGAGGAATGTTCAATATTTAAACTGTTGCTAAATCGTTCTGTTTTCCTATAAGAATGCATTTTTCTCATAATATCCCCCCCACAGGTACAGGTGTGTTGGTTTGTTTGATTGTTCAGTGTATGTGTGTGTGTGGAATTTTCTCACGTGAGTGTGTGTATGTGTGAGTTCGTGAGCCGTGTAAGTGTGTTTATCGTGCAAAAATTACCACACAAAACGGCCGGTGATAAGAGTGCGCATTCGTTCGATAATCCTAATCGGGTTTCTTTTTTCTGCAAAGTTTCATGTGTGTTTTTTTTTCTTCTTTGATTTTTACTACACTAAAAATGTGTAATGAGTGATATTTTTTGCCCGCGTGTGGTGTGTTAATTTTGTGTTAAATAATCGCGTCAAGTTTTACAGTGCAAGAAGCTCCCCCTTGATGAAGGTGTGAAAATTAGTGAAATACTTGTGACGTGTGCGATTTAAAGGAAAGTGCAAACAACAACAACAACAACAAAATCCTTTCTTTATCAATTTAATATTTCAACGAATTGTGCAGTGCGTGTGTCTGTGTGTCGTGAGTTTTGTGAAAAGTTTTTATCAAAGTGAGCACCAGCGCAAGGACAACAATCGTTCTGTTCGCTGCCATCGTGCCACAGGTAAGTGGGAGAAGTATAATTTGGGTTGTCTAGCAAGTGTCCTGTCTGGTTAATATGACCTTCAGAAGAGATTACGCTAAAACAAGGTTTAATTAAGGAAAATCGTTTCAAAAAAATGACCAAATATTCGACTAAAATTACATTCTTCTTTAATTGTTATTGACAATAGTATAAATATTTCTTTGTGGATTATTTTTTCCGGATTTATGTTACTTTGCATTCATAAGAACAACGTAATATTTCCTTTCAAATTTCACTCTACAATACAAACAATAAAACATGTATAAACTACACTCGAACAAAGAGAAACTGCACAACGTTCAAATGCTGTTATCGTTTTGTGCCTGTGCCTAAACTGCCTCACTTATGACGCTTATCAGTTATCGGGTCTGTGAGGGGTTTGCCGTTATCGAAAATTGGCCACACCAAAAAGGACAACAAAAACGTAAATACCGACGATGATTTGAAATTGTGTGTTTCGATAACACGGAAAAAAAGGTTTTCCACCATCAAGACAGTAACAAAATAGCGGACGAGAAAAGTGAAAAACACTAAACTTTTAATTTCATTCCACTCTGAGGAAAAAGCAGACTTGTTCTTCTGCTGTTTTTCCTGATGTTTTGTCTGTGACCTGAAACTTTGGTTCAGGTTTCTCTCGCTGCTCTGCACCGTCGCATTCTCTCGCACGTTCGTCCACAGAGGAGACACACATACTGTGGGTGGGTGGGTGGGTTTTGGCGAACACAGAGTCTGACCTTGGTGGCCCATTTCCACGACCTTGTACCATGGGTATGGCTGGAGAAGACAGTCAACCCCTCCCCACCACCGACCACCCTTATTCTTGGGAGAACCTTCAAGCTCTTAGACACACAGCAGCAGCTCTGACGGATGCTACTGCTGCTGCTGCTAGCATCTGGTCGAAGGTTTAAACACATGAAGCTGTGACATATTTAAGCTAGCAATTTTGGGCAGGACAATTAAAAGATGTCATAGGGGTTTATTGGGGTTTGGAGTGAATTATCATTGGCCTTTTTAACTCACTCATATGCGTAGGGTGGATTGTGAACTATCGTTATTATTGGTAGCACAATTGTACCATTAAAATGACGTTTTCTTATGATCCTGAATGTACCGTATGTCAAAAGCATATGAATAATCCTATTGAAATAAAAGTCCCGCCATAAAACCGCCATTTTGTCAATAAACTTCATTCCTAGAATCCAATTCTACAAAGATTAGATTATAATATCCAGCAAGCAGTAACAAATTGTTTTGTTTTTGTATTTCTGAGCTTCCAAGCAAGATATATTTGATTTGAATTGAGCAAGATTTGTCAGGATAATGGTGAAGTTATCGACCATAATGCAGAATGGTGAAGTTATCTAGCATCTGCGATGCTAATTCTAGAATAATGACAGAGACCTCGATCAAAAACTTGACTTGGAACAACTCTGGTCAGAAAGTTTTTCTCGTCTCTTGATAGAAATGAGGTCCAACTATCACTAAAACTGCTACTACCTGTTAGTAACCCTCATCCTTAGCTTAATGTTCCTCGCCGTAGTCCGAACTATAGCGCTCAGGTGTTCGTTTTATTACAGCTTTTCGATTTTGAGACGTTAAAAGTTTTTTAAAGACTATTTATAACCTTAGTGTATACCTCATATATCATGTAGCTTTGTAAAAAGCTTTGTTGGTGAACCTAGTAGAGGGGCCCTTCACGATTGTAGTCAGTTTTTTGTATGGAGTTTGACAGTTGGAGGCTGAAATCATGTAAACACTCTATACAAAACCACACAAAAAACTAGCCTGCAATATTCAGTCTAGATTATTCTAGCCTCAAAGCTAGAATTAGATTCGAGTACCTGCTCGAAAACACGGTGTTGTTTACATTTACCCCAAGGTGCATTAAAGAGATCACGTGGTGTAATCTAGAATCAAAGTTTATGTAGTCCAGGTGGTCTCATAGCATGTTTTTTAAAGCCAAATTTGAATATCACTTTTTGACAGGATGAGTGAAAACTTTTGTTCAAACAAGCTTTCTGGAGGCTTGACGAATACTCAAAACACTCTTAAAATCTTCATTCAGAAGCAGAAGCGATGACCTTCTAAATTCATACCTGTATATTATACACAGTTAGATAGCTACTCTAAAACTGCTATACAATGCAAACAGCTGACAGGCTGAAATTTCAGCCTACGAACTTACAACAGAAAGGGCCCCAGTGTTAGGTTTTATGAATCTTTCATTGAGATTCATTCATATGAAGCTTCAGGGATGAGTGATTCGAATCTCGTATCGAATCTTTAGAGATTCATGCATCATTTCAACCGAGATTCTGAATCAGATTTACCCAACACTAGATCCTAGAGCGCAGCTTTGTGATTAGACCCTTATAAGACCTAGAAACAGCAAAAAAACGTTCTTAACAGTTCTTTTATTTCAAGGTCAAAGTTGTATCATATTAAAATTGAAGATATGTAATGGCGTTTCTACAAACATTCCTGAACTGTGGCGTTCATTAATGATGAGTTGTACCTTGGCGTTGTAATTACACCATAAAGACTCTAGTAGTGTTCGTTTCTGAATCAGTAGCAATAACACCGAAATGCATAGAAGCAGCAATAATTGTATCCACTTTGCTCGGATATTCGGCAATTCAAAACACCACGTTGGTGTACTTCCACAAAATCATCACAGATGGCGCACTACACACTAATTTATAGTATAGTTCTAGTGCATAACACGAAATGTTTGTGGTAAGTCATGTGTTCCAAAATAGTTAAATAAATTATTTTAACAAACAATAGGAAATCATGTTCGCCAACTCCAGTCCAACACTCTGTCCCTGGCGAGCTATGAAAGTAAAAAGGCAAAGAAAAAGTCGCAAGCGTTATGGATGCTGGAGCGCATTTATTTGCCAAAGCAGGGAAACGTATCCCTCCCTCTTTAATTATAGCTCCTGTTTAATAATGACCCCTTTTATGGGATGGAGGTTGAGAGTGTGCTTAAAAATAGCCACCAAGAAGGACAGATGGGAGGTGCCTCATGGCATACAGAGAGCAGCATAATGCTTGGTGTTGGAAAGTTAAAAGAAGGAAGCCTAAGGAATGGGTATCTCCAAATTACGAGGCTTTTAGTGTACATAAACACACATACAGATAAAGAGACGTACAGTGAAATGTCTTCGATCGACGATCTCCAATCGATCGATGGAGGAGGATTTCTTCTTCCTTTATCCCCACGATGCGGAACACCGCTCACGTTTTGTTCCCTTCTTGGCCAGCAGCAGCAGCATGATCATGTACGATCATGTTCGGGCTGGCCAAAAGATTCCCCCCACAATTTGTTGCCGGTTCGCGTCAACCCACCCCACCCACAGCAGCAGACAGATGAGATAACGGCTTGTGTTTGTGCGCTTGCACTAAAAATGTGTGCGTGTGCGTGCGGGTGCCCCCTATTTTTTTCTTTCTTTTGCTGGCCCGGTTTCTTTTCGTGACGAAAATGGCAAAGAAAAAAGAACACCCGAAAATAAGACAAGACAGGCACACACGGGACAGGCAAAAGCAAGGAGACGCAAAACTGCGTTCCGCGATTTTATGCACACACATACAGACCGGCGCATACCGAGACAACAACAACGGGCAAGACAAGGAATGAATGAAAAAATAACCACCATAGGTCAGCATATTTGACGGCTTCGTCCGTTGTGGTGTCGGCGGTGGTGGTGGAACACCCCATCATTCCCAGATATTTCGCTGGCGCACAATAATTCGGTTCAGGCTTTGCAAATGGAACAACGATCGAACCAAAATTGACCAACCCCGGGCATGTGATGATGGCCGAGGCTCTTTCGTGTAGGGCCTCGGGCTGGCTGCCTTCTCTATCTCTCGCTCTCTCGTTCTCTCGTCAATTTTGTATGTAGGTGTGACCGAAACCGAAACCACACAAAAAACACCATCGGGCTCCAATGGGGCCACTGCGTGTGGAAAGGCCTCTACCAGACGCACACAGACACCGGCGTCCGAACGGTGGTAGTAACCACAGGCAAGCCACAAGAACCATTAACAACAACGAACAACCGAAAAAGCATAACCAGTTTACATCCTCCCCAAAATAGAAACAAAAAAACTCAACCACACACACACACCCCGCAAAGACACGAAACCCGGCACATTGATGACCGACCGCTTCCTTCGCCATCCTTCCTTCTCCTTGGAGCTTCTCGCTCACGTCTTCAAATCGAACAGCACCAACGCACCAACGCGACACGGTCATCATCGTTGGGATGGTGGGGGCCCACCGTACGTAATGAATTGGCCGGCAGTCTGGTCTGGGGTCTTCTCTTTTTTCTCAGCTCTTCACACCATGCATCTACAATGTGTTGCAAATTTTGTCAACAACATTAAAACAATTGAAAGATTGAATATAATTAAGGAGAACAGTTTGCAAATACTAGTTTTGCTAATCAAAATGTTAAAAAAATAAGAAGTAAGACTAATTCATTAGTTACCAAACGAAAGTAAAGTGTGGACAACATATCGATAATTTCAGAATAGCCGGCAATAGATATGGTTCAACACGTACGTCATAACATTACAGTAAACTGAATATAAATAATGAAGCCCAATTATTTTTGAATTAATTTTCTGTTTAAGTTTCACGCTTAATTACCTTTAATTTACTTGTTTGGAATATTTACATTCTTTTCGGGGGGGAATATTTACATACTCGTCTCTTAGGGGATTTCTAAGTCAGTATCGAATGTAAACGTTGATATTCACCACGTGCAAAATTTTACTCCACATCGATCTGACATTTCATTTCCATCATCATAATTTTTAATTTCTTCAGCATGATTTTCAACACGTCTCAAGCTAGATTGAGTTTGACAGCTATCTGTGATGTGTTGAAAATCATGTGTTGAAGCTGAAATTTCATTTTGAGACAAATAAACCATTTAATAGCTGTTGAAAAACATCTTGGATGCACATAGGAAAATGATTTGGAAAACACTGTATATTCATTTTACTATTTGCGATATTTTGTGTACTCTTACAGCGTTTTCCAAGCCAATCTCTAATGTGCACAGCATTACAGGGTTTTCCAAGTTAGTTCCACATCGATCTGATATTTCATTTCCATCACAATAAATTTTAATGTCTTCAGCATGATTTTCAATACTTCAACAGGCTACTGTTATCGTTTTTTCGGCGGGATTTGAAGCCGAATATTAAAACTTATTATGATGAAAATGAAATATCAGAATGATGTGGAATAACTTCTTACACGCGGGGGAAAACAGTGTTCACATTTGAAAGTGACATGGAGAACCCTGTATTTACCGTTTGCAAGATGTTTTTCAAAAGCTTTCACGTGTTATATTTGCATTGCAATAAAATTTCAATTCTTCTATATGATTTTCGACACGCTTCATGCTGGATTCAGTTTGACTGTTCTTTGTGATGTGTTGAAAATCATGCGTTAGAAGTGAAATTTAATTGTGATGCAAATATAATTTGAAAAACGCTGCATTTTCATTAGTATGAATAATACAACTTTTGGAGAAAAAAATTTAACAGCTCGTTTTAATCGTGTAATGATTAAAATGTCAAACAGAAAAGACATTCATCGTTTTCATTAAATTACACACAATCCACAATCATCCTCAAGCGATCATAAATAGTGCTCACAAGAGGTGACTTATTTCGTTACCCACTGTAGCTGATGCTGTGTCAATCCAGTCGTGTGCATGACACAGTTCGGAACGGGAGGAAGCAGCTCAAAATTGGCAACTGAAACCGATACGTTCCGGCCGGTTCGCTCGGCCGATGCGTATTGGGGGCTTCGGCTGGAGATTGAGCCAAATCAAGAAGGAGAGAAGGCCGTAAAGTAAAGACGTAAAGACACACAACACAGGACGGGATATGAAAGGTAAAGGCCCTCAAACTGTTTCACTTCAGCCATCACCACCATACGGTTGGCACCATACACGAATGATCAGGCGGGCGCGATCGGGCTCGTAGCTGGCCATGATTTGCTGTGACCGGATGCTGTGACCGTTTTGGTGTAAATGAAGTGCCTGCCCTGTCTACCGATCGAAAGGTATTGGCATACACGCCCCGCGTCCAGGTGTTGTGTCCCTTTCACCGGATGCGGCAAACAGTTCCACGCGCAAATCTGTGCGTCTTTTTTGGAGGAAATTACATTCTTTGTGCGTTTTTGTGTTGTGGCGGATATCTTTAAGTGATCGAAAGCAGATAGTTTCTTTAGTTTCCTCCCTGTAACACATAATTTGTCTGAATGTCTGTAGCTACACGAAACCGCTTCATTAAAACCGCTTCAAATAAAAACATTAAAATCATAAAGTAATAACACTTTAGGGCCTCCGCATCTTGCCACTAAATTATGCATGTTGCTGTTTTATTTTCGGAGAATGGCTGTCCTCTGGCATTAAAGAGCAATTCCACCACCTCCGAACAATGCAAACGACGCAAGTTCTTTGAGAAAAGTCTCGCCCACACGCAAGTCCGGGAAATGTTTACCTTTTATTTTTCTTTCTTGCTCTACTCCACATCAGACATTCTCTTTTTTCTGTTTCTCTTCCTCTCACTGTTACAGCTGGCGTGTGGAAAATGGCAAATGGTCTAGCTCGCATTTCGTCCAAGGGCAATGCTATCACTTTCACCTACTCACGGTGGTAAAATTATGGTTTATGGCACACTCGGTCGTGAAATGTGCGCCAAAGAGCAAAGGACATAGTGAGAGAGCGAGAGAAAATAATGGAAGAACTGTGAGCGATAACGAGGACACACTGAAATGTCCGCATTTTCTTCCAAGGATGTTTCAAGGGAGAGTCCCAGGGGGGGGGGGGGGGGACAGACACAGGTTGTTGGGTGGTTGGCTGGATGAAAAGTGAAGGTGGAAAGGTTAAAGGATTACTTCACACGAGAGACGTCCCGAAGAGCTTGAGCTTGGTTTTGAGATGGAGAAAACTACAGAACTGAAGAAACGTTGTTGGGCAAAGTGTGGTGCTTATGAAATAGAGGCAAGATGAGATAAATCTTGTTAATTTATTCTGCGCGTCCTTGAGCCATGCCAACACACGTCGGTGGTTTTTAATGCTTTGTTTTGGAATTTGTATCATCTATGCAGGGGAACACCGCAGATATAGAATGCTTACTCACTAAGTTTAGCACCTTAGTCAAATGTAAACGTTTGCCTTTTGCAGTAGATATGTTGAATTGAACGAATTCTGTTCAAAAGCTAACTCTAGTCTAAACGATATTCAAGAAGGTTTCACATATGGTGGTCATGTTGAATTCCAAAAATGCTTTAGTATATTCAGAGCTTCTCTAAAACTGTCACAATTGGTTGAATGATTTGGTTCGTAGTGTATTGTCACATAAATTCCCAAAATATTCTATAAGGATTGATTTTTTTTTATTTCTCATAATGACGGCCTGGTTGGCCGTATCATTTATATAAGGATTGATTGTTCGCACCACAATAAATACAATCCCGGATGTAACGTCCTTCAGTAAAGGTCAACCAGGAGAAGAAGCATGCATTTCAAGCCTCAAAGTATCTATACCCCAAACCTGCTATTACTGCCGAAGGTAACCCCAAAGGTATGTTTTGTACGTGTTAAAAATCATCTTGATGTCTTCGTCCTCGGAAGACCACCAGTATTCTTCTTCAACATCTGAAGGTTGTATTGCTACAAGTACTGATACCTTCACGGTGGTTAAATCTTTTTTTTCATCGGGAACGAACACTTCATGTTATGGGAAGTACTGAAGTGAAGTAGACGACTTGAGTTACTCGCATGCAGTTCAAACCGAGTTTTTAAGCAGCATCTGAAACAGATGAATTCTGACCTGGATACGATTGATTAGCCACCTGGATACGATTGATTAAGTACTACCGCTTTAAAGATCGTAGCGCCATCTGCTGGCAAGTCTCCGAAGAAGTGACAGAGTGGTCTAAAAGTAATACAGCAATATTAAAGCAGTAAAAAGGCATTTCATATAGCATCTCCTATTGCCATTTTATCAATGCCCCACCCGGGTTTTAAAGTTACTTTAATTCCTCGCATCACTTAACAACCACAGGCCCCTGTTTCTCTCATTCCTCTCTGGCTGGCGAACATATATCAAGCAAATCTCGCCTTTCAATGCTATCGAACACGTTTTTATAAAAATACAAACAAAAAACATGAAACTTTTCGCGCTGACTCTCTCGCGCCCTGCGTCGTAACCCACATTACGCGCGTTTAAAGAAAACGACGTCGCCGGAAAGGTAGACACTCTCTCGTAGTTCTCCCATAACACGAAACACGAAGTACTGGGCACAAAATGTACTGGGCAATGGGAAAACTTGGGGAAAACGGTGCTGGAAATAATGCTCTGCAGCGCAAAGGCAAACTACGACGTGCAAACATGGCATTGAAATAAAAAGTTTGTTTTGATACGACGTCGTCTAGTGCTTCTCCTTCTCTCTGTCTCTCTCTTTCTCTGTCTCTCTCTCTGTCTCTATGTTTTAGCATCACAAGCGCAAGTGCATTTCGATTTCATCTGGCAGACAAGGGGTTCAGGGAACGATTGTTCTAGATTTTCCGATGCAATTGATGGAGGGTTCTGGATGTAATGTTATGTTCCCATGTTGAACGGAGCATATCTGCATAAACTCACGACCAGGATCAGTCAGAAGATATGACCTTCAAATCACACATACACCGTCCAATCTACAATTAAGAGTGTTGATAATCAAGATTAGATGAAAGCTATTAATGAAACACACTTTCCCTATCGATTAATTCAACACATGTCTCCTTTTAGGCTAAATTCTACCCATCCACCACCGCACCATTCCAACGAGACATGCCGGCCGGTACAGCACAAATGTTCGTGGTGTTCGTCCGTAATGATGGCAGTGTTTAATGGCGGTTGGTGTGGTGTAAATTTTATTGCGTTGCAGAAAAATACATCGACATCAGCAGCAGGAAGTGGATGTGGAAGTAGTGAGAGCCTGCCCTGGGGGCATGACTTCATCGTTGTTGCACTGCGCTTCCCGCTGTAACTTGCATTGCCCGGTGCTTCCAGCACAGCACAGCACAGCAAATGGATTCGATTTCTGTATGCCCCGGGTTCTCCTCCGGGGGGAGAGGGAGCTGAAAATGCATTTCTGCTCTTTTGATGCATTTGATGCGTGGCGAAAAGAGAGAGAGAGAGAGAGAGGGAGAGAAAGAGAATGCAGTTGCAATTTCTCACACACATACTCTCTTCTCCGCACGTAACGATGTAGTTTTGGGGTGAGAGAATGTAGAGCCTTCTCTCAGCAGGGGTTCAATTATTGAAATGGAAAATTTGAACCAATGAACTGTGAATTTGAGTAAAAACGGGCACAATAAATTATAAAGTGAGGAAATTTTAAATTTATAACCTCGGGTACAATATTTTAACCATGTTACATTCCTCCCTCCCAACGGTGCTTT
Source organism: Anopheles coluzzii (assembly GCF_943734685.1). NCBI lineage: Eukaryota > Metazoa > Arthropoda > Insecta > Diptera > Culicidae > Anopheles > Anopheles coluzzii. The sequence goes on from NC_064671.1 coordinate 85,673,231, forward strand.
GCTGGAAGCGGTCAACGTATCGCTATGACGTCATGGGAACGTAAAACATCCATTTCGTTCTCGCCGTTTTGTGCACGGTGGGCTACAGCTGGTGGTCATAAATGAGAGTTGAACTACTCCTTCACTGGAGAATGCTATTAACAACATCACAATACAGTGCCCAATATTAAATACTCCTCTACTTCGGAATAGGACCTAGATCATACGCTGGCGACCTCTATCATATTAATGGAAAAGCTGGTCCTAAGACACTAAACTCTGCAGACGCTACTGCAATGTCGATTAGCCGAGGTTTAAAGAATCAACAACCCTAACAACTTTTTAAATATTATTATCAAATAGTTTGAAATTAAAAACAAATAAATCAATCACCGACTTTTGCTTCAAATGTTTGTCTACTTTTCATTATTTTTTGCCTATAAAACAAGCTTTTTGTTCAGACAAGGAAACTATGTAGAAGAATTATGCTAAAATTAGTTATTTCGCACTGCACAGTCAATAATTTAGTGAACAGTAGCTAACGACTGAAGTGCTCATTTTGAAAGATGAACAGCTAACACGAAATTCTGGGTATAATAAATACCATGAAAATTCGTTGAAACTATTTAGATACAAAATATTACATAAATTTATAAAACCTAAGACGATCAGCGGGGACGGGTTGTATTCCTTTGGAAGTATCTTCTTATTATCAAAAACGTATTACACTTGCCGACATCCAATTTGAGTTGGAAAATTCGTTTGATTATTCGTTTTAATTCACAAAACATAAAAATGCTCTGTAAGTAATTTTTGGGAATTTTAGTTACCAATTGAGAAATAAAATTAATGTTATATTTAGAAGAAAGTATACAAATGCATTTAATTTTAGAATAATTTTAGGAAGTTCTACAATGAGTAACAACAAGACACAAGAAGATCGTTGAATAAAGGGTAAAGGTCGGCCTAGTATGTTTTCAGGTTTTGGGTGGAAAAACAGATAAATTATGTTTAATTTTCTTTTATTTTGGGATTTTCAAACTTTTGGATTCAAGTGTACTATTTCTGATCATGGAATACAGTAGCGCCATCTCTCGGATTGCAGGGGAAAAGGCCTGAACTACTAAAAAGACCCCTAAATAACTGTTACATATTTTGTTTAATTTTTTCTTTGATTTGATAAATCCAGAATCTCTCATTTACCCTATAGTGCAACCCCACCACACTCTTCCCCAACGCCCTAGCCACCCCAAAAGGCAGTAGGCACACACACAAAAATCTCTGTTTTGTTCTCTCTCGTCCAACACTTCGTTTCCCTAATGCCCAGCCCGTTCCTTTCCCTCTACCTTGCAGGGTGGGCACTGGACAGTTCAATTTCTCTCACTCTCGCTCTCAACCGTTAGAAGAGGAACAACTCTTTCTGCTCCTCTTCTCCAGGCTGGAAAGGCAAAGTACCCCTAGAACCCTAGAAAGGGTGATAAAGGGGGGATGCTTCACTCGCTGGTCAAAACACACCGTTCGCTCTGAGAAGAAATGAGCGAACATAAAGCCCCCTCCTCCCCCTCACCCACACAGAGCGACCGAGTCGGCGCATGTAAGTGTGTTTGGCTTGACATTGAACTTGAGACGCCATTTCCCAAACATACAACACGGGCTGTGTGTGTGTGTGTGTTTCTCTCGTTGTGGGGGGGAGTTTTGTTATTGTTATTGCTTCCCGTGCTATTGCCGGAAAAGGTACGTCCATGTGTGTGTGTGTGTGCGTTAAAATTCGGTCCCACTAATAAGGCAGATACACACAACAACAGTGCGGGTATTCGCTTCGGTCCCAAAACACGGTCCCAGCCGCCCTGGGTCCCAGCAGCAGCAGCAGCAGCACGGGCACCTACACGGACCTTCCCCAGGAGGGTTAGTTGGTGGGAGGATGAATTTTCACACAGTGAATGAAATCGTCCCAAGAAAGTGTTTGGGCTCCCTTTTTCTTCTGACCAGCGAGAGTGTGTGAATTTTCCCTTATCTAACCGGAAAAACGGGCAGTTAAGTGTTGGCCATAGTTGTTGGTGGAACCCCGGGTCCCGGTGCAGTTAAAACGCGGAGCGGTGGAAAGGTGTGAAAAAGGACCACAGTTTAGTGATTTGGTGCAGCTTGTTGTGTGTGGCTGTGTGTGTGGTGCCATTTGCACCTGTGTGTCGTGAAAAATTACAATTACAACATCCTACATTCACATTCAGTCTCTGAAATTGAGTAAAGTAAAGGCAAAAACGCAATTGTGGAAAAAACAACATTTTCTCCCTCGGAGTGTGTGTGTGTGTGTGTGTTTGAAAATTTTAGAAAAAAACGATTTCCGCCTACTAATTTGCCGTCACATAAAATATGAACCGTTTAACCAGCAAATCGATATCGCCCACCACCATCAGCAGTGGATGGGAGGGCTGCACCGTTACAGGTAAAGCTATTATGGCCCTTGTGAATTACTGTTGCTGCTTTTTTACATTCTCTTACTGTCTTTTTTTGGTACAAAAAAAAAAGATAACAAATGTGATAAGATAGCGCACGAGAGTTTGGGGGACTATTTTGTATGCCTTTCCGTTAAATAGTAGAAGAAAAGTGGAGTTTTTGAAAGGTAAAAAGTGGAAAAGCGGGATTATTTAATTAAACTAAATTATTTCAAAGAGAAATACTAAGCAAAACAAAGGGAAAATTAAACAAAAAAAGCGAAAAAGAATGTTTAAAAATTAGAAAACACTACAAAACCCCTGTTTGGACAATTTCTCAAAGAAATCTACACCCCTTTTTGAAAAACAGGCATTCGAGCGCGCGTTCGGTCCATTTTTTCCAGCTTTTTCGAGCCGGGTGCCTTTATCATTGCTACTATCTCTACTTACATCGTTTTTTCCTTCCGTCGCTCCGCCTCTTCAGTCATCACCTTACACTTTATGTCTTCATTACAAACTTAGAAAACAATCGACTAATCGACCGGCTTCAGCGTGATAAACCGGGACAGCACCAACACGACGGCAATGGTGGCCAGCACGAAGCAGACGGCAAACATGTAGAAGCTCTCCTCGGTAAACACGTCGGTAAAGGCCGGTATCTGGTGGTACCAGTTCTCGATGATGGCCATGTGGCCGCCCTTCAGCTTCTTGTGCGGCATGGTTTGATGAGCTGGTTTGCTGACGTCCTTTTTTTTAGCGCCGTTTGCCACCACCACCCGCTCCGCCCGCCTTCTTCTCCGATTTGGTCTTGACCACGCTGGTGGCGATTTCCTTCGGCGCCAGTGCGCTCACGTGCTTGTTGCAGAGCTTGAGCAGCTCGAGCGTGGACAGGTTGGCGCTGCTCAGCTCAATCTTTTTCAGCTTTGCTTCAGCTAGGGATGGTAGTAGAGGAAAAGGGAGGCTTAGGCTTGCTTTGAAAGGGTAGAACAGTACGCTTAACACTTACCCTGCACCGATGGTATGAGTTGGAAGACGATGGATGGGGGCCTTCGATCGCACACGACCTCTGTCTTGAGCAGGCAGGTTGGATTGGTCTGCGATATCTTCGGGGCGGAAAGATGGTGCACAAATTCTCTGCAAAAAGTAATGTGGAAAAGAATTCAGTTTAATGATATGTTTTTGTTCGTCAACATCGTTCTGGGTCGCGCATTCTTCTCGAACGTTCTGGATTCGCTCTCACAAGCTGCAAAACCCTACCGCTAATGCTCTTTCTCTCACACACGTGCTTGTTTTTTTCTTCTCCCTCTGCCTTTACAGACACGGTGCACGATTGAGGCGAGGAGGCGGCAATGTCCACCGAACGGGAACTGACTCCCGGAACAACGCAGCAGCTGCACCCACTGTCCTACTCGGATATGGCCACACACATTCAACTGAACGGAGTAATAATGGGCAAATCATTCAATGGTAAGCTGCCGTCCTTCCTTCCTATTCCCTCCGGCCGTGGCCTACTAAATACTTTCCCGTCGTCCTGTCTCTCCTGAGAATGGCTACAATTGTCCGAATCTACTGTTGCGCCCGTTCTGCTGTTCCGATCGCGATTCCTTACGTTGTGTAATGCTGCTGCTGCTCACTTCTAATCGGGGTTTTTTCACATTTTAATCGGCCTCAAAAACGTACCCTAAAATTATATGGAAAACTCGGTGCCTCGGTCGTACTGCGTTCCTCTGCCTTAGCTGTACGTTCTCAAAATACACATCACCCACCGACGACGGCATTTCGCGTTTCTCTCGCCCTGTGACAGACGCGTGCGCATTGGCCACTTTCCGGGAGCGGGCCATTTTGCATTTAGGGCGCGTTTGCGAGATGTAGGATGGAACCGGCGGGGCGGGATGGGTAGCTGGATCACTGGTTACGGTTCTTACCTCGTTGGAACGGCACTCTCGTCGAACGGGTCGAAGGTGACCGTAATGCGCTGCACACCCTTCAGGTTGACCAGCTTTAGCTGCTTGCCGATGGCTGATACGATGCCACCCGACCGCCGGAATGCTCCACCGACCTTGATCGACATCGTTACGCTGGAGGAATTTTTATTGTTGCGCTTCCTGCAGAAATGGTTGTTGTTTGCCGACTGCGTGTGCGGCAAGTTTCATAACAATTCTCGTTAAGCAAGGGTTGACGTTTTGGAGCTCGGACTCGTGTTCGAAAATGATGTTCGAACTTGGGTTAGGCAGTGCTATGGCAATTTGTCGCATGAGACAAATGGTGCGTGACGGACGAATGTTTCATAGGTTTTTTTTTGTTTTACAAAATAAAAAATGTAAAAATACTAAATTTATTGTGGTGGTCATTTAGATACAGAAATTTTATTTAAAGAAAAGAGTTCAAATCCAAATAGTCTCGAAGATACGCCGTTCCTCTTAAATGCGGATTCGGAGATACGCGGCTTTCTAAATTTGACAGGGTTGAGCAAGGTATATGGATATTAGGAGGTGAAGTGCTTCAGAGCAAATTGACATTTCTCGACTTGACATAACAATACTGGGGGCTCCGGTATTAAAATCGGGAAGGGCTGGAGGGGGGTATAGAAAATTGTATGCGATTTGACATAACAATACTCAATGGTGGCGCCCGGCAAACGCGCTAATAATCCACCTCCTCAATAAATACACCTTGAGGGTTGAGCACATTGTACTGATTTGACTCACCAATTTTCAAATGTCAAATACTTTGCCTTTCGATCGAACGTTAAAGACAGTTTTAAAAATGTGAAAACTGTTAAATTCGGTCAGAATCAAATCAAACAACCAAATAAATGGCTAAAACCGCCTCCTAGGTACAAAATTCCACCAAAACTAGTGGAATTTTGGCTGGAAATCACGAGATTCGACTTACGCGAAAATTCGAGATACTTAAACATGATAGATAGGAAGAATTTACGAAAATGTTCAGGGTGTTTACAGCAGGACCCACAGCCAAATAACAGCTCCACAATATGTTTGACAAACTCTCCTTATTCTGTTGCAACATTCTCTTACACTGCTTCTAGGCGACCGTTCAATAGTCTGTTCAACTAGTATGTGTTTGAGTGAAAAAACTAGTTTTAAAAACAAGAAAAAAAAATCAAAGCTTTGTAAGAAAGATTTCGTTTTTTTTTTAATGTAAATATGTGCTAACTTAAGAGCAAAAATTTAATAAGTACAGGCGGTCCCCGGGATACACGGTTCATGGGGCCGCATACACTGAAAACGGCCGCAAAATACCGCGTATCTCGAATATCCGCATAAGTCAAATCCGAATCCGCGTATAAGAGGTACCGTGTATCTCGGGGACCGCCTGTACAGCCAAACAAAGTTAAGACTTTTTTTTCAAATCACAACAGCATCGTTTCCTTGTATCAAAGGTTAGCATACGTTATTTGATCGTCATAGCACTAACGTATTGAATCATTTATGCTTTTTTGTGTATTTTTTTTTTTTTAATGAGACTCTTTTCATTTTCATCTGCATGGTTGCCCCATGATTTCTCGTGAAAAGTAAATTTGTATAATGTGCATGTAGTTTGTCTGATGTGCCGTGTCTGGTTGGTCATACACCATAGCAACTAGAACACAGCCTTCGTGCACGGCGGGTCCTATATAGAATGCCGTTTTGTTTTAATGAACTTGTCTATAGATTTCTTGTAAATTCATCTAAAATCCTCTTATATTCAAACCAAGCAAATACAAAAAAACAATACAATTTTATTTAAAAAACCAAAATTATAACTGAAACGTCACCCCACAACCGCCTGTGTTCGAAAAGCCTTTCGCCCATCTTTTGGAGGCCTTTTCATCGCCACGCGCGCGTTTACCGCCCGAGCGGGTTGAAAACTTACGCTCTGTGTACGAGCGTGCGTGCGCGCGCGCCTGTATGTGTGTGTGTTTTGTGTGCGGAACGAGCAAAAGTTGTGGCGGATGCATCACTCTTTTTCTTCTTCAAATTTCCGAGCGAAACGCGCGCTGTTGGCGAACGGGCGGCAGTGAAACTGTGTGAAAAGCTTAAACCACTCCTGCATCCGGTGTTTGTGGCGCGGGTTCGGTGCGGTTCGCGTCGGTGGTCGTACGGGAAAGTGGGCCCTACAAAGCGCGTGTCTCGGGTACCCCGTCAGCGAGAGGGGGTGTGGTGGGAGAGAGAACACAGAGCCACAGTGTGTGGACCATCTCGGGTCGGGTGGAGCAGAAGGGAAACATTAAGGGCGACACACAGTGTGTCAGGGTGTGTGTGTGTGTGTGCCTGTGTGCGTGGAGCAAGATCAAACGGGAAAAAAGAGGAAAGACACCCCAGTGTGTGGTGTGCCGTGGCCGCAATCGAGTGTGTGAAACAAGGTTGTCCCGCAAAAGACGGCCGGACCCACCGGAGCAGCAGCAGCAGCAGCAGGCGTAGGAGCAGAAGCAGAAGCAGCAGTAGCACCAGCAGCGTAGCAACGAGCAGCCAGCACATACATTCACAACAATGTATCCAGTAGGCCAACGTAAGTAAAAATGCGCCTTCCCTCGGTCGGGCGGGCGATGATGAACCAACCGGGAAGGAAAAGGGGCGACCAAAAAAATATGCACGAGACACACAAGCCACAATGCAATCAGCATTGATCGTCATCGATTCATCATTACACCAAAGGCAGCAGCAGCAGCAGTTTAACCCCTTGTATAGGGCGACGGGAATAAGTGTGTGTGTGTGTGTGTGTGTGTAGTAGTAGTGGTGTGTTGGTGTGGCCGTAGTGTGTCTCGATGGTGATGGTTCGCTTCAGGTGGTGTGGAAGATTCTTTCTGTCCCTCCCCTTCCCTTTCCCTTATGTTCCCATCTTCGTATTCGCCTTTTCCACTCACAACGGGAAATAGCATCGTGGTGTTAGTGGTGTGCAAAAAAACAAAAAACAGGAAGTTTATTTAAAAAATAAATCAAAATTGATTCATGTGTTGTCCTCAAGAATGTCCCAAAAAGTCGGGGCAAATTTCACTCGAGGTGCCATTTTTTCACACATTAGACAAGATTAGAGAAGCGTGCTGTTGTAGTGTGCGTGTTGCCACTGTGTATTTAGATGCGCGTGTGTGTGTGTGGTGCTTACAAACCCCGTGAAGAAAGCCCTGTCTCGCACTGTTGTGCGCAAGTGGCTGTTGAGTGCGAATGTGTGTATGCGTGTGTTTGTGTGTTTTGAAAACTCATGACGATGTGCGTGTGTGTGCGTGTGCGTGTGTGTGTGCGAGTTGCGTACTACTAATCAGAGGCAATATGAGAGTGAAGAAAAAAAACCCTCTCCCCCCCCACACAGTTACACACATACCGAGGGGTTGCGTGTCACCGTGACAGCATGATTTTTTTATGTGACAGCATAATGTAAATGAATAGAGCAATCGTCCCGTTTCTGGGCCTTCTGTTGTATGGGCACACACCACCTGCCCTTTTGTTCACGGAGGAAGCAATGTGTGTGTGATTGTTGTTGATAGGGCCCAGCGGTCCAGCGGTCGGTTGACATCGGTGTGTGCGGTGTGGAAGATGAGAAGGGAAGAACGCTCCGGAATGGCGCCCCTCTGCTCGGTGTTACGGTGACCAAAGATGTAGCGCAATGCGCGTGTAGTAGTGTGTGTGTGTGGTGTAACCATTTGCGTATTGAGAAGGTGTTGTTTGTGCGCTGTTGACTGTGTGCGTGTCTCGCTGTGTGTCAATGGCTGCTGAGAGAGGGAGAAAGAGAGAGACAGTCGCCAAACGAAACAGTGCGTGAGCGAAAGAGAAAAAAAAGCAAAAAAAAAAACCTCCCAAAAGAAGGGCGCCAACACATCGCCAAAACATCGCCAATGTGCACCAACACCGACGCAGACCGACCAACACAAACACACACACACACAACTCTCGTCATCAATTTACACACATTCTGATGATGGCGCCGCTTTGACACAAAGGCCACAAACTCTAGCATAGAATTTAGTGTTTGGAGTTTTTCTTTATGTTTCAGGCCTCGTGTCTTGTCACTCGCTAAATGGACTGGAAAAAAGGAATGGGAGGGTGGGAGGATGGTGCCTTTTTCCTTCCCTCTGTCCCAAACGACGGTTTTCTGTTGATTTGATTAGCGAGGAGCTGGAAGGTGAAAATGGACAGTTTTTGAGAGGAGGAAAGGGATGGCGTTAGAAGATGAAAGATGGTACTGTTCCTGTGTGTGTGTACATTTGTGCTGTTGCGAAATTTGCTTTGCACAAATGTCAACAACCCAGCGGGTGGTCTCATTTCGCCGCTCATATGCTGGGCCACTCGGCATGCTCGGGTGGTTTTAACTTTTACACAACATACAATTCATAATTATCATGATTGATATTATGCGTGCGGCTGTTGGAAGAGCCATAATGGATAGGAAAGATCAAACAAAACAAGGCAGATCGCTTGTGTTGATCATTATGATGAAATGTATGATGCAATTATGTTGATCATGGATTTTATCAATTCACAGCAATATTTTATTTTAATTACATCATAATGGTAATAGGAGCGAGTGCTTTCTTAGAACAATTCTATTCGCCGGCCGCGTCAAAATCCCATTTTGTCTACAAACGTGGCCACGCCTGAAAAAATCCCACGTGACAATAATCGTTTATTAAATTAGATTGAATATGTGGGTAATAAGCAGCTAGACTGTGTCATCTTTTAATACGTAAACAAAACTAGGACCTTTAACGAAGGCTTGGACTACTGTCACGCAGGGCATGTGGCTTAAATCCGGCTTCCGGTTGCATCTGCGCCAGAAGAAGATACAAAACACAGTTGTAGGCCAGCTTGATCATTGCTGCTTTTACAACTTCATACTTATTGTTAAACATCTATTACAAGAGACATTCGTTTTCGACAATTTGCATTGCATTCTCTGTGCCATACCTCTTTGAAGTCGTTGGAAGCACGATTTTCGAATTGCTGTGCTACAATTGCATTCTTACATTTCTTAAAGATAATACCTTTAAGGGCTTCAGAATGCTCTGTGCCACGTGGTCGTTAATCAGAAGGATAATTGGCATATCATACTCTTCAGCCTTCTAGTATAAGCCTTTCGAGACTTAATTCATTACCAGGCACAGCCCCCGGAAGATCCTTGCTACGGCTGGACGGTCCATTCTAGACTTGAACACCCATGATGTACCCATGTTATTAAGTCATTCGAGTTGACGACTTTACCATGAGACCACCGTCAGTTATGCAGATGAAATGTGCCATTTAAATCCGTGTTCGATCTGGGATTATCGATCCAATACGCTGGACTCATCATTACTTCAGCCTTTATAAAGTGTTGAACTAGGTCTGTGGCTATTTACAATTGGTTTTGTGGTAAATACTTAACCAGAATTATTATTATTGTTTGATATTTACTTCAGCGGGCGCAGTGGTCTAATAGAGGGTTTACTAGATACAGTTGTAACATCCCACTTTAGCAGCAGCAATAGATCGCGCATGGTATGAGTCAGAGTCAATCTTTGAACCGCTCTGAAGATATCCTGAAGTCCCGAAATGCATTGAACTTCGTCGTCATATGGATCATAGGGTCTGACCGACAAGCACTAGATATGGAAGCTGTGGTATCCGCAGAATATCCTTTGACCTGAGTGGGCGAGATGGTGCCGAATTAGATGAGATATGGATGATACCAAACAAGAAAACCGTAAATCTAAAGTAATCATCACCAATCGATCGGTTTTGTAGTTTTGAGGGTTGTCGCACCTCACTTCGGTCCCACTAAAACAAATCCAGATGTAAGTAGGGGATGACGTACGAAAAGATGAACCCATTTTTGAGGTCGTCCTAGACTTGTTTTGAATTGTCCATATCTCACGAAAACTTCTTGATCGTGTGTAAAAGTAGGTGCTTAGAATGATTTTGGGGACATTTATGTGTGGAGGGACAACGGAAATGGACGTCCCAGCACGTTCAAGTTTTGTAAGGATATCCACAAGCACATTAAGCACTTAGTAGGCGCAATTTGAGGCGAGAAGACCGCTTGGAGGAGTCCGTCATTCAAACTACCTCCACTTCGAGACGAGGACGAAACTTTCGTCTTTTCACTCAAACACGCAAAGACATCATTCTAATTCTACCTCTCTTGAAAGTAATCAAAAGGTTTTGGATAGATTTTGACAACGCCTCCATGGCTCAGAATATATGTAACTTCTAGTACTATCAAACCGAACGTTCGAGGCTATCTCAAACTAGCATTTTGACCACCTCAGCTTGGGTTTGGCCTGGGGCTAATATTTTGCTCAGCTCAGCTCAGCAAAAGCTCCGATCTGTTATGAATTTCTCTCGGCTGTTGTATTTATCACTTTCTCCCCTCTGGTCTCGCCTTATCACGCTTGAATTGCAAACGCTGCAACACGCTTGGATGCCAAAAAGGTACGCTTTGGATAGAAAAAAACGAGCACAAAAACAAAAGGAAAGATTCACAGTTTCACTCATAGTCAACAGGGGCTTGGCTCCCAGTTTGGGGTGTGCCCTTCAATGTTGTTGGAGTGTCTGGATTTGGTTGTAAATGGAGTAATGAATGTCAAATGAAGTAAATTGTGGTCTGGCTTGTTGTAGTTTGTGATGTTTGTCAAGTCAACAGCCAAGTCGATCTCTCTAGTGGTGGTGGTGGTCACCAATATGGTGAATTGAACCAAAGAATTGAATGAAAACTTGAATCTCCAGTACTAGCCGAGCGAAGGCATTGGTTCAGCTTTGGTTCCATATGGTAAAGCGACGCTTACGGAGTGTTGTAAAACTGTTTCATCATCAAAAAACACGTGAAGAAGTTAAACACATTTCCAATCGATTCCTTGAACATTCATGCTTAAGGGGATGGGAGTCAAAGAGGAAGTGAAAAAGTACAACCCTCAGACCTTTTGTTTACCAAACACAGACAGACACACACACACGTATGTCTTCTTTTGCGTCGATTTCTAATGTGTGTATGGTGACCATCTTTTAAAATTACGCCCCTGCGTTGGTCCCCATGGTCGTGCGTTGTAACCTAATTTTTAGTCCCCCCCCCCCTCCCTACCATTCCCCCGCAACAGAAGTCAACTTCCCCATAGAGGCAGAGTAGGGAGGTTTGATTTAATTCCGCAAATACAAACGCAACAACCAAAAAAATATGTCCGGCGATTGTTGCCTACGCTGCTTCCCCGTTCTCCCAAAATATCAGTCCCCAAAACCCCTCCAAAGTGCGATGTTTTTTGGCAGTAGGCGATGTTTTTTCTTCCACAACGCTCACTCTTTCCGCCAATAGCCAATAGAGAGGTAGAAATGGCTCTTTGTTTTCATCATGCACATGTTTTGCGTTTCTAGCGATTTTCTAGCGGTTTATGCGCTCTTTCTTTCCCTTTCTCTCTCTCTCTCTCTCTCTCTCTCTCTCGCTGTTTTACTTTTCCCTAGTGGAATGGTTTTGTGTGTGTGTGCGTATTATGTTCAAACATTCAACGCACGGACGGTGTGGAGTTTTGTGGGTCATCGACATCTGCCAGCGGTGTGCTCGCGCTCACTTGCTGTTGCCTCTCTCGCAGATTAGGAATCTGTGAGTGTTTATGCTGGCTGCTGTGGAATGTCATGCTGTAGCAGCTAACGCAGAAGGGTATAGCAACACGTTCAGCTCTTTGGTTGGGCATTCCTTTCGCTATTTGAACACAAGGTCTTCGTCGTTAGCATCTGGAATGGAATATTTCTTTTGAGACTTAAACCACAAATAATTTTGAGGAATTTTGAAGAGCTTCACCTATCTTAATGATAACTTCGTCACATCGCAATCCTATGTAGGGATATCCGGGAGGGCAACATCATCATCGTCATCATCAGCGAAGGTCAACAGATAGTTTGTATGGGGGCGTCTTCTCATCTGTTGCTCCACGTGTCGCCGTCCTCCACACACAGAGAACCTCGTTTTGTCCCACATTTTCCTTCCACCGTCGTTGAGGTGTCACTCTATTTTCTTCAATTTGTCCGTTAGATCAACTCTGAATTGGTTTCTGTGTGTTTGTGTTACTCCCATTCTCTGGTATGTGTGCACATAGATGTAAATAAATCTAATCTTAGGAGGCGCTGTATTTTGTCGCGTGTCGCTGGCCGTGCATGACGCTGCAGAATGTGTGCGTGTGTGTGTGTGTTCGTGTTGCCAAGGAGGGAAAGGTGGACGCGATCACTTCTTCTTCTAATCCAATAAATGACACTTAAAATGAAGTTCTGCGCTCCCCCATCCTCCACTGGCGATTATTCCATTCAATCTCGGCTTTTGTTATGCAAAATATGCGCTTTGTCGATGTTTGTTTCATGCCTCACTTCGCTAACATTTCTAACACCACTTACCAAAACAAGCACCTACGTACTAGATCTGTGCCTATTGCTGCAATGTCGCCTGTATGACTCATGCGAATCTCGGAAATGGTGGAAGGTGCAGTCCAGAACAACTGCACTCGATGCAATTAGTGGCTGGATGAATAATCCCTATCCGTTTCTGACTCACCGGTTGTGACGTTAGGGGGGAAGGTATAAAACTTCGCTCTTCGGTTTTGTATTTGTAGTTTAGCCCTTGCGTACGACTATATTTCTTTAAACGACAGGCTTTTTCCAGGTAGAACGGCAGTGCGGAACAACGGATTCGGAATCATTTGTAGCATTCTCTGCGTGCGTTTTTTTTGTAGCTAGAATTTTCCCCTTTTTGTTCAACTATGTTTCTATTTTTCTTATCTTAAGATGATTAGTTTTGATGGAGAGTTACTTTCTCTCTTCTTTACCAATCTTTTCCTTTGAGTTATCGTTTTGCTTCCTTGATTTATACATATTTCTTTATTTTTCTACACTCTTAAATATAAACTGTTTTTTTTTTTAATTTTTTTGTTTCCGGTTTTGTCTACCAAAAAAAAAACAAAACCACCACTCCCCCCACTGCTCCCAAACCCCCCCTCCCCCCTCAAAAAATAAAAATGCGCAAAGAAAATATCGTTTTCGTTCTCTTTTTTTTCTTCTCTTTATTTTTAGAATCACCATGGACTTCTTCGCCGCCAAGGCCTCCAAGTCCGTCTCAGTCGCAGACCAGCTTCGATACACTCTCACGTAAACTACCTGCTTTATCTTCTTGTTTCGATACATTTTCGAATACTACCTATTCATAAATTATCATCATCACATATAAACAATACAGAAGAAGAAGAAGAAGAAAAAACAGCAACGAACAGGAAAATTTAACAAACCACAAAATGAAATTAGAACAACATCGGAGAAGGAAAGCACTTAGGGTGATGAGCGCGATGCGTTAATTTATGAATATGTATTTGCATTCGAAAAATCCAAAATTTACAACATCAAAATTTGCAAAAACAAAGAAAAAAAAAACAACACCGCAATGTGCCTTATGAAGAAAGAATGGAAAGGAAGATTACTTCGAAAAGAACACAACAACATTTCGAATCTTTGGTTTTGGTGTGGTGTGCTAATTGTTCGAACAATTCAAAGCAGGATGTTTTGCTCACAAACATGTATTGGTTTTTGTGTGTATTTATTTCTTTTCAATGTTTACCATTTTATTATTTGGTAACTTTGTTGAATTGTTTTATTTTTTGTTGTTTTACTTTGCTATTTTGTTTAAGTGTCTTTTACTTGTCATTCATCGACTCTGAGACCAAGAAGAGTGAAGAAAAGTTGCTTTAAATTCAATTTTAATTGTGATGTTACATTTCATTCAGTTCTTAAAATTATCATATAATATCTTAAAACTAGTTTATTCTACTTTAATGATAGCTCCATGGCGCGAATGAGTTATGCTTTAAATATTTGTGGATGTTGTTGATGATGTTTGCTTTACATTTAATGTTAAGGAATAACTATACTAAAGTTCTGTAAATAAGAGTCAGCGCCTTGTGGTAATCTCTAACTTTTTTGTAAATTATTCATCTGTGACTAACTGCTTTAATACACATCATTCGAGCAAACTATCAAAAGTAATCAAATGAACGTAACTTACATAATCCAAAAAAAAATAGAAACATAAAACTAGAGAAAAAGGCAAATGCTGCGATTGCTTCCATTTGCATTTGCTCATCGATGCTCATTACATTATTATCTTTGTTTTAAATTGCTTTTATTTTGGGCTCAATTTATGTTCAGTTCATTTTACTCCCTCCACACACAACAGACACGCTCAAACCGTGCTTGTTACAGCCTAGGAGGTTATGTTGAAATTACTAAACTTTAATCGAAATTTAAAAGAAAATATTTATTGGAGCTTAGCATACGATTTGGACAGCACAATGTACATGAAAACATAACACCAAAAGCGTATTTAGTAACACAGCCAGAATGTGTATTAATGTGTTCTCTCTGTGTAAATAGTTTCAGGTTATAATGACACTGCTAGGGCTCTGTAATAGGGATCGTTTTGTTGCTCTGCGTAGGGTAGCGTGTTTCACTTTAGGTCTCCCGACAGCAATTAAGAATGGGAGCGCAGCACTTTCGCTCCCACGTTTTTGTTTGCCCACCACATGGTCCACGTCGGTTTTGCACACGAAATGTGTGTGTGTGTGCAATGATGTACCAAGCAGGTGTGGAGTCTGATACTCTTCGCTTGTTCTCTGCAGGGACAAAACAACATCATTTTCGTATGCTCACCCTCTGCAGCACTCATGTTAATGCCTATTTTCTCGTTTATTTTTCCCTTCTTTTCATTCCCCTCATCGAACAACAACACAACTATCAACTGTTTACAATCTTTGGTTTGTGTTTCGATCCAATTAAAATCATGCTGAAATTCGAATCTATTTATACAATGTTCAACGATCGACTTGAATCGGTTGTGGAATTTTGTGTAAAATTTAAATTCCCCTTTTAAACCCCCTCCCCCCTGACAAACCCTGCGACTGGATTGGATTCGACGGTCCTGCAGCACCTCCGGCTGGGGCGACGGTCAACCCGACCACGGTGGCGACGACGACGGGTACGCAGGGTGCGCAGGCACTCGGTGTCGTGCCGGCCACACCGCCGGCACCGCCGGATCTACCGGTCTTCACATGCCCGCGCCGGCCCAACCTGGGCCGGGAGGGCCGCCCGATCGTGCTGCGGGCCAACCACTTCCAGATCACGATGCCGCGCGGGTTCGTGCACCACTACGACATTAACATCCAGCCGGACAAGTGCCCGCGCAAGGTGAATCGCGAAATCATCGAAACGATGGTGCACGCGTACAGCAAGATGTTCGGCGCGCTGAAGCCCGTGTTCGACGGGCGCAACAATCTGTACACGCGCGATCTGCTCCCGATCGGGAACGATCGCGTCGAGCTGGAGGTAACGCTGCCGGGCGAGGGCAAGGATCGGGTGTTCCGCGTCACGATCAAGTGGGTCGCGCAGGTGTCCCTGTTCAACCTGGAGGAGGCGCTCGAGGGCCGCACCCGCCAGATACCGTACGATGCGATACTGGCGCTGGATGTGGTGATGCGCCATCTGCCCAGCATGACCTACACACCGGTCGGACGCAGCTTCTTCAGCTCGCCGGATGGGTAAGTGGAGAGGCGTCGCGAGTGGTTTCTTTCTGACCGATGTAACCATCTCTGTCTCTGTAACGTCTTTGTTTTTTTTGCAGGTATTATCATCCTCTGGGCGGTGGTCGTGAGGTGTGGTTCGGTTTCCACCAGAGTGTCAGACCCTCACAGTGGAAGATGATGCTTAATATTGACGGTAAGGAACGGCTTTTCTGCTGGCGAAATGGACAAATAAAAACTCCTTTCTTTCTTCGCTTTGCAGTATCGGCTACCGCGTTCTACAAGGCGCAGCCGGTGATTGAGTTCATGTGCGAGGTGCTGGACATCAGAGACATCAACGAGCAGCGCAAACCGCTGACCGATTCGCAGCGCGTCAAGTTCACCAAGGAAATCAAGGGGCTCAAGATCGAAATCACCCACTGCGGTACGATGCGGCGCAAGTATCGCGTCTGCAATGTGACGCGACGACCCGCACAAATGCAATCGTAAGTTGAACCGGCATAAAGTGGGAGATGTTTCATTTGCTATACGTTTTAGGATGTGTATTGTGTGTGGTTTAAAGGTACTAGAGTGCACAATTAGCAATTGTAGAAACCATAGCGAGTGATTTGGATCAGTTTCAGTTCCATAGCTCAAATTGGAAGCAAGGCAACGAATAGGACAGGGACAAAAATAAGGGAGATCGGTAATGGATGATTATAAATGGGACGGATATTCATCAAAACTGAGTACATGGATTACTGGAATACGGGATTATGGAGCTAAAACAACTTGGGAATAGAGATGTTGGGCAAATTTGATTCAGATTAAAGAATCTCAATGAATCTTTGAAATGATTAAATTAATCTGATTCTCGGTTCGAATCTCGAAAAATCATATCTCATGAATCATGAATCTCAAAAGATTCATATATCTCGAAAGATTCACGAATCTCTAGGGATTCATAACACTTCTAAGATACATGAATCGTGATTCTTGACGCATTGGAGATACATGGAACTTTAGAGATTCATAAATCTTCGGAGTTTCGATTTTAGATTCGAATCACTCATCGTAGAAGATTCATATAAGTGAATCTCAACGAAAGATTCATGAAACCCAACACTAAGAGATGAGTGTAGGATTCAGAATTCTGAAAGTAAATGTGGGATACACTCAGGACTTAATGTTAATATAAATCATTTCACTGTTCCCTTTTATATTTTATATGATTCACTTCATGATCATGACCATGATTCTCCAAAACACTGATCAACGATTCGAAGGGAATTTAATCCCATTCGAAGGGTTGCTTTCGCTAGAGTCACAAAGAGTCAAGTGAACAAAGCTAGGATTTGATTCCTGTCAGACAGGAGTGAGTCGTTAGTCGGTGCAGCTCAAAAGAGTGAGTTACCGATTCCAATCCCTATAGTCACTCCTCTACACTGAATAAACTTGCCGAAAAGAGTTTGTTATATATTTAGTCGGGGACAAATAAGGAAGACTTCTAACATAATAGAATAGAAACTAAGATGCATACAGTGAAAATAACTTATGTTAAAGGAGTATTGAACCTCAACAGAATCTTAAAATCTCAACAACTAGTAACAACAGTCTTGATAAGAATACTAAGAATAATCTCTTATCTCGGTTTTTTTAAGAACTATCACTTAATCTCAGTTTCCATGTACAGATTTGGAACTGGAACAAACAATTAGGAATAGGTAAAAGATCGAAAATGGGATTTAAAACTCTGGATAGCTCTGCCTAAAATGATCTAAAGACTCCTTCAAAGTGAATTGAATCATGAAGCAAGTGAGTAGGGATTCAATACATGGTCCGATGAGCGTATGAATTAAATATCTAAAGAGTTCTTAAAACTAGTAATTAAATTAAACTGTAAACGATTTAAATCCTTGCAACTACTCGTTTACTCTGGCCAACTATATGCTTGGATATCTTTTCTTCTTCTTCTTTGGGCTCAATAAACCGTTGTCGGTCACAAGGTCTTGCTTGTACCACTACTGGAGAGCTCGGCGCTTTGAGTGATTTAATCACTACCATAGCAGGATACTCAGTCCTATCTATATGTATGGGGGCACTTTCCATTCGGGGCTTGAACCCATGACGGGCATGTTGTTAAAGTCGTACGAGTTGACGACTGTACCACCAGACCGGCCCAATGCCCATGCTTGGATGTACCTATAAGAAAAAGAACAAATAGAGCTATAAATAGAATGTGCAAAAAATGCACAAATTTAATCACACTCTTCCCGTTTTTCGCACAGCTTCCCGTTGCAGCTAGAGAACGGCCAAACGGTCGAGTGTACGGTGGCCAAATACTTCCTCGACAAGTACAAGATGAAGCTGCGCTATCCGCACCTGCCCTGCCTGCAGGTGGGCCAGGAGCACAAACACACCTACCTGCCGCTGGAGGTGTGCAACATCGTGGCCGGCCAGCGCTGCATCAAGAAGCTGACCGACATGCAAACATCGACCATGATCAAAGCGACTGCCCGTTCGGCACCCGATCGGTAAGTGGAAGTGGTGGGGTTTGTTCTGTCCGTCACGTTCGTGCCGGTTAAGCGACTCTCCCTTACTGATTCTTTTGTATTCCTTTGCATTACAGGGAGCGAGAAATCAACAATCTGGTGCGGCGAGCCGATTTCAACAACGACGCGTACGTGCAGGAGTTCGGTCTGACCATCTCGAACAACATGATGGAGGTGCGGGGCCGTGTGCTGCCCCCGCCGAAGCTACAGTACGGTGGGCGCGTTTCCAGCATGAGCGGACAAGTAAGTTATCCATGAGTGGTGTGGCAAGCAATGCCCCCTCTCCAAGATCGAGCGAACGCCGAGGACACGTGTTTTGTGTCGTCGTGTTCATGGGTGGATGGGCAGCAGTGTTTGCCGTTTGCTACGATTGGTGGAACCGATTCCTCTACCCCGGACGGGTTTCACAGGTCGTAGCAAGCAAGCGCACCGAGCCCGCATAACGAAACAGTTATCATACACACATACACGCACGCACGCACAACCAAACACTGGCCCTGATCGCGCGCGCCTCGACAGTGGCCATTCGGCCCTGGCCCGCACCCCGTAATAGGCATATTAAAATAAGTGAAAAAGTTACTCTCCGGTCCACAGAACAAGGTGAGCTTAGCATTACCAAACCAAGGGGTTTGGGATATGCGAGGCAAACAATTTTTTACCGGCGTCGAGATACGCGTGTGGGCGATCGCCTGCTTCGCGCCCCAGCGCACCGTGCGGGAGGACGCGCTGCGCAACTTTACCCAGCAGCTGCAGAAGATTTCGAACGACGCGGGCATGCCGATCATCGGGCAGCCGTGCTTCTGCAAGTACGCGACCGGGCCGGACCAGGTGGAGCCGATGTTTAGATATCTGAAGAGCACGTTCAGCCACCTGCAGCTCGTCGTGGTGGTGCTGCCCGGCAAAACGCCCGTCTACGGTAGGTTGTGAGAAGGAACGAAAGGAGCGTTCAATTGTTTCTCAATCGAATTTGCGTATTATTTTGTGTGTTACAGCGGAAGTAAAGCGCGTCGGCGACACGGTGCTCGGCATGGCGACGCAGTGTGTGCAGGCGAAGAACGTGAACAAAACGTCGCCCCAAACGCTGTCCAATCTCTGCCTGAAGATCAACGTGAAGCTTGGTGGAATCAACTCGATTCTGGTGCCATCGATCAGACCAAAGGTGCGTAATTCAAACCCGTCGCATAGGGAAACTGTGTAAAGAAACGTTTTTATACTTTTCTCCTTTACATCACCACCCCTAAATACAGGTATTCGACGAGCCGGTCATCTTCCTCGGCGCTGACGTGACGCACCCGCCGGCCGGCGACAACAAGAAACCGTCGATTGCGGCCGTCGTCGGCTCGATGGATGCGCATCCGTCCCGGTACGCGGCGACGGTGCGCGTCCAGCAGCACCGGCAGGAGATCATCCAGGAGCTGAGCAGCATGGTGCGCGAGCTGCTGATCATGTTCTACAAATCGACCGGCGGGTTCAAGCCGCACCGCATCATCCTCTACCGGGACGGTGTGTCCGAGGGCCAGTTCCCGCACGTGCTGCAGCACGAGCTGACGGCGATCCGCGAGGCGTGCATCAAGCTGGAGGCCGACTACAAGCCGGGCATCACGTTCATCGTGGTGCAGAAGCGGCACCACACGCGGCTGTTCTGCGCGGACAAGAAGGAGCAGAGCGGCAAATCGGGCAACATTCCAGCCGGCACGACCGTGGACGTGGGCATTACGCATCCGACCGAGTTTGACTTCTACCTGTGCAGCCACCAGGGCATTCAGGTAGGTGTTGCTTTGGCTGTTTTTTTGTGGTAAACGTGCAGATAAGTATGATTTATGTTGCAATTTTTGTATGCATCACTGCAGGGTACGAGTCGCCCGTCCCACTACCACGTGCTCTGGGACGACAATCACTTCGAGTCGGACGAGCTGCAGTGCCTAACGTATCAGCTGTGCCACACGTACGTCCGGTGTACCCGATCCGTTTCCATTCCAGCTCCTGCCTACTACGCACATTTGGTCGCATTTAGGGCGAGGTAAGACGCCACACACACACACTAATGTCTAGATTAGTGATGGGAAAAATGAAGATTTCGTCGGAATCGATTCCGGCTAGCTCCGAAGTTTTCTGGAATCGATTCCGGATAGTAGAATAGTAGAAGAATCAGTTTCCAGAATCGGCTCTGGATTTGTTTCCGGAATCGGCTCCAAAATTGGTTCCGGAACCGGCTCCGGAATTGGTTCCGGAACCGGCTCCGGAATTGGTTCCGGAACCGGCTCCGGAATTGGTTCCGGAATCTGCTCAGGAATTGGTTCCGGAATAGGATTCTGAATCGGTTCCGGAATCGGACTTGGAATCGGTTCCGGAATACGATTCGGAATCAGAATTGGTTCCGGAATCGGAAATGATTCCAAAATCAGAATTAGCTTAAAAAAGGAATCGGTTTTGGCATCTCCATAGGAATAGGCGTTTGGGTCCAATGAGGCTAAGTATTGATAGCCGCAAAAACATAAAATTTACTTGTACACGATCCATTCTCATGGAGATTCCCGGACTGATTTCGCTTCTACAGCTTCTTATTTCAATTCAAGAACTAATTATTATTCCGGAGGTAATTCCAATTCTGGAGTCAATCCTGATTCAGTTACCGGAGCAAATTGCGATTCCCAGGTCGATTCCGATTCCGGGACCGATTCTAATTCCGGAGCCGATTCTGATCCCGGAGATGACTTCAGAATCGGCTCCGGAGTCATCTCCGGAATCGGTTCCGGAATCGGCTCCAGAATCGATTCCGAAATCGGAATCGGTTCCAGCATCGGAATTGGCTCCGGAATTGATTCTGAAAACAAGATTTAACTACTTCGCTTTGGATGGACCGGTTTGTTAATCCATTAAATTCTGCCCACAGGTACCACTTGGTCGAGAAGGAGCACGATTCGGGCGAAGGATCGCACCAGAGCGGTTGCTCAGAGGACAGAACGCCGGGCGCGATGGCCCGCGCCATTACCGTACACGCCGACACCAAAAAGGTTATGTACTTTGCCTAAATGCTGGGCAAAGGCTTCATCGGACGACACACGCACACATACACACGCAGTTTCAGTTTGGCCGTCGTCGCCGTCCGAGCTGCTGCTGCAGTGTGCAGAGGAGAAGAAGAGGAAGAAGGATATGCATCCCGAAGTCACTAAAACAACAAAAAAGCAGTACCGAATCCAACGCGCGCCAGCTTGCTCTGTTGGTGGTGATGATCCAGCAGCAGCATCATCAACAATCAACATCGGCAGCAACAGTAGCAGCCGAAGCGGTTTTAATCGTAAATCAAATTCAATCAATCACTATGCTATCGAGATCTCTCACGCGTTTGTCAGGTGTAACGCAAAACCCACTGATGCTTTAATTTTGTACCCCGGATGATGATCCCGAATGATGTTGGCAAGCTTTTACGCGCAAAACCCCCCCGAACACGTGTGCGGGCGCGTAGTTTGCAGTGCTCTGCTGTACCAATATTGAGCGGAAGCAATCGCACGAGATACTGTAATGTGTAGGGGGGAGTGTAGGGTAACGGATTGTGCAATTGTGCAGTTATCACCTCATTGCATCACCACTACCCAGCGAGATAAGTATGTTCTAGCAAAGCGCAAGAGAGGTGTAGTAGAGTAGAGAGAACAGTCTCGTCTTTTGCAACAGATCGTTGCATGTTATCGTGTGTTTTAAATGTTTAACGTGTCCTTATATTATTTCATAACGTATATGCAAACCTTTAGTTTGTAAAACGATTCGCTTCCTTACGAGCTCTTACCAGTAGCAGATGCTGATGATGGTGTTGTTGGTGGTTGCGTGTGTTTATGTACGTAGGAAACAAACCCCAGATTAATTTGGGTTTGCAGTGAGCTTTACGTTTTTACGTTTCCTTTTCTTTGACATCGTGCAACAACCAATACAAACAACACACTATCAATAGACTCTTGTTGATACACAAAAACACACACTTTACGCTACAATCAGTGCCCCAATCACGTTCAACACCGCAAAATCGCGCGGTGGGGGAAGGCGACCACCATCATCAGTGAGACAAATGGTGTGAAACGTTGTATTTAGTCGGTAATAGTTTAGTACAATTGTGAAAATACAAGGGATTTTTTTTACGTCTTAACATCGACTGTCACACGCTACCAATTATGAATTTGCTCGTTGTGCGGCTTCGGCGGCTCTGAACCCCCGAAGTGTTCGGGCGGAGGTATCAAAACGAGTTATGTTTTGAGTTCGTCAAATAAGCTGCTTTTTTTACTATTGGTTAAATTTACTGGAAGCAAATATCCAATATATTATGACAGCATTAGTGTAGAATGAGTACAGAAAACGAGATGAAAGAGATGTAGGTGAATAAGGTTTCTTTCTTTTTTCGTTAGCGGGATATGTGAAAGAGAAGCAAGCTTTCCGTGTATAATTCATTAAATGATAATTTCCCACTGCTCAAATGCAAACCAATTTGCAACTACAATGCCATCCGTTCGGCAATAACATGCTGCTGGTGGTTTAAGCTTCCTCTACGAGATCTCCCGCCCCTTCGGCGTTTGGAACAGAACAGTCTCTACCACCGCCTCCATGAGCCCAGCCCAAGGGGTTGATGAATCATTTCGCCTCTAGAGTTATTAGTAGATACACGCGCTTTTATACACTAGCACAAGCTCTCAGTACTACTACTACTACTTACCAGTAAGCTTCCCCCACTCTCAGCACACACACACGCCAGCACTGTAAAAATAGTCAAAAAGGTTTGCTCGTTTCGTGTGCTTACTAAGCGCCATTTTGAATAGATTTGATCTAAAGCATAACGAGCAAAAGCTCTCGATGTGTTGTGTGGTGTGCGAAACACGCACCTCAACACGAGTGCCGGGAATTAGACAGACAGTTTAATAACACTCAATACACTCAAACACAATCAATTCTTCAACTTGTTGTATATACGTGTAAGGAAAACAAAATCTCGTCTGCCGCGGGAAAGAGCATCGAATATGCAGGGGGGAAGGGGGACCCCCCCCCCCCCCTTTGAATGCGCCAACGAAACATCATCATCCAAACTTAAGCGAAACAAACTAAAGCTGTTCGGTACGGTCACTAATGAATGCGGTCAAATCATAGATTCTTAAGACGTAAGACGATAAGAGGGAACTCAGCATGAAAAAAAAAAACATGAATAATGCTTCATCAAACCCCCCGCAGTGGTTTCGTGGGGGAGGGGTAGCACTACCGGAAAGGTGTAAAATATTTAACACAATGTAAACACAATTCTTTTTACAAACTCTGATCACACAACACAACACTAAGCTATAGAGAGCCCCCCACACAAAACGTGGTTATGTAGATGAATTTGTAGTCAAATCCAATCAAACCCCTCTCAATGTATGGAGGCTTTTATCAATGCAAAATGTGTCAAAACTGTATGTGTGTCACGGGCGGGAGTAAGAAAAGAACGGACAAAGGAACGGCGACAGCTACACAATTTAGGGTTTGTTAGGGACAGCAGCGAGCCAGGTTTAAGATGTGTTCTGTTCCGTATACATGTATGTGATGGTGTGTGTGTGA
Organism: Anopheles coluzzii; assembly: GCF_943734685.1. Lineage (NCBI taxonomy): Eukaryota > Metazoa > Arthropoda > Insecta > Diptera > Culicidae > Anopheles > Anopheles coluzzii. Next base: position 85,697,257 of record NC_064671.1, read on the forward strand.
CAGTGCGCAGCTGTAGTTTGCAAATTCGGCTGCTACACTTAATCGTATGATACTTATAAGAGGTGCAAAGCGATTGCAGCACGCGAACGATACACAAACCCCCTCACTCCGCCCCTTTCCCAAAAAACAACAGAATCTTACCATTGAGCGAATGAACAACCCACCCAGAGCGGATAGAATGCTCACACTAAAAAACAACCACGCAACAATAATCAGATCAGATCCCATTTCCCAGGCACCCACAGGTGCCCTTTTACAGGGTTTTCGAGGATTATATAGACATGTTCAGCGAGTTGTAGATTCGGTCAGGCATATAATAGACTCTTTCAGCGAGATATAGAATTGTTCGGAAGTAGGCGTTGACATGTTCAGCGATTCTGTAGAGCTGTCATTTGTTTTGTTTACACGCTGTGCCGCAGGGTTCAATTTTTCATTCTTAAAAGTCCTAAAAGTAGCTAATAATCATTCTCCAAGCTGTTTAATACATAAATTAGTTGAAAAAAGCATATTTTTTCGAAAACCGTTTGTTTACCTTCTGATGAGAATGATCCAACTTGCAGTCCAAGGGGTACGAAAGTGACAGCTCTACAGTATAACCGAACATGTCTACACCTACTTCCGAACAATTCTATATCTCGCTGAAAGAGTCTATTATATGCCTGAACGAATCTACAACTCGCTGAACATGTCTATATAATCCTCGAAAACCCTGTAAAAGCTACACCCGCCCCCCATTACACCGTTTTTTTAGTTTTGCCTGTGCAGTAGTAGCATCAGATTGTATTGTCGATTCGCACGAAGGTTTCAGTAAACGTATGATGATGAGGATGAGGAATCAACCTGGCAAAAAATGGGAAGTAAGCTTTACTCGCTCGCTCGAACCTCCTGCGCACTAGCGTGTTTAAACATACATTTGTAGCTCCCTTCCTTCATACACATTAGCAGCAGGCAACATCAGTCCGTGCTAGTGTGCGGTCTTTATATATTAGCTCTATATGTACGTACATTTATATATGTTGCTTGCTTCACTCGGAAAGCATCTCTAAAGTGGGGTAGGATTTAATGTTGACAAACAAGGAGAAGGAGTCTAGTAGCGTGGATGGAAAACAAAACTGATAATGAGCATGATGGATTTTAAAATTGTGGTGTATGTTTTTCGGGGACGAACTGTGTGGACTGGGGCTTCCTTTTTTTTATTTAACACACCAACGCAAAGCCACCAACCAAACCAGTTCACGCACACACACACAGCAGTTCGTGGGTAAAATTCAGTTATTGATTCATAGCAGCATCACCCATTTCGCGTATAAGCAAGAGAGGAATGATTCTAATGTGAAGTAGAGTTGGACATCGCGTGAATATCGCAATAATAAGCAAGATCATCAGATGAATTGCGTGCGGGCAAAATGACTAGACGGAAGTATTTAGGTCAGCAGCATCTCGATAAAAGCAGCAGCAGCAGCACGCATTCGTCGAAACATAGAGTTATAACAAACAAACAAAAAAAACACACAAGCGAGACACATACATACATATATATATATATATTAGTACGGTGGTCCATGTGCCACCAGTAAGCTGAAACTTCAGACCGGGAATTAGATTGTAAGGATCGTAACAAATAATATGAAAAAAGGTATATTATACATACATTAATTGTAAATGATTAAATCTTAAATGGCGGTCACCAAATTGCTAATTTTTCTCAAAACGCGATCGCTCGCGGCGGTGGTGTTTTGGACGCACACTTCACGAGAGAGACGAGAGGACATTACATGGCTTGAAACATTACCCCCAATAATCATATCGTTCGCGTATTGCAGGGAGAGAGAGAGAGGGGTGATATCGAACGGTTAGAATGACTCCATCAATAGATTAGAAATGTGTTTTCCGTTTTGTTTGTTTCTAATTTATAAAGCAAACAGACGTAAACACAAACTCTACCGCAACTGAGAAAGGTTTCTCCGACAAAAAAACAAACCCAATAAAACACTGACAAATACACCACAACGGAAGCGGTAAGGAGATTTTGATTTTGCCAAGCCTTTTGCAAGGGCTTACACAGGGACGAGTTGCTAAATATGTTTTTAGCTGTAATTACGAACTGCGCTTGAGCACAAAAGGTGCGGCCAGCAGTGATGATGGAAGGCTCGAGAAGATTAAAATCTCCCCTTCAATTTGAATCATAAACTTTAACCGACCGATGGTCAATTCTAATCTCTCTGTCTAATGATCCAAATCACAAAACATAAGCGAAAACAAAAAGAATAAAGAGTGAGAGTGAATGACCAAAAAGAAGAAAAGCACACAAACACACCCCCACACACAGAACAAAAGAGTGGAAACAAATTTTTAGCAAATTTGAATGTGAAAAGCAGCGTTTTGTTTAACAATTAATTGGGCTAAAATGAATGAAAAAGAGTACGTAACGGTGAGTGATGATAGCACATAACACGCAACGCAACCAACACACAACACAGTGACCAAACACACAAAAAAAAAAACGTACGCGACATGTTTTCTTTTAAAAGAAAAACAAACAAACAAAAACAAAGAAAGTGGAAAAAGAACCGCAAGACAAGTGAAAAGAAACAAATAACTATATTCAACTTATACAAGGGATTTATAACATATTAAGGTAGTCAAAAAGAAGAAGAAAAACGGAGAGGAAAGAGGAAGTGAAGAAGAAGCAAACACCTTTGCAAAAATCGAACATTAAAGTATGAAAACAATGACCCATTAACAGGCAAAATTGTATTTTAGATAACAAAAGCAACTAAAATAATGAAAAAAACAGAGAGACATGTGTTTAAGTGGCAAGATTAAGCTAAACAAGAAGTAAAAAAAAAACAAAAACTAGCAAGTAAGACGAAACAAAGCAAAGCATAAACTTTAAAGTGTAAAGGGAAAGAAGAAGGAAGGAACACAAAACATACATTAAACATGTGAGAAAGTAAGAGAAAACAAATTGTCAAAGCACACATTCAAAAAAAAAAAAAGAAAGAGACATCGTCACGTAGAGAAAAAAAAACGAGAAAGAGAGACACAAACAAGCAAACGAAACACAAACACAAGGAAAACGAAACGTCATTGAATGAGGTGATCATACCAAAACACTTTAATATACAACAGCAACAACAAAAAATGATTCCAAAAGAAGAGACATAAAAGAAACAAACAAAAGAAAGTGGAATTAGACAATGAAAAACGGAATGGAAGAAAAGCACAGACACAAACACACACACACACACAACTACAATTGCAAAAGAAAGGAAAGAAGCTAAACACTTTAAAAAAAGAAGAAAACGAGCAGGATTAGCTTTACATACGGCGGAGGGGTGGGGGGTTGGTTTTTTGTTGTTGTTTTTGTATTTTCTTTTTTTCATCCCGTTTGACCCCTCTCGTTATGAGCCCCACCCACCCCCTACACCGACCCGACCCGAATGACACAAAGGGCAAGATCAAACGTGCGTAACAGCAGCAGCTTTGCGTGTGTGTGTGTTTGTGCGGAAAGAGAGGAGCAGCTCTGAGTTCGTCTGTGCCCCTGCGCAAGCGCGTCTCTTCCTTCCGTTTGTTCGTTCGTTCTGTTAGTTTTGGATTTAATTTAATTAATTTAATACCGCAATTTATTGTAGCAGTTAGTATTGACCTTAACGTTCGCCCAATATATCGAAACGCGATACCTTAAAGAAGATGAGCGCCACAGAAGAGAGAGAGAGAGAGAGAGAGAGAGAGAGAGAGAGAGAGAGAGAGGGAGAGCGCGCGCAGATGCCTTTTTAATTTATTGCACGCAGTAATCGCAGTAGGCAGGCAGATAGGCGCAGATGCGCGTGCGTTTGGCATCGTGTTTGCGTAATGCGCGCGGGCATCTCTTCGCCGACCTGAGTGGCAAACCTTCGAATGCATTAGTTTTTTTAGTGAGACGGTTTAATCTTTCTTTATCTTCCCCCCTTTTCCGAGGGTTTTTTTCTTTCTTTCTTTATTGTGCCCACTCTCCCGCTCCCCCGCACGATCGCTCAAACATAAACAAAGCACGAGAGCGTGTGGATCGTTAGGATCGTTAATTATAATTATTTCAGTTAAAGCGATACCCCGAGCGGCGCTCGATTGTGTGTTGCCTTACAAATCCGTTTTTGCCCCGTTTTGCGCTTATTTTAGAAAGAGAGAGGAAGAGATTGAGAGGGAGAGAAAGAGAACAAAAGGGGAGAGTTGTAAAAGCCACAATAAAGAATTATATTAACTGTAACACAAGCACGTGTGTTGGTGCAAAACGATGACGAAAAAGCTTTGGTTTATCTGGTGCGTTTGCTCCTTAAGCTGTCGGGTGTTGATTAAAGATTTCTATGATCTTCCTGTTGACGCGCGCGTAAAGACGGTCCGAGTACACAAAACCGACGTGGTTGAGGTCGGGTATTTCGAGAAAGTTTTTCACATTTCGCAGCTCGTCCTTCAACCGCAGCGCATCCTGTTGGAGGGAAACGGAAAATTAGAATGGCAATGAAGCTGCTTTCCCCCCCCCCCCCATTTAACGGCAAACCTTTGCGGAGGTGATGAAATCCTTCGTGCCGTGAAACAGCGAAACGGGAAGCAACACACGCGACAGATTGTACTCCGGTGGCTTCGCTTGGCCGTACTTTTGCGTGTTGAGCATATAGTTGCGATAGTCAAACTGTTGGAATTTCTCTAAAAAATAGAAGAAAAGACATTAATGTGAGCTCTCTACTACCCCACAACACTTCCCGCTTTACTCGTTTGCATAAGCTGCCCGATGTGGATAAGCTGACGCGTTGACACACTCGTCAGCAGATCGTCCACCATGGTCGGCAACAGATTGCGCGATCGGTCCACCGTCGAGCCGAAGAAACCGCGCAACATTTCCACGCACAGCTCGTTCATGTCGCTCGAGCACACGATCCCGCTCATCAGCCGCACAATGTCGGGCGTCGGCTTTAGCTCGTGGATGTTGAGCGCCTTCAGGGTGGAGTACAGCTTGTCCGTCAGCTCGGCCGCCCGCCGTACGACGCGGTTGTCCGTGGTGCCAAGGTAACCGAACGTGGCCAGACCGATGGCGTGATGGATCTTGCGGTTGTAGCGCGGTTTGGCGGAGAGCAACGCGAACAGATTCGTCATGCCCTGGTTGTGGCCGACGTAGTAGAGCTTCGGTGCGTTCGTTTCCCGCAGGATGTAGTCGATGATGGCGGGCAGATCGATCGTGCCGATCTCGTGGAAGCTTCGTAGGGGGTGAGATTGAGAGAGAGGCAAAGGCAGTATTTTAAAACACTCTCCACTAACTTCTTTCTATCATTCCAAAATTGATGTTTCAAACCCCGAACGTGATTTAGATGTCCGAGTTCTTAATCACCTTTTAAATCTCTTCACCGATAATTCCACAGAATTGTAGAATTTCTTCATAATAAATTATAGTAGCCCAAACCAGGAAAAAAAGGAAACCAAATCCCATCCTTAGTGGCGGATATAAAACGCTATTTATCTAGCAGTGCGTATGAAATATGGCCCCCGCCGACACGTTGCAAAAATGTCCACCAATAATCCTCCGCCTCTGCTTTTCAGGTTTTTGGGGCAGCAGACGGGTCGTTTTGTGTGTTGCGTCGTTTTTAGAGTCGACGGGAGGGCGACATCTTTATCGCGTCGGTGTCGCCTGTCTGGCGCCAATTTAAACGAAGTGCTGCTTTATCGTGTGCGGGGGGAAATGTGTTTTGGCACAAGCGTGTTTGTGTCTGAATGTATTCCCTCCCCGCATTGGACTCCGTTTTTAATTCCGAGCTACATTACATTACACTCCCAAGCGCGCTGTGCTTGGTGTGTTTCGGGATGGCGATTATGGTGTGGCCGTCTGAATTTTATCGAATGGCTATCGTAAACAGTCATCTGAAGGCGGTAGAAATGTTTAATGCTTTCCCTGGGATTAGTAGGAGCTTATTGTAGTTATCGTAATGATATATTCATAGCTCGGTTTTGGAATGAAATGCGAAATTTGGGCTTGTAAATTATGGGCCATATTAATTCAAGGCAGGTTTTGGGGAGGGCGCTTTAGAAACAGTTTGGTTGGGATTTGTTACACCGATAGAAATGTTAAGTTGTCGCTTTGCAAATGAAAGAAAGTTATTTGCAGTTTTGGATTTCTGAATCAAACTAGCCACAGAATACTTGCGGAAGGTCCCGTAAATAGCGCATAGTCAGCATCACTGGTTATGTTTCATGCAGAGTCCCTTACCTCAATTTTTTTACTTTTTTTTACAAAAATCCGAACCATGATCAACTGTGCTACTTTCTAGCTAACTATCGATTTTCATACCTAAGATCGGTTAAACCATGGAATTACTTAAGAAATAGGAGGAATTTAAGTTTTCAACCTAATCATTAGTGCACTTTTTCATATTTTTTCCAGAAAATTTAAGAAAGGGCTTGAAGAATTCAATTTCTGATTTAATAAATTATCTCCTAAGCAAAAGGAAATATGTAAGTTCAGAAAGACGGCCTAATAATGTCCGAAACGATACAATGGAAATGAACAACGAAAGTTTTTAAAACTGAATGTGTCTATTTCATTAAACCACTCATAAAATGTGCTAATTTGCATCGAAATTCTAGACACCTTCATGACTGTCGAGGATTATGGAAATTGCAGTATGCACGTTTTAACAGTAAAGAAATTGTAACAGTGACCCGGTAAGTTCGACAACTGCGAAAAAAAATGACTAGAAAAATGAGTCAATAGTAGAACATTAATGCATGTATTAGCTTCTAAAAAATATGAAATAAATAATGTATCAGACACTATACAGGGGTTTTCAGGGGTTCTCATAATATTGGGACTCTTGCTTCACTCTTTCTTCCGGGAAATTGACTCTTTAACACCGTTTTTGAACAAATACAATAGGAATATCTAATGTGATTGTCAAAAATGGTGCTAAAGAGTAAAATTCCTATTACTTAAAGCTCAGAGGCAAGAAAGTGTAAGAAGAAGTAAACCTTAGAAGTGTCTCAAAACTATGAAAACCCTTTGAAAAACCCTTGTAACGCTGAATAATTTGATGTGTTCTTAGTATTCATCTTCCCTAAACAAGCAGTAACGGAATGACACGAGTGGAGGCTCTAAGCGTTCACACGAATGTATTCATTTCTGGAGTGTCGAGCGAGAAGTTTTAGTTGTAGAATTCGTAAAACGGAGAAAGATTGCGAAGCAAATTTACTTGTGAGTGGGTGGGTTCGCTTTTTCGCTTAATCCCTTCTTGCTAACAAGATTCAATTAATTGTAAAATATTGTTCTAATTTCTATTTTTCAATTTCGACAGCTTAATTGTTGAACTAAAGAAGTACGTTTATTAAAATAGTAAGACCTATTTTTTTCCAATCTGTCAAAGGATGTGAAAGCCAAGATCGTTTCAAAATTAAGGATAGTTTGGGCACTAAAGCAGTATTGGAGCTACGTTTGATCCAACCTTAATGCAGATCTACAAAATATTAAAAAAAGTGTATTTTACCTCAACAATTTCAGCCTTTACCTGTAGCCTGTAATTCCATAGTTACTTTATTGCTTTCCCAAATTGTATTGGATTTGCCCACCAAATCTATTCCTTGTTTCGCACATGATTTTGAATTCGAATGAAGGAGTTCCCATTATTTATTGGATTTGTGTTAGCATTTTTTCAATAACAAATTACATACATTTTTGAGAAAACGCTCAATGAGGCGAACATTTTTGAAAATCGTCAAAAAATCCTTAGAAAACAACTAAAACAACAAGATAATAAAAATACATTTAAAAAAAATTTATATCTGTTATGTTCGCTTTGATCTACGACAAACCTTGGTGCCTGGATCCGCTCTAAAAGATTAAATGTTTCCAATAAGAATGAATAAACCATACCTACCGTTGCTCACGGTAGGCCATCTAAACCACCTTTTGTTGTGAAAAACTACCCCACAAACCTCCATAAATTATTGCAACCACACCACACTTATTTACACACCCATGTTCGAGAACACGTCCAACGACAATCTAAACAATCTTGATAAACACCACCGTATCGACAGCAATCGAAAACCTGCGTCCCATTTGCGTGGCCAATTGCTTGGAAAGAAAGCAATTAAACACGATGATTTGTTGTGTCCACCGACTCCACCCGAACGGGTGTTTCGGTTGCTTCCGGTCAATATCAGTGTCGACACCACATTTTCCGCACAGTTAACTTCCCGCTGCTTTCAAATCGCTTTAACGATTACCTCCCCCCCCCACCCCCTCATCTGAATGATTTATGTTTTTATCCCACCAGCACCACATTACGTTAAAAACTCACCTGAAATCCCATAACTCACTATCGGCTACGCTGAGCTTGATGTTTTTGCGCGAAAACCGGGAACCGCGCACATTCGCCAGCCACACATCGTAGCCAGCATCGGCCAGCACAAACGCCAGCCCATTTTCCGGCCCAGTAACGACAAAGTCGGCCGCCGTGGAGAAAAGCCCAGGCATGAGCAGTACCGTGCCGCGGAAGGTCTTTGCCGGACCGAAGCGCAGCAAACCATCGGGGTCGTCCGCCAGGTTTGGGTCGGTGCTCTGCTCCCCGCTCGCTGGGTACTGCATTGGGTCGGGAATGCGATGTAGCTTCAGGATGTAGCCATCGGTGGTGGTGAGGACGTGCTTCTCGATCGGATATTCAGCTCCTTCGATGAGTTCGATCTTGGGGCGGGAGAGTGCGGTTTAGGGTTAGAGTATAAGAAGATGTAAAGCCACACTTACCACTAGATCCCGCTCGTACTCGATCGGTGGTCTTCTCCAAACGGTGGCCGGCGTCGTGGTTGTTGCATCCAGCTCCACCTTGTTGTGCGTCCCATTGAAGGAGTTGGAAGAGACACACTGTTGGACTAGTAAGGGCATCAAAAGCAACCACCTAACAACCGTTGCTAGCATCTTGACGCTGGGCATGCTATCCCCACACACAAATCACAACACACTAAACAATCACACCCCCCAGTAGGCCAGACAGAGTCATCAACCTCTCTCACAAGCACCGCAGAAGGGATTGAGGAATATGACTTTGCTTGATGTATTATTTGCTTGAAAGAATGCTTCCAATCTGTGGTTCCAGAACTTACTGATCCAACTGAAACCAGACGGTGTGTTATCTGTTTTTTAGTTCCAAAACAGTGAGCAGCTTAATTAGCATTTCCGTTGTGTCGTTGCTGCTGCTGCTGCTGCTGCTGATGAGGGCCCAGCTGGTGAATCTCTCTTCCCGGAGCACTCCGCCATCGGGGTGAGTACAACTGTTTAGTTAAAATTGGACCTTGGGGACTATTATAATGTATGGATTTACTTGTCGTGTCGGTCGTCGGTGGTGACTTGCTTGGCTGTTGCTGCTGTTGTTCTTGTTGTTTTTGTTGTGGTGTTGGGGTTAAACGGTCACTGAATAAGTAATCGTCGTTGGGTTGGCTTTTGGGAGGGGGATGAGTCGCTGTGGTTTTGGGCCGTGTTACTGATTTTAATATTTAATTTCCAGCGGACAGACTCTCAAAGGGATGCTGAATATAAAACATCCCTCTTAACCAGTGGCTTAATCCAGTTGTAAGCTACAAAAGCCTAGTTTTTACTGCACTGCAAAGGATTATTTACATTTATTTCTTCTTTTAATGCCGATTTCCCTTTGTCTGTTGGCTACTACCAGCCGTCCCACGGGTACATCTATCGGAAGCACGTGTGTTGTTGTTTTGAACAAAAGTCAGTGAAGAATCGCTATCACTTGCAGCTTTTTAGTGGATGCCTTGTTGCCACTAGAACACCGCAGATTTGCTGCAAGTTTCGCCCAACTCCCTTCTACTTGTTGACCTCCCCAAAACACCAATCCCTCCTTCTGGAAACGTCCCACGTCATGTTTGATGTAATGTTTGGCAAAAAGTTTACAAGCACTTCCAATCCTCCAGGATGTGTTGGGAATGGAAGGTCCGAGGAAGTTTCCTACTTCCGCTTCATGGTGAAACATTAATTTCGAACCATCATCATCGTCAGTGCAAGTGAAAACACACACACAAAAACTACCAACAAAAAGTAGTAAAGTTGCTACATTGCTGCACACCAACTTTTTTAAACCCATTTCCCTCACCGGGACCACATGGTTGCAGGTCGCAGTTGCGTTTTGCCGCTCGAACCGAGTAGTTTGAAGTGTTGGAGTTTTTTTTCAGTTTCTGATTGTGTGTGTGTACGCTGGTTGCAGCTTTTCAGGATGGGAAGTTTTGCAAGTGCAATCGTTTTCGTGTGCGTTTTTTTGTTTTGCTTTTGTTGGTATCGTTGTGAAGGAAGGAGAGAATTGTTTTACTAGCTCTAGAGCCGAGCGGAGCATGAAAGTATGATTTCCCAGGCACAATGTGCATATGCTTTAGACGATGAAATTGGTTCCAATGGTTGAGATAAAAGAGTTTTTTTTTGTGTGTTGCACTGTGATATTAAAGAAGTGTGTTTTTGTTCTGCAACAAAGAATGAATTTTGTTTTCGATTAATTTGATTTTTTAGGCATTTAAGCACACAGTTATAACCGCTCGGCTGGTCAATCTTAACTTAGGAACTATATTAGTAAGTGGAATAGTAAAATTCCTTTTTTGTTGCTTCCGTTGTTTACTATGCCCGATTCATTCTTCACAAGGCGCGAATTTGATTCGACAGTTGAAGAGAGGTCAGAGTACAAGGCTTGAACATACCTAACAATCCTCAATAGAGGGTTTACGTCACCCGAAAGAGTATATACGGTGACCGAAAACCCTTTTTTACGAGGCGGGATTGGCAAGGTAAACTCTGTATTATACCGGTAGATGGCGCTAGTGTCAATAGTTAGTAGTGTACGTAGCGTTTTTACGTCAGATGTCGCCACCTGTGTATTGAACACTTGTTTATCTCATTAGGCAACATTATTAGTGTCGTCCTCTGGGATTCTTTTCCGCACAACATTTCAAACTTTACCTTGAAATGTGTGCATTTTTACGGGGAATGTTGTTTCATTATTGACATGCGTTCAAGCCTAGAATGGACTGTACCCCCGTAGCAAGGACTGACTATCCAGCTGCGTGGTAATTGATTAAGTCTCGAACTCCTGTATAGAGGACGGCAAGTCCCCGTAGGACGTTTACGCGCCAAATACAAGATGAAGAAAGCGTATGCCAAAAGCCAATGTATTTTGATGGAAGTTCATGGTATCCATGCAGAAGCAAATTATTGGAAGATTCTAAAGAACCAAAAAACATTTTAAATAAAGATCCTTTAACACATCAAGAATACCTACAATAAGCCAATAAGAAGTATCTTGGTAAGTTATTTCCCATTGACTGTTATCTGTAACTTTAAGGTTGAGCGTTTGGTCCCATGTAGACTAAAGAGGATCACTCAAACACTGAATACTATAAGTATTGAATAATTTCGTAAGACACTAATCGTTCTTGTGATCGTTCTTGTGGGCTAAAAATGGTCATATACCTGTGCTATTTTTAAATGAATGTTGAATGTCGTAGTATGTAGTGATTGTTTGCTATTATGATGCTATTTTATTTAAAACATGTCGCTTTTTTGCAACTGTTTACTGAGTTTGGGTTTGTATTTAAATGTTATATGTACCATTCAATTCAAGTAACGATAAACTTTCAACACATCTTCTTTCATTGTAAAAACTTACACTCGGTACTTGGAATTTAAATGCACTCCGATGCACTTTAAATTTCAGTAAAGATTTCAGTGTTATAAATGCTTTAGCAATATAATAACATATACAATATAATATTTCCGTGTTCTTTGTATGTTTGGATGGCTTCATACACTTAAGCTTTATTCGTAATCAAATACAATTGCATATTTTTCAATCAATTAACAAAATTAAAACGAAATTAGCTGATTGACATAATCGTCCTGATAATCCATTTACAACAAATTGCTCAAACCACTATCGGAACCCCGACATCAACACCGAATAACAATTAATCTGCCACCGATACCGACGCAAAATAGTTTCCAGCCCAGGTGAAGCTACACCAAGTAGCCTGAAAATTGTAATAAATTTGCACCACCTCAAGAGCAGAGCCACAGGAGCCAAACAAAGAGTTGACCCCGAATCGCACGAACGTGATTAAATTTAATTACAAAACTTTTACTCCACTTCTTTGTGCAACATTTCTCGCACCGTGTGCTTGTGTTTGTGTGTGAGTTAGTACGCTTCAACCCGCCTGGTACCTTGTCGTCATGATTCCCCATCCAAGCAGGTGATTCCCCAGAGGGAAATAAGCACGACGAACTCTCGCAAAGTTGACGATCTAAAAAGTTGACCGGTAAAGGTGAGCACCGAGTTTTCTACGACCTTTGTAGTTTTGTGGCAGATGGTTTATTTGTATGAGTGTGTGTGTGTCGGGCTTCACTGCACGCTGACCCATCCCTGGGAGTCCCTGGGGAGGAAGGAAAAGAGGGTAACAATTTTCTGCATCCTTGCAGTTTTGTGTGCATCCGTGCGGGCAAAAGTTGCATCCGCTTCGTTAAGGCATCTCGGCTGATCAGCATACCAGCTTGCTGCTGGCACAGGTCCAGAGTGCTTCTCCCAAAGCGCGGACCTTGATTGATGGGAGTTGGAAGGAATGATCACTCGAACGATCCCCCGGCAGATAAAAGTTCAGTTCAGTAGAGAGAGAGAGAGAGAGATGGGAAAAAATGGAAGACTTTCAAACAAACAGCTACAAAACACACAAAAAAACAGTGCCATAAAGAAACTTTGGAATTGCTCGGAGCGCTGAAAACCCCTCGTAGGGGTGTGCACTATGTGCAACAGGAAAAGATAGCAAAAAAACGGCTCTCCCCCAACACAGAAAAAAAATCAATCGCACTCAATTCGTACACCGTAGAACAAAGCGACCAAAGGAAAGTGGTGGATGTGCGTCTCTGTTTTTTTTATGTGTTAACTTTGTTTTTGCTTATCCCAGGGAAATGCGATGAAAGGAACACTGATTGATTGATTGGCTGTGTTGCTGTTGCAGTTCACGAACACGAACAAGCGGCAGTGCGAATCCATCCCAAATCCAAATAAGAATGCAAAAACACACAGCCACAGCTCAATCCCAATCGCCAAAAGCGCCACCATCGAAATCAAAGGCGCACAGAACGCAAGCGAGTTGTAAAAAGAAGGGCAGCAAGCTTGTTGGATAGCACTGCGTGACCATTTTGCCTCGGGGTTTGCCGGAGTCGGGGCTATCTCACCACCACCACCACACAAAGAAGGCGGCGCAAAGCGATAGAATAGGATTGGAGAGATAGAGAAAAAAAACATCCATGCAGAGGCCAGGCATTCATTAGGTTGATTGAACCGTTTACGAGCTCTTTTTTTGGTTGTACAGCCAACCGCTTCTGTTCCGGGGTTGCGAAGAAGTTGAAACAGTTACCGATTGTTTGGGTAATCAATTTTACTTTTCATCTAAATTGGTACCATCTAAATTGGGAAACATTGTTTAGAAAGTTTTTAAAAGCTTTTTGGATTTGTTAAATTGCTGAGGTATGCAAAGCAGTAATGTAATTTAACTGTAGTAAATCTTACCATGGTTTAATCATACACTCTTTATCATTAGAACATTTCCAAGAACTTCCCTTTTTGGACGAACTTACTGAATTAATCATCCAAATGTTGTATTAAAATTTCGTTCCTCCTAAGCTTGTATTTGTTAAACATCAAATTTATTAAAAAAAGATTTTTAAGAAGTACCAGACACCTTATAATAACTTTGAAGTTTGTCAGGTCGGTTTCGTTTTAAATGTTAAATCTTACTTGATGCTTTGCTTGGCGATAACAAATTATTTGTCTTTTAAGAAAAGTTGCAACCAAATGAGTGTTTCAAAAATTTTGAAAATATAGGGACGATACCAACTAAGGTAGGGTATAGTAACACATCTTTGGTATTAAACATTTATATTCTAATACAATAAGATAAACGTGAACGAGACTGTTGTGTGTGTGTGTATGTCGGGTAATAGCTTATGATCGAGTGCCGTTCTCGGTAGCCCGATCGCTCCCCAAGCCCTTAACGGCTTTGCACAATCTCGGATGCTGTCAGTTGCAGGACAGCATCAAGTCGCGGTTACACCAAACTGGCTGCGTACACAACAACTATTAGGACGCAGGACATTGAGACGAGACAAAGAATATGCGAGGCTGCTCATTGGCTAGTAACACACGAGCACCAGGCAGTCAATGCTTCTGCTGAGAAGTCCTGTGATGACGTCTGGCATGTTGAATGCGGAGATCTAGTTGTGGTCCCACGCGGAATAAGCACCAAGTCCTGTAATCCTGGTTGCGATCCCATGATCGAAGACGCGCTGCAGCACGGGTAGAGGAACCCGCCACCACAGTACACTAGCATACTCCAACATCGAACGAATGAATGAGCAGTAGAACATTTTTGAAGATAAAGGATCCCGTGGCTTGTGTGTCATTTTTGCGACCAATTCGATTACACCTTGCTACAACATAGTTAACAACGAGATATTCAAATCCTACCAAGCTTCATAGATGCTTAACATAGTCTTAATATTGGCTGAATGTTATCGTTACGTACTTCTCTAGGCCTAGAGTTAACGCACCAGCGCCAACTTGTACAAGCAGTCAAATTCACGCCAAGAGGCTTGAAGTTGAAGGTGATCGCCTGGGCGTCAGATTTGCCGGAAGATTTTTGCGCAATCAGCATCATCTTCTTCTTCTTCTATTTGGCGTAACGTCCTACGCGGCCATGCCGGCCTATACAGGCTTTCGAGACTTAATTCATTATCACACAGCCGAATAGTCAAATCCTTGCTACGGAAGGATGGTTCATTTTTGGCTTGAACCCATGACGAGCATGTTATTGAGTCGTTCGAGTTTACGAATGTACCATTGGAACACTCCTGCAATCAGCATACAGGAGATAATTATCTTCTGGAAGGACCACGGAAAAAATTTGATATACAACGTAAACAACAAGGACCCTAGGTTGCGGTACACTAGGTTGTAGTCCACCGGTGGAAGCATCTAGGAGAGATCTAGATGGAATGGGGCCCAGAGAAACAGAATATATTCTGTCTGTCAGTTCTGTCAGGTAGGATTTTATCCATGCCACTGGGGCTGTAGGTAGACCAAGTTTGTCGAGTTCGACGTGCAGAAACGTAAGAGGCACACTGTCGAAAGCACTGGGAAGGTAGCAAAAGGAATTTCTTACTATTAGTTACGTAGATGGAACTGGATTATTAAATTGGAAACGGATACTAATCCAGGGATGGTACCGCTATTGCTAGTTGCGTTACAGGATTTACTATAATCAGTTACCAATAGCTAAGCTTACAAGTGGTTTAGTCAAGCGATTGTTGCGTGAAATAGCTCAACAAAAGAGCATTTACATTTAAGCAGATATAGAACGATCCATAATCTGTTCTGATGATTGTGGTGCGACTACAAGAGGCCCCTCGAAAGCACTGCATCTCCGTTAACGACAGTTTTAATCACAACTTTTCCACAAGAGTGCATTTTAATCTCACTCTTTGCACTCTCTCTCCCTAGGGTAATTATTTTGCCTCCCTCTCAATCTACTTAATGCACATTGACCGATGCTCAACTGTTCATCGATGTGATCGTTCGTTCATTCTTTTTTGTACTGAAAACTTTACCAATGGAAATGGAATGAATAAAAGCTTTCAAATTATATTGCACCGAGACATATTCTATGTTCGTGCACGATTGGCCGCTTAAATGGACTTACCAAGAACAACAAAACGCCGGACGCCGTCTCGCCGTACAGGCAGAGAGGGCTGACACCAAAAAAAAACCCACAAACCAAGAACGATTCTACATGGTCTGGGAGTTTGCGGTGGTGAGAAACTTTATCTGATTAGCATAATGGTTGACGAAATTGTTATGCATAGACATAACGTTCCGGTACGGTACGGCCAGCGGTTCAATAATCGGTAACAGTACAGTTGGATTTTTTTTTCGTTTATGTAGTCCTCCCGGGACGTCAAAGTCTTTTGGTCCGATAGACGGCAGGGTCCATCTGGCCGTCGAGCCGCACTTCCTCGGTAGATGTGCTGTCCTCGATGTGTCGTTAGAAGTGCTGTTTTTAAGTTGAATTTACCACAGAAGTTGTGCCGGGCGGACTAGGTTTTTGAACTTTTGTGGTCCCTTTTTTCTTGTTGTCACTCATGTTATGCCGCGCAGCAATGAGGTTTCTGCAATAGTGCTCCTGCGGAATGTATTCATGGACAGCGCTAAAGTGCTTCCCAGTGTACCATTAGCAGTTCTGTTAGTTTAGAATGTGTTTTCAGTACGGAATTAAAGTTTTGTTAATTTTAACTTTAAATTGAAATTTATAAACTTTGCTTTGCTGCTGCATGCTACTTTTTTGCACTATTTTTTATTCTTCTTCTTCTTATTATTATATCTTCTCTTATTAAATTTCTGAAATCGAAATCTAGTGACTTGGTGTATTATTTATCACGTGTAGTTCGTAACTTAGAAGTTTTGCACTTTTATTGCATCATTTTATCATTTTACATTTGTGTTACTTTTTTTCTTTCTTTCTTTGGATAAATTTTCGTTGTTCATTCTAGTTGTTTTTGTTTCTTGTCTTGGTTGTTTTATTTATTGTTATGTTTAATCATACCAGCCTTTTTTCCTTTAGCATTCTCAAATAATTTTTATGGATTTAATCTTTCATCTTTAATTAGATTAGACTTCAATTGCCTAGTTATTTTTATCTATGATTGTTGATTTTTTTTCTTTTTATCATTTTTGCAAAAAACTCTTAAATATTCTACATTTTTTGTTTCTTGTTTTACTTCGTTTTTTTATAAAGTTAAATAATGTTGTCTCACTCGTTTATATAACACTTTTTTATGTATTTTAATATAATTTGTTTTTTTTTTGTCTCGACCGTTTTGAATGTTATTTGTGAAAGATTTGATTTCAATTATATGATAATATGTTTAAACTTTTTCTCACAACAACATTTTTTTACTTCTATTTCTTTTCAACAAACATTTAAAATCTTTCAACCTGTTTCAACCTTCAACGTCCATTTACACACCTCCGGAAAAGCCATTGCCTTCCTACCAACGCAATACGCCCCAGCGCCGATGTATCAATTTACCCTAAATCCCACTGATTACATTCGTCCACCGCAACAACTCCATCCGACCGGGTCGGAGCTTTTGCACTAATGAAGTGCTGTTTATTTGAAAACTAAATTTATCCCCGCATCGGTTCAGCATGAAAGAACGTACTCGTCCCAATCTACTAACTCCTCGCAAACGAAACGAAAAAACACATCATCCCCATCGGCAAAAGCCAACAGCCTGCGGGGACCAACCGTGAGCGGACGGGCGACCGTATCGATGGATTCGATCGATTGCGGCCCGGTTCCGCACCGAAGCCACCATAACAATAAAGCAGGATAATTTGAGCCAGGAAATGTTTAAACTAACCTACCACCACCGACCTCCAATAATCGATGATGGTGCGTGGGGCCGAAAGTGTAAAAGACCGGGTCGTTTGATCCAATTTATGTATGCAAATTGTGTTTACCATCCTTATCGCACGGAGCGCTTATTGCTGTTGCGATGCGCTTTGTGCTTGATGAAGGGGCATGCGAGCGGGACTGTACGCGGGTGCTACAGTTTCAGGGTTAAGTTTGACGATGCTTTTCCCGCCCGTTTCGGTATGTTTAGTTTTCAAAGTGCAGTGTGTATGTGTGTTTTGCGAAAATACCCAACCAAACAGCTGGAAATTGTGGCGCAATTTTGCGTTTGATCCTGTTGTTATGCTTTCGATTCATCGATATTATTATTCGGGCCACGTATTTGGGCTTCGCATTTGGCTGTAGGCTGCTGGCGAGCGAAAAACAAACGACCCATTCTTCCCCTGCCAAAGTCCCCATATGGCCGTGGGAGCGTGGAGAGCGAATGGTAAAGCCACTCAGTCGAGTGTAAATTAATTCATTCCCGAGCTGCAGGGTGGAGGTATTTGCTGCATCGAAACGGCCCCGAGGGACATGCCACCCTATACATGTATGTATCCCGATGTAAATTAAAATCAAATTACGCTTTATTATCGTATATAATTGATTTTAATACCCATCCTGCTCCGTTGCATCGGGTTAGGTGTTGTGGGGCTCGTGTTGTGTGCATTTGCACGGGGCCAGAAAAAGAGCGCCACACACATAGATAGAGGAAGGGTGGACTTGTGTGTGTCTGCATGAAGTGTTGTGGTAGGATTTTTGGAAAATCGCTTTCTGGCTTCCTCTGGTGTACCGCAATGTGTACCACAGTGGAATTGAACTACCGGTTGGTGGTGGAAGGTGCCCCGAGGAGAGCGCCCGAGCGCGATAATTATAGCAATCGAGGTACAGGGTAGTTCATTAATGGTATTGAGCGTGGTTTGAGGAACAATTACAATGGAGATAGAAGTATTATTAGTTAAACCTCATTTTGGTAATACACTTTAAGTGGCAAATATTCGATACAGGCAGGTTTGGGGAACAGTAAGTTACCAAATTTATTTGTGGACTTTATTCAATTTGAGGCTGGTGTAAATATTAGTTCCAAAAAGGGCCTTAGCTTGGGAATTGTTATGGGCATTGGTGTACAATAAATTGTTCAAGAGCATTTTTTTGATATTTGTTTGTAAAAAATATTCATCTTTAAATATAATTTGGATAAACCATAGTAATTCCACATCTACCTCTACATCATATACCAATTAACAGGAGTAACCAAAACTGTATAAAAGTCATAAATTAAAACATCAAAATTGAAATCATGAATGAAAAGAAATCATAAATAAAGAATTTACATCAAAAACAAAATTAAATGGAAATATAAATTAATAAAACAAACCTTTACATAAGATAAAGCAATCAAAGTAACAAAAAAGAAAGGATAAAGAAAGACGAGCAAAAAAGAAGAAGCAGAAAATGGAGTCAGATAAAAACCAAAAGAAATAAGTTAACAATAGGTTGACAAAAAGCAGAATGAAGATAATTTTGTAAAGAGACAGATAAGCAAGCAAAAAAATGAAATCAAACAAGAGCCAAAATAAAGACATTAACAACAATTAACATGAACAATACAATATTGCAAAGAGATAGATAGAGCTAAACAGTTTAAACGAATTAATAGCAAAATCGAAAGGAAATTAAAGAGAGATTATTATAAGAGCTCTCTTATAGTATTGTGTTGAAGCATATTTTCTCTGACTGCTAAGATATGTAGTTTTATTAAAGGTTCTAGAAAGATATGATTTTTTATATGATCATAGTGAAATAGTGGACTTTCTGACATATTTAGGCAATACTTATAATAATATAGAGCCTCTAAAAGATTACTTATTTTGCTACTGCTTTGTATGGTAAGTCCGTACTGGCTGAATTAAATGTTGTAGTACATCCAATATCCTATTTTTACGATGCAGAAATAGAATTTCCTATCTGTTGAGTATTTAAAGATAATTTTAACATTTTGAAAGCAAAATATAAGCAACTAATTTGAACCATTCAACCCACACACCCTGTAGCAACACAACCTATATCGCCCCATTCCTCGCTCGCTAGCAGCAAGCTTTTTGGCCGCAGGAATTACAATCAAACTCCATTTCCGCGCAGCACACACTACACAAACGGAACAGTTTCAGGCGGTGTACATAATTTGCTTCGCTTCCACCACGCCCGGTAACTGCGAACGCTGGCGCTTGTTGCAAATGGTTGCAGTTCCAGCACGCTGCTCACACATTGTCACCACGCACACCCGGGTGGCTGGCGCAGTCGGAGCTCGAGCTACAGTACGAGTCGAATCAGTATTTATGTAGCGGATAATCGCTCCGTTGATTTATGTATTATGACATCTGTCCCGGAATCGGCCGCAAATTGGAAATGGGTCGCCTTTTGGGGCGGGAAGCTTTTGGGAAGGACGGGCGGGTGGCAGGGAGGGAGCTTCTCTCGCAGGTCAAATGTTGCCCAGTGTCAAAAGGGTAACGTGGAATTAACATGGAACGTGAATTAATTGCACGGGCGCGTTCTGCGTGCGCTCGCCGAATGCCACGATGCGCCGATACGCAGTAAAGTGCGTACGGCGTACAATTTAACCATTTAGCTTTACAGCGCTGGATGTGGGCGAGTGGTTGTGTGAGTGTATACGGCACTAAATCTGGTTGTTACTTGACAGAAATTAAGAGCATCACCGTATATGTTAATTTGTAGATGCAGTTGAAAGGTAAGTGGAACGAAATTAATTTAGTTTGCATGGCACCTGGTGCATTACAGGTACCAGGTGTCTCCATCGAGGTAACACGTGTTGGCTAAATAGAGGCTAAATAACAAAATTATAGTCATCTGCAATCTCTAACATACAATTTTCAAATAAAAGATAAAAATATCTTATTGTCCTTTTTGTGTAAAAATAATTAAACGATTAAATAATTAACTAACGTTTATGTTATGTTATTAAAACACAAAAGAAAAAAAGCTCTCGCATGGTAAATCGAATTAGAATTTCACATTTTCTAACTGATTATTAAACTTAATATGCTTTCTAAAGCAATTCTTTTGCATTTAAACTTCTCGTGAAACCTAAAAAAAAGTCCAATCGCTTTACAGGAGCTCTCATAGCTGTGGGACACTTTATTGACACTTTCTTACATGAAATAAACTTATTGTAATGGGAATTGGCCTCTCCAGCACCCTTGTTGGACAAATGCAATAGGAATTTCCAACGAGCCTGTCCAAAAAGGGTGTGATAGAGTTCAATTTCCAACTTGTGAAGTTCACTTCCAATGGGAAAGAGTCTAGGAAATGTGCCACAGTTATGAGAACCCCTGGAAGCCCCTATAAATCGTCATAAAAAAGTGCGCAACAAAAAAGCAAAGCTACTAACACCCCCAAAACAAGTGAAAGAAAATGTCCTTAAAACTGTCAAAATGCATTAATCCAGGCACATTGCTATCGAGGCAGCTACAAACCCATGGATTATTCAGTGTAATTACCGAATGAAAAGCAAACTTCTGCCCCAAAGCGTGTACTTACCCAGCGACTTTACGGCACCGAGCATCGGCACTCCGGCTTTATGGGCAACGAGGTGGTTCGCGCTTTTGCCAGCGCGAGGGAAAAATGCCATACAAAAAGTAAAGAAAAACCTGCACCCCATTCAACGATTAACATTTCACTCGTTGGTGCGCTTGCTGGTTTAATGGTGAACATGCACAACCTGGCCCACAGCATCGGTCATCGGTGTCAGCTTCCGTTTGCAGCTCTGTGTCGCGCACCTGCTGCAGTGGTGATGGCGGGTGTGCACCCAAGTTACAATGGCTTTTTCCACCCTTTCTCCTTCCTCACAGTGTGCCCCTTGATGGCTGACTGTGCAGTGGTGCAGCGTTAAGGTTTCGATTGCACCATTACACTGTAGCCGCTTTTATCGCTTTTGCATCAGCTTTTGCAAATAAACTGCAGCACTGGCCTGTGAACTGTGGACGGGTGTGGTTGTGAAAGGGACACAGGGAAAGTGAAAAGGTCACCCCCGTTTAAAAGGCATCAGATTGTATTAACGAATGCCGTGATTCTCTGCACCAGCAGGCACATGTGTTTGTGTGTGTGTTTGGCCTCGATTGTCAAAACTTTAGCAACACAATCGAACTGCGCTCGATCGGATGTAAAACGCTAATTGATAAGTTATATGCTTTTAATTAAACCGTAATGGTGGAATGGCGAGCAGGGCAAAGCGGGGGTTTTCCACATATTGAGTTTCATGTTTGTGTATGTGTGTTTATGCTGTACGTGTGTCGGTGGAAAGTTTAACCCCCACACAATGGCACTATTGTGCGAGAAATGAAGCAAGTGAACCGTGTGCATCGAGTTTTATTTGCATTTTACTTTTGATTGAGCTATTTTTCATAATGAGCGTTTGCAGGTTGAATGGTTTTTTCTGGGTGGCTGGTGCAGGGAAAAAGTGGCACATGAATGAGTTTTGGGAAGATCGATTTTTTCCAACCACTGTCAGTTGCTATAGAGTTTTATGAATATAACAAAGAATGTAAATATTATGTTTTTAAAGTAGTTTTATTTTGCTTTATTACATATTTTATAGCACAGTGGTTTTCGGTATAAAGTAAGTATTCAGAACAGGAATAAAATGGGAGGACCGATATGGGCACAGTATCACATCCCGAACTGTTATGGATTCAGTATTAGTTCTAGGACCGGTATGGACTCGGAATCAGTCGCAGTACCACTAAGGAATCGGCATCAGTTTTAAGGCCAGTATGGTTTCAGTATCAGGATCCATGACTGGTGTAGGTTTGGAATCAGTTTCAGGACCTGTATGAATTCAATATCAGCTCCAAGATCAGTATAATCTAAATATCAGTTGCACAGCCATCATTTATTTCTATTTTATTTATTTACTTCAATAGTTGTATATGTCTTCCGTAGCCTACACATAATACTTAAACCTAGACCTACATCTATACTTGTGCAGAGCACCAACAATCACGCAAGAACTTTAGAACATTTAGGCAGGCTAAAGGACAGATCGACAACACTGAAGCAATCATTGAATGTTTTATGTCATACAAAGCAATGGATCGGTGGCCAATAGCTGAAATTTGACGAATTCCTAAAACTCTGCTCGGTATTAAAAATTGAAAAGAGGACAACAAGTAAGGAGCATTGATGAGTCCAATCGATAGTTTAATTAAGAATAACACCTGGTCCTCTTTTCTCAGATACTCCAAAGTATCAAGCCCTAGCAACAAGCAGTGCGACCTCAGCTCAGATCGATTTCTTCATGTCAATGTGTCATGGATTCGTGATCAGCTGCAGTTGCACTTCCAGTATGGGATCAGTATCTGTTGGATCGGTATCATTTCAAGGATTAGTATGAGCTTAAGATACAGGGTTCCCCACGATTTGTTAGGCTCGTCTCACGATTTATTCTTGATTTTTGACTCGATCGTTCCCACAATTTATTGGTATCGTCCGATTGGACATCAATACAATTGAACGAAAAAACGATTCCTTTTCATGTTCTACGGTTTTTTGGGCTCATAACTTATGGGTAGAAATTAAAAAAAATCAGGAAACAACCAAAACACCTTGAAAAACCCTGTAACTTATTAGAATCATTTCAGGATCAGTAATGCTTCAATATCAGTTGCAGGGATTAGATCTTTATGAATTGCAGTAGCAGTTTGAAGACAGTTGTAGGTTTCATGTTTAGGGCCAGAATGAGTTCAAGATCTGGGTTAGTATGGATTAAACAGAAGTTCCAGGAATGGTATGGACTCTGTGTCAATTCCAGAACCAGCATGGGTTTAGTAACAGTTTCAAAACTTGTGTGCATTTAGGATCAGTTCTTGGAGCGGTATGTGTTCAACATCACTCCCCGGATGAGTTGAGGATGTGTTCCAAGACTGGTAATGGATAAGCATATTTGAATTGATTGGACTCCTGGATATCTTGGAGCGCAGTCAAATGAGTTTTGTGATAATGGTAGATGTATAGGATCTACAAGCATTCGATATACAGGAATAAAACTCAAGCGTTGTCTTGTTACTGTTTTGTCCCAATGTTTACGCTTCGTAGTCACAAAACAAATTGTGGAAATTCAACAACTCAACTGAAAGTAACATTTGCAAACATTCTACATGAGACTCATAATCCTTTTGGGGTGCGATCAAAGGTATGACTTCGTGTAAAAATTGTCAATAATTCATTATCATCATTACTTGTCATTATAACCATTCGTTCTTTGATCTTGTCAAACTTTTATCCACTCACTTGACAGACCATTAATTCTGTTGAACAAAATAGACCATTTAAAAAAAGTAATTATTTTTTAATGATTTCAGTGCCACATCAAAGCCTTAACGCGTCCCAAATTAAAGATAATAATCCTCCCAGCGATTATCTCATCAAAACTCATCATCCATACATCATCATTAAAACCCGTCAACGAACCATTAGCAGCTGCTACAGAAGACGGCACTTACGTATCTGTATCATTAATTAAAACGCTAACACATCTTTGCCGCAGAATGTGATTCTTGCCTTCAAAAAAAGCTCTAAATTTGAAAAGTGATTTAACTGTAGTAACCGAAACGAAACGACCTTGCTGAGCGGTCTCAAAATTGTAAAGCCACCATCACCCGTAAACCCTTCCAACGATGGTGGTGTTTGCGCCGTTGCAGCAGCAGTGCTTTGGCGGTTCATAAACCAGTGCGAAAAATGGGATTAACAACCGACCGACGAAAATTTATCGTCCGACAAGTGGGTTGATGTTTGTTTATGGCACGCAGTGAAAGGGACAGAGATATGTGGGTAGGGAGACAACAACAAAAAAAAGAGAATAACTATGCTGATGAAGTATGGCACCGAGCTGGGGTTGCGTTACCCCTTAATTGCAGTTTTGCCGTTGGCCGCCCCTGTGCCGGAACGATTACGCAAAGGTGCAGGTACTACAGGACGGGAATATTGGAAAATGTAATAAATAACTAGCTGGTAATGAAGAAATAAATTCTGGTTTGCCTGTCATAGTTGCGCGGGCGCATGAAATAGCGATCGTTGTGCGGTTGTTGGTACCTTCAAAGCTGGTCCATTTTTTTGCTTTTCTCTCAACAGCCACAAAGCTATTAAGCTTATAAAATATGTTTAACTAGTTTTGGGGCTAAAATTCGCCTCGTTGGAGAAGCATTCTAACATTCGAGTGTGTGTGTGTGTGTGTGTGTGCAGTTTGCAGGATGAAAATGTGTATATTTATGATTTGTGTTCTTTTTCGTGCTCCTATCAAAGCTCTGCTCGTACTCGTGTGTTGACCTAGGGAGTGAAGCATATCCGCTGTGGGAAGTATAAACAATTCATGCATTATTTATTTCACTTTACATTTATTTAGTGTATCCCCGTACTGGCCCGGGACTGGGCAGGCGAGCACCGTTGTGTTTACATTCCTGTTTTGCAGTGCGATCCAAGATTTCGTCCATCTCGGGCGTCTTCAGTAACTGTGGCCTCCACTCAGAACCTCTTTCAAAGAAGTATTTTCTATGGCAGGCAGTGAACAAGAAGATGTTCTTGTTTCCATCGAAACACTTCAACACACGCCAGCGAAAGATCGGTGAAGAATACTTAGAAAATGGGGTTTCGAGCTAGGATAAATTGTAGTGAAGACGTTGCGATGAGTGAAATTTATGTTTGACGGGCTCGCTCTCTCTCTCTGCGTTGCTGTATGCTTCACCTTGCGATGTTTGCTGGCTGGATGATGGCATAAATGCTTAAACATACTCACCGTGTATGAGAATTGCTTTCGCCGTGAAAAGAAAAGCGAAGCTTAGAGAGCTTTTGAAGAAACGGAAAAAGCCCCGTACATGATACAGTGCATGAGTGCGATGGTTCAGTTCGTTAAGAAAGGGATGAGCTGGCAGGATCGCTGCTAACGAGGAGCGTAATTTCAATTTCAATCCATTTTTTGTTTGTTCCCGTTCGCGAACATCCCGTGAACGTGCTTGTCGATGGACATGATTTTGCAGTCTTCAAAAGATGATTTATTTTGGGTTGTTTTTTAAGGTACAGAGTGCAATAGAAAAGCTTCATCGTTCCGTAGCCTGAGTGTCAGATTTTGTAAGGTTTTATGCAAGTTACTGTTGTATGTTGTGTAGATAATAGTAGATTATGATGGACTGATGATTGAAGGACGTTGAAATGCAGATGCATTTCCATAATAACTGAACTCAAAAGATAAACCTAAGCATCATTGATTAGAAAAAAGGTAAAATACATTACGATAATTGATAAAAAATTAAAACCATTGCCTAAGTCTAAGGTTCCAATGCCATCTAAAAACTCCGTGAAATGCATGCCATGATGCATATGAAAAGTATACTAAACAATTGACGTCTGATTGAATTGTTAATTATGTTTTTCATACAAGAATATTCAATAAGATCTTAATCCTAACATGGCGTAACTCTTATACGAAATCAAAATCAATCTGCGAACTTGCAGTTGTTGTAGTTCAGACTTGAAAATCGTGTTGAAAATACAGGGTTTTTCACGATTTATTGGTCAGTTCTCATGAGTTTTTGGTGCGTTCCCAAGATTTTTTGGTCGTATCCCATAGATTTTCGGTTCGTTCCCATCATCTATTAGTATTTTCCGATTGGATATCAACATAATTGGATCAACAAATTCTGGGAAACGGCCAAAAAATCGTGGGATCGCACCAAAAAAATATGGGAATCCACCAAAAATTGAATGGGAACCAACCAATAAATCGTGGGAAACCCTGTAAAACGAACTAAATTAGGTTCATCTTCTCGACGTAATTAATCCTAGACAAATATAGAATTGTACCATATAATTTACCAATTCATTGATAGCTTTTGAAAGTATGCCAATTGAGCTTACAAAGACTGCTTGCTTATTTCAAATGAGGTATACAGAATGATTAGACAGGCAAACGAGTGCAGTGTCCGGGTGGGTTGAAAGAATATATCTATCGCTGTAGTGAGATCAAACCTGGAGTTCGATTGCGCTACCTATTATCGTGTCTGGATAGATACGATTTAATCGATGCAAAGGCGTTTCAGGCAATTTTCCCTTTCAGCTTCTTCCTTTGACCATGAATCGACTGCTAGAATGTATACATTTTTCTGATAAACTTTATTACTTCCATTTTCAGTACAGCCCAAAAAGCCAGCTCGATCTTTATAGCTGCTATGGCTGTTTAACGAACAATTCGTGAATGAATAAGAAATGAAACAGTACTTTGTGGAAGGAACTATGGCGCTTTTTATGGAGCTCACTCTTTGGAACTATGCAGCTGGTTAGCCTGATGTGTATGGTTCATGATGTAACTTGAAGGATTGTTAAGAAGGTGTACCGAACTTGGTAGAACTTCATTGCTTTTCAAAGCATGACATCGGTGCAAGGTGGCCCATGTCAAAGTGTCCAAGATTGACTGACATCAATCGTCTCGTCGCTTGTGAACAAGCTAGATTAGTCATTCACGAAAGGGATGTTATGTGAAGAGATAGTGATTTTACAGTAAATTTTGCAAAATTCTAAAATGAAACAAATTGTGTTGTTTATTTTAATGATAACTTACCGATAATATTGATGCTCCTTCCTTACTGTCCAATATTCCGTTGTATGCTCCTTCCCGCAGTCTTCGTAACAGACCCTCCATTTTCATTCCTCGGATGCGTTATACTTTCGCACAGCACGACCCGTGGCTTAGAGCGTGTGAGTCCATCAGTAACTACTATAACTACTTTTGACTTTAATCTTCCTTTATCCCGCTTCCGTGCTATCTTACTGGATTCGTCCTAATCTCTCCACACATTTTTGCCCATTCCTCAATCCTCCTTCCCTAGATTTAAGTAAAAAATGTCTTCCCTAGTAAAAAAAAGCCCAGTGAGGCAAACAATTAAGAAATAAATAAATAATAAATAATACTAACGCCTTCCTTGAAAGTAAAACACAAAGAAAAAGAATCCCCTGCATTAAAACATAAGGAAGCGGCTTAGGCGCTATTTAGAAGTGGGTTCCACCTGGAACTTTGATGTTGTTTATCTACTACAAAAGGCGAATTCAAGCAGTGATCTTTAGCGTGCCAGAATTGGCTGCTTAGCTCATTTTGGCTATTAGGGAGTGTAGATAGTTCTTTAAAAAAAAAAGATAAATTTGGTCGCTATTAGGACGGATTAGGGTACATTTGTTTCAACTATAATGATCACTGTGAACAATAAAATAAACAACTGTTCTATGAAGGCAAAGGTACTATAACATTTCCTGACAATTACTGTTCTGCATTACAACATTGCCCTTTTTAATCGGCTTTTTGGTTCACACACTTACGATTCTCTTTCTATCTCGTCACCTAATACTCATCACGATGCTAAACCGTTTCCTCTCATCCATTTTGACTTTTCTTAACCCCCCTTACTCCCTCCCCCTAAAAGAAAGAAAAGAACGAAAACAAACCATGAATCCACAGAAAATGAGGAAAACCAGCTCAAAACAAATCAGTACACGTAAAACAAGGCTCAAGTGTACCGACGAAAAGGGTTGCGGTCCCCTTTTCGCAAAATCACTTTACCCGACGGCCAGACGGTTTTCGCTCTCCGCCTTTTTTTTTTTTGCTCTCTAGGTGTCTCATTCATTCATGCTCGCTTTTTTTCCATTTGGCCTTCAGCTCAAAAGGACGACGAGTTGCCTTTTGTTCTCGATTCGTTTCCGAAACGCTGAAGTTTACCACGCTCCTTCCCGTTCACCGTTTTGCTGCCAAAGTCTTCCCGGGGCCACGGGGCAACGGAGCCAGCCCGAATGTTGAATGTCCATAATCGTTTGTTACACTTCGGTGCGTACGGTTCTCGTTATTGAAATTGGATCATCCTTTTCATTACAATGCAGCCCCTGGTAGGCAAAAGGGTAATGTCCTGCGAGCAGGTGGGACTGGTGGAATAGGCCCGTCGTTTGGGAGCCGTCGTGAGGAGCCACCATCCATCAGTATCCGTACGGCGAGCGTTGGCTAGGGAGGATACGCTGCCCTGTTGCAAAATTCATTGGTTTCGGATAATAGGACAAAACTTTTGCCTCGTAGGGCCGGCTTTTCTTCTCCTCCCGGCTTGCCAATGTTCGCTTACACAGCTTATGAGCAAACACACACACACCTCCTCCACGTGCTGGGTCGTGTGAGCAGACAGAGGACGACAGCCAACAAGGAAAAAGTAAAACAACCCCAGGCAAAGATATTCGTCCAAGATTTTGTTACAAAATATGACAACGCCAACGGAGAGCATGGGGCCGGCCTGTCAGTTCGAGGGGCCCAATCGGGTATCGGGTTCCGTTGTTTGCTTCTTTTTTTGTTCCCTCTGTTTCTTTTTTGTTTGCCTCACGTTCGTTTTCTCTATGAAATAATTACAAAAGCACTAAAGAGTTGACGGATCCCGTTCGCTACAGGAGGCATTTTTTGTGTGTTTTCCTTGCAGTATTTTTTGCATGAGTTCTATTTTTATTTCAAAAACTGTGCGTGACAGCATAACAATCTAAGTTCTTACGGGACGTCCTGTTTTTGCTCTATTTTTTTTGTGCACTAAACACAATGAAACAATGAAAATGAGTTTAAAATGTGTCTTTCCCAAGCGCCAGCCGCCAGGATTTTTGGGGCGGGACAAATTTGCATGGTACAAGGGTTTTTACTCAGTAGTAAAGCACCATTCCCCTCTCAACGGAAGAATCGTTTTAGAATGGAAATTTAAATCTAGTCTTTTCTTTTTTCGCTTTTCTCCGAGGGCACTTAAACGTTATTTGAGGAAAGAGAACGGAACAGTTTCTGGTGAAGCTCGTGAGAAGGTTTGTGATAGCGATGGAATGCTTCTTTTATTTTGACGGGGTAGGGGTACAGAAGAAGAAAAGAGAAGTCTGCCCGGTGTTAGGATGATCCATTTGCAGTTTTGGAACGGATTCAAGTGCAAGGTAAACAGTTTCGGGATTGAACGTAATGGGCTCGTTGACTAAGTAATCATTTCATTTTGGGGATTTTTGGGGGAAATAGATCCTCACCAAAGTTTTGCGCGAGCGGGAAGGAGACGCCTGGAAAGGTAGGCAAAAAAGCTGCTGAAAGATCTGTTCGATATTTACATTTCATCAGATAATGCTCTAATCAATCGTTTCGCTTCCATTGGAGCACCTTTCCTCAACTTATCATGCCTTCAAGCCGGCCAATGAACGGTTTGGGTTCGATTGTTTTCTGCATTTGATAGGATTCGTATGGGAAATCAGTGTGCCGTGACCTCACACCCCTCTAAGAACGAGGGAGGAGCAACCGAACCGAATAACACGCGGGTCGTGCTTGAATGGTTGCTAATTAACTACGCAGCTAAACAGATGGCGCGTCCAAAAATCCGTACTGGAAAGCGCATGAATAAACTTCACCCAGAGAAGGAGTGAGTACACACGAAGGATAATAATATGATTAATTAAAAGGTTGTGCATGGGGTCGGGTGGTAGAAAAATGAACCGTCATGTTATGAAACCGACCGGGCGCTTCGATCGTACTGAGCACATGGTAGGTGCTCTACTTCTACAGCCAACTCCATATGGGGATCGAACAAATTGGCTATTGATTAGCTTCATTCAGCACCACAAACATACCTCTCGCACTACGCTGTGCAAGCTGCCATCAAAAGACTCGTTTTTTTTCGTTTTTTGTTTTTATTTTGCTGTCGTAGTTCTAAACGCACCCGCACCGTGTGAGTCCGTCGGAATGCTGTGCGATTGGTATGTGTTGAAAGTGCCCGTATGAATTACACCGGGCGTGGGGGAAAAGCGTAATTTGATCACGTATTGTTTCAAAATACGTCCTGCTTGATGGCAGCAGGACACAAAACCTGCATGCCGGTTGGGATTTGTTCCGGTCCGGCGTTAAATATTTGCTATGAAACGTTCGATTGATATTTGATATGGGATGAAATTTAGGTCGTATTGTTCTGTTTAATTTGTTTTTCGACTCGTAAATAAATATCAAGAATAAATAAAGTTGTTCAAATTTGTATGGATTCATATAACGCAAATATTCACTTTAGCTAGTTTTTTCCTGTATGATATAATGTTAAACCGGATTCTAAAGGGATTAAATTTCTTATTAGGTTTTATTCGATTTTGGTACAGATTGATGCTCAGTCTGCTTCATTCATAACCATCACTTACTCAAATGATTTACTACAACTGCTATCCTTGGTTGAAATAAGTGGATTTGGAATAATAATTATTATAAAAATAATGATAATAAGTAAGATATTTATATCAAAATTCAAATATTGATTACGAAATATGATAACAGTTGTAGAATGCAAACATTAAGAAGAATTAAAGAAGTAAATAAAAATAATAATAATGGTAATATTTCAATTAATAATAATAATTCTAATTATTATCATAAGGAAAAAAATAAAATAACAATATACTGAAAACAATCAATAATAATAATAATAATAATAATAATAATAATAATAATAATAATAATAATAATAATAATAATAATAATAATAATAATAATAATAATAATAATAATAATAATAATAATAATAATAATAATAATAATAATAATAATAATAATAATAATAATAATAATAATAATAATAATAATAGTAATAATAATAATAATAATAATAATAATAATTATAATAATAATAATAATAATAAAAATAATAATAATAATAATAATAATAATATTAATAATAATAACAATAATCATGATAGAAATCTTAATAAAAATTATGATAATGATTATAATAATGTTAATAATAATGATGATAGTATGATCAGTTAAACGTATAATATCAAGTAGAAGAATAGAAGGAAGAAAAGAAATGGATTAAGAAAAAAACAAGAACAAAATACTATACAAGCAGCAAAAGAAGAGAAAAAAGAAAGAAGATAAATAAAAAGGAGAATGATTAAAAGAAACGGTTAAAAATATTAATAGCTTTACATTGAAAACGATCTGAAAGTTGAAAGTTGTGAGAATAGAAAACAAGTGTAAATAAATTATTCCATAGTGGCGTTCAAATTGATAAACAGGTAAACTTAAAGATAAAAATAGTTGTGAATGTTGAATTTCAAAAACAAGTGAGATTTTTATTACTAATAAGAAAAGAGCAAGCATTATCCAAAAAGTGTACTATAAATATTCAAGCCACTGTATCACCAGCTTTGTGTCAAGTAAACAAGCACGAAACATCGATAAGCAAAGCTTTTTCCCCGTTTTTGCCTTCCCTTCCAAAACAGATGGCACCATGACCCAAGCAGGGGAAACGTATTTACCCACCAAAAACATTCCGAAGCAACGGCACATGCGTAAATTGTCGCATGCGTAAAATTCCCCACCAGGAAAAGCTGCTCCCTTTCGTATGCTGTCAGTTTTGCATTGCCGATCGGTTTTCGGTATTCGGTTTCGTTGGTTCCCTTTTCAGCCTTTTCTGTTTCGGCACGAAAGGCGGCTTTGTTTGCGTTTATCATCGCTCTTATCATGATGGCCGTCGCTGTCGTCGTCGTCGTCGTCGTCGACCGTCGATAGTTACTTTCGATAGCTTCAAGAGATGCTCGCGGCTCCAGTGTGTGTGTGTGTGGGTACCTCTTATCTGTCACCAACTTTATGGACCGATCCGATAAGTTCCGCACCGGTCTAGGAAGTCTGGAGTCTGTGATGGACGGGGATTGCCTCGGGTTGAAGTTGCTTATCGCAAACTGAAAAAGGGGGAAGTGTTTGTATCCACAGTTTGCTAGCTATGAGTGGGTTGTTTTTCTCGAATAAGTACTGCTGATGAAGATGTGACACTGATTGTTGTGTGCTTTCGAGTCAGTCGTTGACTATGCCATTGAGTGTGGAATATTTTCCTCTCACTTTAGTGATGAGCTGCAAAAACGTAATGATTTAAAACAAAAATGTAATTAATATAGGAAAAAGGGAGCTAAACAATTTCTACACTCATTTAACCATGACTGGAAATTGTTTTCCTTTTTTCTCTCTCCTTCCAAACAATTAGACCGCATCGTGCACGCTATTCCACGGCCTTTGCTCCTCCCCCCAAAAAACCACTGCCTGTCGCTGACTTTTCATTAAAGTTTGATAAATGATGGCGATAGAAAAACGGCCAGTAAACCATACCAAAAAAAGAAGTGAAACAACAAAATCACTATCATCGAGCATCATCCTCTTCGCGGTGGCGCAACTGGCGATGGTGATGCCCTACTGAAGCACGACTAACGACCGGCTACAAGGCTGCCGGGTACGGCGTGCCGTTGTCGGAGGGAAATTGTTTTGCTGTTCGGCTGATGGCGCACCCGGTGCAATTTCCGTGGCCACTGGTCAGAAGCGAAAAGTCATGCCCGGGCACTACCGATTGTGTAGTGTTTTTGTGTCTTGTGGGGGTCAGACTTTGGATTGCGAGACTTTTTTTACTGCTGCTGCTTTTTTTTTTTGCTGTTGTGGAAAAAGTATAAAAGCTCGCTTCCGGCTTAATTTTGATGGTTTTTTGATGGATGAGAACGTTTTTGAGTGTTCGTTCGATTGAAGTTGAGGAAGATAAGGGCAATTGATTTTTCTTATTGAATTTGCATTAAAAAGCTTCATATCGAAAATCGTTGGCAAGGTTGTAATGCATTAAAGTGGTGGTTATCTTTTATTTCTTATTAAAAAAATAATGATACTTTCAAAACAAAACAAAAAACGAAGATGAGTTACTGGAGATCCTTGAAATACGCACTCACTCTAACAAAACTTCAGTAGTCTTATTGTAATGTCAAACTTTGTACTTTTTATTAAAAAAAAATCACTGAACTTATGTCTTTTTGGAGCAAAGACAAACAGAGGTCGATTTTCGTCTTCGTGTCTGTTTGAAAACGTCGCACAAACCCGATTGCGATCATTCCACTTTAATTGCGCAGGTTCATCCGTTGTACGCGAAGCTCTTTCGTGATTAACCTTTCCTCTTCTCGCTATTTCGCCCGTTTTAACTTTACCTGCGCTAGCTCTCTCTCTCTCTCTCTCTCTCTCACTTCGCCACAACGCATCTGTAAAGTTAGAGCCACTGTTGATAAACAATAGATAGATTTGACTTCAATTTCTCACTAATAACCTTTAAATACACATTTATGAAGATTTCCTATCCATCCGAATTTGCAAATTTATAAAGCGTTACGATTTTTATAGCTTAAAATCTATCATGTATTCTTAAAGAAGATTTAGTTGAAAAACAAGAAATTCTTGTTTTTAACTCTTCAAAACTTCAAAGCTTATAAACAATGTATGAAACGTGTTTGACATTCGACTTTTTTCACTTAGGACTTGCTTGGGTACTTCTTTCGATCCAAAATACAGTCGTATCTCGTGGGTCTCCTGTATTACATTTTCACGAATATAGTAATTGTTGTACGACAACTACAAACTGGTAAAGCTGTTAATCATATAAACCACATAGTCTAGAAGAAAAATATTCTCAATTAGCCCATGATTTGCTTTGCTTCATTCATTTCGTTTTGTTCCCTGATGTCTCCCTTGTTCAACTTCGAAATAATGTATTATCAGTTCATATATTTGCTTACTTTTATAATTTCGAGTACTGTACTGTAGCTGGCATTTCGTTGTTTTTTACATGTTCTCTGTGTTCTCTGTGTTTGTTTTATGTTGTTATGTGCCGTTTTAAAGGCCCAAAATCATTATGTCACGCATAAAAAGCCTTAAAAACATGGAATACCTCATGAAGCATAGCAGCATTCAGGTTGCTCTAAAAATGGCAAGCATTAAAGCGGAGATAATCATTAAGTGTTCTGTTTAACGACCAAAAACCAAACAACTTTACTGCTTCGCTCAGGAAGTATATTACCTCAATAGAATGTACAGAAAAAAAGAGCACAGCAAAAGCGAAAATAAATGC
Source organism: Anopheles coluzzii (assembly GCF_943734685.1). Lineage (NCBI taxonomy): Eukaryota > Metazoa > Arthropoda > Insecta > Diptera > Culicidae > Anopheles > Anopheles coluzzii. The sequence continues at coordinate 85,731,729 of NC_064671.1, forward strand.
ATATCAAAAGAAGTTATTCGTAATAAACCCAAACGCTGCTCCACAAAGCAAAAAAAAAAAAGACACAAAGTCAGCCAGATAGTGCAGCGCCACAACACCAGCACAAAAAAAGGATAGATGGAGTAGAGAAAAATCTCAGCTGAAAATGAACTCCCCGGGTGAGAATTTGTCGGATCAGTCACTGGAGATGCTTCGAGTTCACACTTACAAAGGCTGCCAGCAAAGCAACACCAACGGGAACAAAACAAGAAAAGCAACAACAACAAAAAAACAGGGAGAAAACGCCAGAACCCCGAAGCGAGCAAGTTTATGAAGCTTCGCTGCACAAATTTACATCCAACGCCTTTGGCTGACGGGGAAGTGAAAGCAATGCTTCTATCTTTTTCCATCCATGATCACCCGTGATGGGTCGTTTTAGTTATTTATTTTTAGGTTGCTTTTTTTCTTCTTCTTCTTTTTCTCCTCTACATTCCAGCTTTCCTTTTTGCTGTCCCGGGCGCTGGTTGTGTACGAGCTTGCCTTCGGTTGACCAGACGGCATTCTTGTGCCGTGTTGAAAGTAATGGTCAAAGGGAGTGAATAGCAGCAGGAAAAAAAGGCGAACCAAGGTGCAAACCTGAATGTGAAGGGAGGAATTTTCAATCCTTTAGCTCGTGCGCACGGAAAGTGAGAGCTTCTACATTGAAGCCATTATATTTAAAACAAGATTATGGTTGAAATATTCCCATATTTGTTCGGAAAGGATAAAAACGGTGAGCGGGAACTACAAAAAAGTGCAACGCTTTTTAAAGGATGAGAACCTTTAGATGCCATAAATTGTGAGGCCAGTTTTGGCTGACAAATTCCACCAACGCCAGCCATAAAGTGTTGCACGCGGGAATGGAGGATTATTAACGGTGGAATTTACGGGGTAAAATTGGTGCTGGCTTGGAATGGACTCCACAGAGCCCAGGGGCAGTTAGATTGGATGGGTGTTTTTTTTTGTCCTTTACCCCTCGTCCGGTTAACAGGTACTTTGCAGCATAATTAAACGGCGGCATGCCGTCCTGGCGAAGGGTTTGCACATTTGCATGAATGCACTGTGCAGGAGGGATGGAATGGGTCCGGCAGGCAGAAATATTCAAATTGCGTTGCAAGCGGTTAATGGTCGCGGTTGAAATATGCAAAAAGGGGGAAAGTATTTATGAGGCTGGTTAACTGATTTGTGGTGGCTGTGTTTTTTTGTTTTGTTTTTGCTTTGGCCTTAGGTGGTTAGCTTGAAATGAGCTATAATTCGGATTGAAAAGTGCAATTATGTTATTTTTGTGCGTTTAATAACACATATTAAACCTATTTTTTAGAATAAATGGCTTTTTTTTAAATGTGAATACAGGTAAACTTTAATGATGTACTAAATCTTATTGCATTTAATATTTTGTATGTTATTATTATTAAATCTTTATTCAATGGATAGTTATTGTCCTGATGAATTTTCTTAGGTGTAAACTTAACTTAGGTTACAAACTTAACTAGACTATATCCTGGCGCAAATGTTATCTTTAAACGACTTTAGAGACGCATCAAAATCGGTAGATTTTGAAATTGAAAATTGGTAGACTTCGTTAAAAGCCCTGCACATAGAGATTATAGGGTCTCCTAAGCCTTAGTTCGTTCGACGTCGAGGGACATTAAGCAGAGGTCGCGGGCGTAGAGGGGCCGTTGGAGCATAGATGTCCAGTCGTTGGAGTAGGAATGGACAGTCGATGTTTCCCGTTAGGAGACCTCCAACAAATTTTTGCTGCGCTATACGACGCCTGTCAATGAGCTTTTTCAACCCAAGAAGCTTTATGTTTCATATGGCATGTTTGAATAGTTTATGTTGAAATTAATAGGCAAGACATTAGTAGCAAAAATTTGATTTGCTCGACTTTAAGCATAAAAAACATCATTGGTTTTAGTTTACCTTATTTCTATTTATTTCCAAAACAAATATCAAATATAAAAAACAATTAAACTTCATTTTAAGGATATTTAAAATTCCGTAATTGATGCAGCTAGCGAAATTTAGAGTGATTTACGTTGCCAAGAGTCTGTTTACGCTGTTGTTCGTTTGATGATTTATGGATGGCTTTATCAGGCCTAACGTATCGAAACATAGTTAAAAAAGCTTAATTTGCCTAATGAAAATTGCTCTCAGAAATTGATATGCTCGTGCCAGTACCGCATTGCTGTACTGGATGCCGTAGGGATGTTGTACGTAGCTGCTAGTAGGATAGTAAGCTTAAATACAGATGATTTGTTCCTCAAACAGTTCGATTTTTGCAAAACAACAGCCTCATCAGTAACGAGATCATCCGAGTTACCACAGCTTGTTAGTGTGTAGGTAATGATGGTACTTGTTATCGATATCCACCAGCTAATGACTTCACCAAATGGATGCCTCAGGTGGCTCAGGGCGATCAAGGATTGTGTATTGCCGTTGTTCATTCGGATCTTCCATTCAGCAGCGTAATTCTATAAGAATGTTCAAATCTCGCTGACTACCACGTCTTATAATAGCTCTGTTGGTGTTTACCTTTTGTAACAACAGTTGTGTCAACACCACGAGGGCACTAATATGTCTAGTAAGTCTACATAATAATTATAATAATACCCGCAGTGCTGTTTTACAGTATAAAGAACAGGAAGAATATTCCATTTATCGTCATAACCCACTGATTGCAAAACAACAAACCTTGCATTTCTTCTGTACGCAAAACCAATGCCAGTGACAATGCATCCTAATCTTCAGTTTCATGTTTCCATCAATTTTATATTACACTGAGTGCCAAACAACCGCTTGAACCTTTGATTTAAACAACGCCAGTTAGATTGCATCGCATTGTGTAACACGAGTTCCAGAGAATGCTTATTCCGAACGATTGATCATCCGCAACACTTGATGGGTTTCGCTCTCTTCGATTACGCCATCCTTCACCGCTTACAGGCATTCAATTAAAGAAGCAAATCTGCACCACCACCGCCGATCCCAACCCAAGCCCCGAGACGTAAATGTTCTTTTAGTTATCTTCCCTCGTCGTCCCTCCCTGGCTCCTTTCCATGGAAAATCTCAAGCACAATGAGGCTGCGCCCAGATTGTTGCCCCAGTGTCAACATCAAACGAAGCCGAAAGGAATGTAACCGGTGCGCACGAACGGTTGAAGGAAAGCACTCAAGATTGTGCGATAGCAAAACCGCTTCATTTTCACCGTCATCCTACACACCGGCACCGAGCCAACTGTGCCCCAAAGCACGGACCAATTTGTTTGAATTAGAAATTCATCCCCCTTGCGTCCTTGCTTGCGTCTTCTGTTGGTTCAACCCTCTGACTCCTAGCTTACCGAATCACCACCACCAAATGTCAACCAAATGATGACGGAAACCCATCCGTTGGTGGCTGCTTGTTTTTGTGCGCGCTAAAATGAATACGACCGTGGTCCCCGGTAGTAGCTTCCTGTAGGCACCCTGGGGCTCGTTTCTTTTCCCGAGGTTGCTGATTTGCGTGACAAGAAACAACGCCGAAACTGATGCGAAGGGTGCCCCAACAACGCATGACGCCCAAACGCTTGGGTGAGGTTCATCTTTTACGAATGACTAACATCCGTTGCCCGGGGTGCGCTTGGCTTGGGGGCACCACTGGGCAGGTGAAACATCTTCGCTGCCGTGTGCCGTTCGTCTTCGGTTCGGGCTGTTGGGTTGGAATTATTCATCCTTCGCCGGTACAAAATGTCGACCGAAATGGGCAGGGAGCGTGTGGGACAATCGAGGGGGAGAATGGGAACGATAAGAGAAAGCGGCAAGGCAGAACGCTGCTTAATGCAATTATCCTGTCCTGGGAGAGTGTTCCGGGAACCACAAACCACGGCCAGAACAAAACCCCTTCTCGATACCCGATGATGGTAAGTGGATCGGAAGTGATTGAATTGCAGCATGAAATGAGCATGTTGGTCGGTCTGTTTGGTTCGTGCAAGAGTAGCGCAAAAGGGAGAGATAGATAGAGAGAGAAAGAGAGAAAGAGAGGCAAAGAACCGTCGAAAGTGTTGTTCCGGTGACATCGATGTTCGGGTGGTTGATTGGATCGTTAGAGATGAGGACCGAGACATACTGACGGACGATAAATCAGACCGATGTCTGCCGTACGTGTTGATCGATATCTTTCATTCGGTTCGCATCGATAAGAAACCGTGCGGAGTGGTGGTTGAATGTTGAACTTGCATCGACGATGATCTGGCCGGGTAAACTGTGGTTTTGTATGTAGATGCATCAAACCGCACTCCGTTCAATCGATATGTTGAATTTATATTTGAGACTGTTGACAGAAACAAGGTTTGTTTTAAATATTTACAGCTTAGATCTTGATAAGGTTGAAGAGGTTGAGTTTTGCAAACGTTTTAAAATTTCATGGCAGCTGTTTGTCAATGCAATTAGTTCCAGTTTGCATTGGATATTTAATCCAGTCAACATTTTGATGATTTTTTGAAAAGGTATAATGAAAAGTGTTTCATATGAGATAACAAATTCAAATCGATTACAGTGAGAAGTATTCAAATATGCACGGGTCTGCAGAACGTTGAATTGTATGTTAACTTGAGGACTAAGAATGTACTTAACGCACTGCCTAAAGTTCTCATTCCCAGATCCTCTGAGCAGTAGATATGGGCTATTTTGCTTAACTTCATACAGCTTCGGTTATTTTTTCTATACAGATAATGCAAAATCAATCGTGCTTGTTGAGCCATCAGAGACATTTTCACACAGTCCTAGAACTGTTCTGCTTTTGCATTTCTTATGTGTCTAGAAATTGCCTTAAATTTGTGCTACAAAATCACAACACCACAACTTCTGTTAACTCGGGCCTTCTTTATTCCAGAGTAGATAGGAAGTTAGCAACCTAGTTTGCAAATATTATATATTACTACAGTGGTATTATGTAGTGTATTATTAATTGTTAATTTTACTACAGTGCTATGAGACACTAACCTACCATGTGGTCTCTAGGGACATTCAACCTAAATACATTTCCAATCAGTAGACTCAAGAGTACTTGTACTCCTTAGTGCGCCGTGTCCCGTGGTACAGTCGTCAACACGAACGTCTCAATAACTTACCCGCTATAGGTTCAAGCCTAGAATATACCGTTCCTCCGTCGTGATGGCTCTCCTCATTCCGACAATAAGCACGGCTGGAACTGATTAAACTTTGATGCGCTAGTCTCCCGTCTTGACACGGTCTTTCCAATTTCTTGATTTCGCGGATGACATCGGCAGAACGACAACGAAGGTGTGTTCGAGCATAAAGCGTGGAGAAGAAGGATGAACCACGAGCATGCTGATCTATACGGTAAACTGAGCATCCTGACAGTGGCATGATACGATGGCTGGGGAATGTCATGAGGATGTCGGACTCATGCCCTCCAAACAAGGTGTTCGACAGCGATCCCCAGTTAGGCATGAGGCGCAGGGGAGCACAGCGACCACGATGGCTGGATCAAGTGAAGCAAGATTTGTTGGAGATCATATGTCCACATGAATCGGAGGCTGTAGCCAGGTTAGCCGGTCTCGTAGTACAGTCGTCAACTCGTACGACTTAACAACATGCCCGTCATGGGTTCTATCCCCAAATAGACCGCGCCGCCATACGTAGGACTGACTATCCTGCTATGGGAGGGAATCAATAAGTCACTGAAAGCCAAGCCCAAAAGTGGGTACAGGCAGGCCTTGACCGACATCGGTTGTTGAGCCAAAGAAGAAGAAGAAGAAGCCAAGGACCGAGCATCTTGGAGAATGAAAGTTGACCGGGCCATGTCACATAGAATTGCTCTATCTCATATCCTGCTCTGCTATACAAAGCATTCATGTATGCTTCGGTGCTCTACATCCTGAAGACTTGATCGCCAACAAGGATCATTGCTCACGTATTGGGTGCCGCGATCGTTAAACCGACTGCCATTCCCAGAAACTTAAATAAAAAAATAATTATTCAGAGTTTTAACTTTTACAGGAACATTTTTTAAACATGTTCCAGTATCTATGAATTGTCTTTGAGCTTAAGTAAATGATCTTCAGAATGCTTGGTTCAATCGTAAAGGTGCAAATTCAAGCTCTCAGTCGTGTGTATGATTACTACCTTCTTTTAATTGATGATATGAAATTTGCAATAATTTATTTATTTTAAGTGCCTTTCAAAAGATACAAACTACACGTTTTGAGTCTGTTGAGTTTGTGCTACCACACGTGCCGTTTCTGAATAATTCATCCCAATAATGGCTTTCCCGATAGTGTCTCAATAATTCAATACGAATTTGTATTTCCCCAACCATTTAGGTGGCTAATGGATTTCAAGAGAAGCAAATCGGATGCCTTCCGTTCAATGTGCTCCACCCTTCCAATCAATACGTTGGCGAGTTTTATTAAATGTAAATGACTAAATCACCCACCAGCGCCAACATGTTCCATTCCTTGCTCTGCTTCCGTTAACCCAAACCCTCCTGCAGTACACGGTAGTCGTACCGTGTAATTATGCTCCCAACCAAGAGCCGAGTAGTTCCGAGTCACCTCGGAGATATATTTATACGACGAATAAACATAGACTCCAATAATTACCGTGCGTCAAAAGGCAACGCCATTCACCGTGCCAGTCGTCCACCCCCAGTCTCCAGCCTCGGGTCAGACAGCGGCTTGCGTGCCGTTAAAACATTCCTTGTTTCCGCTCCAGCACCAGCAAGAAACAGGTTGATGTTTGCTGGTAGGGTCGAAGCCGGGGCAAAGCACCTTTGCCGAGCATAAAACGACCCGTCAGCCGTAATAAGGCAGAGTAGACTCGTGAGAGCAACTACGGTTGAGTGTTGCTCGGTGTCTGCGGACATCTTACCGGCAGCGGAACTTAAGGACAGCTTTATCGCAAACGGGCCATCTCTGCCCCAGCGTCGGAATGGTTCTTTCCACGCAGGAATGTTTCACATGTTCATACGCGGGGAGACAGACTGTTGGTGCTGAGGGGGGAAAGCGAAGCCCAGGCCCAACACATCCCTGCCCAAGGCTGCCATAAACAAGACAGACAAATATCACCCAGGTGTGTTCGCTCCGGGGCGTACATCGCCTCGCCTTTAGCTCACACACACACACACACACACACACACACACACACACACACACACACACACACACACACACACACACACACACACACACACACACACACACACACACACAGGGTCGCTGCACAACGGTGGTGGGGGACAGTGGGAAAGTGTTTGATTGTTCTGAACGGTGGCACAGAAAGAAGAAACACCAACAAAAAGGGCAGTAGGTAGGCACATATTGCGCCGCTGGAGTTTATTGGTGGTGGGTTGTACGGTGCTTAACAAACGTTATACCTAGTGCGCTTGAAATGGCATCAAACAAGAACCGTAGGAAGCGATGGAACCTCCCCTGCACACTGCGAGATATTCAAACCGAAAGCGTCCAAGCTACCGAAACCGAACAACGGGAGCCGCTTTATTTCTTTTCCTTCCCCTAAGAAAGTCGTGCTAGAGGATTATTTACTAACCGTATTGGAAGGAAACGCCCATACGGCTTCCGGGGGTGACGGGAGAAGGGTGGATAAAAGTTCAACGTTACGATGAGGTGGGAGTTTTATTCATCAAGAAGGCTACGGAGCTCGGCGAGCGTGAAGCTCTTATCATGGTTAGCATATCACTATGGCGATGGTACCGTTGACTTCATACGACTTCGTTACCCGTGCGCACACCCTTAACAGTGGGAAAAGGATCTCCTCTCTCTCTCGCTCCATCCAACCGAACCGCAGTGGAAATGGGGAACGGGATTGTTTGAGAGCAAATTTCAATTACGCCATAAGTGTGCTTGTGAAGGAGCTTTTGATTGCTTAGGCGCAAATGTATGCACATATTTGTTTCCGGCTGATTGTGAGCGTTCGGTAGAGAATTTTGAACGCAAAATTACAATTTTATTTGAACTTAACGTGAATGGAAAATGCTAAGATACGTTAGACAGCTAATAAAGACCAAAAATAGCGTTTTTGCTATTACATGTTACACGCTTTCCCAAATACTGTTGGATGTTGCATGAAATCCATTCGTCAATGGGTTAATTGATTTTTTATTATATAGCTGTCAATTAGTTTCCACGATTCTATGTCAATTTTCCTTTTTTGGTAATTTGTATCAAAATTTTTGGGACAATGGTAACAGGTCATGGGTACAATTCAGAAATATGTGAATTTATGATGCAATAAGTTATCATTTCATATTGATATTAGAATTGTTTTTTAATAACTTAATTTAAATTGTACCTAAAAAAACTCTGTATAAGATTTTTTTTTCTAAACACAATTTAAAATGTGCATTAAAACAGTAAAATGTAGGTACGAAATTCAAATTGCATACCTTCAGGCGCTCAAAACATCCAAGTGAATGATATGAATTATTCGATATGAAATATAATCATTAAAAGATTCATTCAGGACTTTGTTACATTCATTTATTCAACCATTTAAGATAACTGTACTAAAACATTCTTTTTGAGCATATACAGAACAAAAAAAAAAATTATAGTCCATGTTATCGGTGTATTTCCCCTACACAATGGATTTACTGCAGCACAATTAATGTATTCGACCCATCACGCCCTGACATGAACGTACGCTTCATAATACTCAATTTATAGGCGTCGCAACAATTGCGCACCGATCGGAATGGCGTGATAAGAACGTACGAGCAGCGTCTGTTCCATGCCCAGCGGAAACCGTTCCACAAAAGGGCACGTCTTTCGGCTTGCGTGCGTACCGAAAACTGGGCGGTACTCATTTCCACATTTTTATGCTCCCACCGGAAGCCGTTCAATTTCAATTGCTACTTTACGGGGCCTCATAAGTGAAGTGGTGACGATGGGCTGGGGCGATGGGTTCGATGGAATACGTTTGCCGTCACAATCATTAGCTCATTTGTGGGGCACCTTTTTGCGATTGCAAGCCAAACAATTGGCCCCGTGAAGACTCCTGGTAGCAGGCAGCACGTGGAAAAGATGAACAAATAAATACACTTAACACCATTTGGTAGCGGTGGGTTGGAGAGCGGCCTGCACGCGTGTGGGTGTTTCGGTACGAGCTCGTATCGTTTTCCGTACCGTACCGTTTTTTTCTGTTGCAAAGCAGAAGCATCGATCTTTTCGAATATACCGGCTTGTGTGGAAGGAAAACGAAATTTGCTTTGAATATTTTAACGTATGGGTACGATTAGGGCGGTAGCGTGTAGCGCGATCGTTTGCAGGTCGGAAAACGGGGTTTTGCGTGTGTTGAATCGGATGCATTTAGTGGGACGAATGAATTTAATGAACGAATGAAAACGGCAAAAACACCGGCAGCCTGTTGCGTGACCGGCTTTCGTGTGCCGGTTGGATAAGTGGAAAAATAAATATTCTTTTTATTAATCCCCGAGTCAGGAAGCGATAGTGTTGAAACGTTGTTTTACCCCGTGCCAGATGACATGACAGGCATTAGGAGAAGGGTTTGGTATGTGTACACGGTAAAGGAATTTGGTTGGAGCTTAGTTTTTTAGAATAATTAAAAAAGATAATTGGAATAATATTTTGATAATCTTTTACAAGCCAAACTACGACACGGTGATAAGATTTTGAATAATTTTCTAGGATAAAAGTCAAGAGACTTTGTTAAAACTTTAGTTTTATAATATTATTTTTTGCCAAATTTTGCCAAATCTCACTATATATAAAATCGAAAATCGCCACAATGACGTGAGAGTAACCATTCAGTGAGAGAGAGAAAGCGGTGAGAGCAGAGCTCTCTTAGCAACGCGCGTTGCTGCGAAAGGACTTGCTCCATGCCACACTACCAGCCCGCGGGTAATGAGGGCAATGGTTACTTAGATTTTTTGTTTACACAAACCGATTTGAAAACACATGGTATTGGATATAATGATTTTTTTCAATAATTAAAGTTGCAAATTAGCCACCTGATGATAAAGTGTCCCATCTCATACCCCTTCCCATTATAAATCAAGATATTCAAGGCAATATTAAAAAAAAAACATGTTTTAAAACTATGCAAAATAGCTTAATTGTGAAATGGTTGATATTCCATTTCATTGAATCATTAATAAAGCCAACCATACTCATTATTGGTGCTTAAGCACCTCGAATACTACATACACCGTCGTCATCGGCAGATAAGTGTGGTACATAATATCCTGTAAAACGGGTTGCTATACCCAGGACGTCGAACATGTACACTCCCTCAAATCTTCTTCTTTTTGTCGTAACGTCCTACGCGGACATGCCGGCCTATACAGGCTTTCGAGACTTAATTCATTACCACGTAGCCGGATATTCAATCCTTGCTACGGGCGGACGGTCCATTCTGGGTTTGAACCCATGACGGACATGTTATTGAGTCGTTCGAGTTGATGACCACGTACCAAGGGACCACCCCAAATCTACTACTCCCTCAAATCTACTACTCCGCAATATTGGCTGAGTCGGGACAAGGACAACGCATGACAATAAGAGGCAGCTGTAGCCGAGAGACCCTAAGCGACCATATGCTAAAAAGCCTTGCTGAAATTCCGAGCAAGAAAGCGGCGGATGTTGATGGCTTGAAAGTTAAAATTCGATATGTAACGATTTGCTCGCGGGCGGGAAAACTACCTATTTCAGGAAGTCCGTCCGGAACAAAGCACTAAAGGGAGAGATGGTTCATTGTGCAACATAACTGCAACATACTGCGCGTTAGGTGAGACAACCGTGCGCACTGCATTCAGCCGGATCAGCATCAACTGCAGAATGATCCACAATGAAACTATGCTTACTGTAACGTGCTCAAGAGAGCTGAAAAGATTCTGACTGTTTCTATCAAGAGTGATGGCGAGTTCGATCAAGAGTGATATCTACCATGTGATGCTATCACCGTACTATGGTGTTGATCAAGAACAACCACGTTATAATTAAGGACACGTCAAATTAGAAGCAAAATCTGAAAAATGTGGGGCGGCAAGAGTAAAGGAAGTAGTAAATGGGTTAGAAAGGCTATAACAGTGTTGAACCATTCTTTTCTATAACAGTATAGATTGGAATATTAGAACTACACCTTTGGAATGGTTATATCAGGGTTATATGGTATATATGTTCACGGTTGAAATTTGATATTTGGCGCAACAATAACATTTGTTTCATACACAAATGCCAATTGCATTCTTTACTTCAAAACCAGTTTCAGGATAAAAAAATAAAATTTTGACGGTGTTTTTGAAAATGAACTTTATGAAATTTAAGACCGGGAAAATTTACATTGAAAATGTTCTAAGCATCTATTACTTATTATCTAACGTATGAAACATAAGTCGAAAAAAAGAGTAGAAATTGAATTCGAACCATGTGCGATATCATATTTTTATAGTTCAATCTTACATTTATGGGCACAAAAAACACAAAATGGATTGAAGCAGAAGTGAGCATTTCAAAAATTGTATGTTTTTAAGTACACTATTGGGATTGGATCCAAACATGTTGTATATGTATTAGCGGCACCCTATTTTTTAATCCACTGCACGTTATTCAATGCACACGTTGTTGAGGTTACTACTTAGCTATACTTTCCAAAAAATCACGCCGATAACTAAAAAATAGTAATCAAAAAATTATACATTTGTGTCAACAGAGACATGGAATGTATCAGTTCGAAAATTACAAAGTTGCGTGACTTGGCTCAAAAGTAGCCTCATCGATATTTAACGGTTCTGCAAAGTACAGTAAGAACTGTCCAGGAAGTTACAAGGTTAACGCATTTGTGGTGTAACGCATAAGAACAAATAGGTTTTTGAGTTATGGTTGTTGCCACTGAACGTGTAGAGTTTGAAAATAATTCCAAATTTGAGGACATCCGGTAGATTTTACCGGGCCTTAACTAGTAGCAATAAACAACATTGGTAATGTCATTCTCTGAGATTTTGTTAGTGACTTAAAACCTAAACGTAAAATTCTGAACTATTAATCATTGCGTTGCCATAAGAATAAGCTTTGGTTAATTAAATGGGTTAATTAAATTAATCATTGTATAACCATCCAGACAAATAATCAAAATAAATTGAATATTGAATGTTCAAACCATTAAAATATTGTAAATAGCATAAAACCTTAGTGCTAGCCACTTCAATATTAGTGCGAAAATGTCACACATATTGCATACCTTTAGGCGCTCCAACTTTTATTTTGTCCTGTTATGACATGCTGCTGATAGCAAAAACATGAAATCTTTAAGTGTTACAAGCTTTAAAAAACCTTTAAAAGATGAGCCTCTTGAGC